>NW_022991188.1:215401-815401 GCF_902827175.1 Gymnodraco acuticeps
TTATGTGTTTCTTAACAGAGAGGAGAGAGAGAGAAATAAAGAGAGAGAGAAATAGAGAGAGAGATAGAGAAATAGAGAGAGGTTAACATGCCATTTTAGTTTTATGTATTCATGTATTTGTTTCTGTTCAAGAACCCAAATAGAGTTGTTGTAGTTATCCCATGTATAAATAAAACGTGTTATTCAGCCCCTTGCAATTTGGGATTGTATTTTTGGTTGTTAGACCTCGGTGAGCTGGTCATTTCAAAAGTAGCTCACCGGCCAAAAAAGTGTGGGCACCCCTGGTGTAGAGTAAGGACTGTTATTTTACATGTGGTGTTTATGGATTAATATTAGGTAATAATCATATATTTTTTAAATATGTACTGTAAAGCTTTTGTAATTTGTTATTTTAAATATGTCTCAAATATTTATGTCCAGTTATGTATGTTAGTGTCTACAACAGGACACAATTCAAACCTATTTTCCTTCTTCCATGTTTGATGGCAAAATAAGCTCTTGAAAATGGTGTCTTTCATTCTACTTTGTAAGAAACGCAGAGTGTGTGCAACTAGCAACCAAAAAAGAAGATGATAAATCACTACTACTTTAGCCAGTTATCCTGATGCACCAATCACTATTGTTTACTAATGGTGAATAGTATACCCAATTATGATTTGATACCTAAAATTAGACTTTATAGAGCAGTGTTTCTCAAACTTTTTCAAACCAAGGACCACTTAACCAATAAAAAAACACTCACATGCCACCTAACTCAAAACAATAGGCCTGCTTACCACTCCAACAATATGTTACAAATAACAGCCTAATAATGATAGCTTTATGTGACTTTCGTTATATTTTTCGTTCACCCATTAAATCAACAATACAAATACAATCAATAGAATATCCAAAGAATACACAATATTAAATGTTAATAATGAATAAATTGGTGAATCACATTACATTACATGTCACTTGTTAGACGCTTTTATCCCAAGTGATTTACATACACTCCATACTGTGGACAATCCCCACAGGAGCAACTTGGTGTGAAGTGTCTTGCCCAGAGTCAGACACAACGCCATGTTGACTGCAGTGGGGATGATTTGTGCTCCCATTATCCGAAGATCAACGCATTAGCCCACTTTAGACATAGCCTCCCTACGGTTAAGCCTATCACGGTAAAGAAAGAAATAAGAGAGAAAGTGCATATCTATATATGTCAGCAGTACAAAGCTTCTGTCAGTCAGAGGGTTAGGTACAAGTTGAGATAGTTATCATGTGAGGAGAATTTACTGAAATACACTTCATATCTTTGCATATTTGTTCAATAACTGTCATGAAGCAGTGATTGAACCAAGACACATTTTGAGTTGTATACACTGCTGGAAAGATGAGATTCCTAGCTTTCTAATGATATCAGGATTGTTGTTGTACTCCAAATATTAAGCAAAATATGTCACATTATATAATGACTATCACCGAGTCATCATTTTGAGAAAAATGCCTTCAAAGTTTTCTATTCTCTGGAATCCATCGATCTGATTGATTATTAGCGGAGCAAATGATCGGAGGGAAGATATTTTCGATAGTTTGGATTACTGGTCTGGGGGAAGCTCGCGAGTGTGTGTGTATACGTGTGTGTGTGTGTGTGTTTGTGTAATTTTGCGTTTGTGTGTATTGCGTTTGTTTCCTGGGGAAAACCCTCACGAGAAACACCGGCTGTTGTTATGCCTGCTGTGACATTAAATGACTCCGTTCTCCGCTTGTAATTATGCCGTTACAAGCTTCAAAGTTGTATTTATCATCTGAATTTGCCGAAACAAGTTTAATATTCTGAAAGCCAAGACTTTGTTTATTTTAAATCAGATGAAAACAAACTGTAACGGACCCTGCCGTGTTATCTATGATTACTATACTCTTACATTCATAATTTCAGCCGGAGGGAGGGGGGGCGGCGCTGCGGAAGAGCAGATTGCGAGTGAGAGGTGCCTGTCTTCGTCCCTTTACAAGCTTCAAAAATGTATTTATCGTGTGATTTTGGAGATAAAAGTTTCATATTCTGAAAGCCAAGACTTTGTTTGTTTAAAATCAAACAAAACACCCGAACCTCGGAAAAATTGTTTTTTACGCAAATCCACGTTTATTTTGAAATGAGCCGTTGCGACTTCCGACTGATTTCGATAGAGCGGGTCACATATGTCATTCCAGGCATATTTTTATTAAATTATGAACACAAATTGCCAATCTGCCCTTTTATGCATATGCATCATATGCTACATCTATGCTACACTCTATACTAATAATTTTTAAACAGTTTGAGAAGCACTTAAAATGTACTGTATAATATATCATTTCAAATGGGATATTTTACCAATATACTCACGGACCACTAGGGGTCACTCACGGACCACCAGTGAGAAAGACTGATAAAGAGTATGGAGTATAGAAAAACCCCAAACTAACCAATTTGAAGAAATATTTGGGAAGCTTTACAGACGCTTGAGATCTGAAACTATTGGTGGTTACAGTATGTAGCTGGTTTTGTACTTAGCATGCTAGTTAGGTTAGTATGCTAGCTGAGAATAAGTCTTTGTTTTGTCGTGGATTGAGCAGCAAGTTAATTTGACATCTTGTTAACTGGTTGTTGTTAGCGAGCATGCTTTGAGCTGATGACAGTATCTGATTATATTGTAGATTCAAGGGAATATAACTTGCTACAGAAGTTTGGTTGAGTGTGTGGGTTCAGGTAAAGTGAGGGTTGTTCTGGAATCGGAACACACTATTGAGCCTTCTCAGTGTTGTTAGCCCAACTCAACAAAACACCAGTTATTGAGAGGATGCTAGCTTATGACCCTTTAGACTGCAGTGTTGGCGCCCCACCAACGGAGCCCCACGCCCCCCCTGAAATTCAAGGTGTTTTTTTTTTATATATATAGCATCAAATTGCAAATAATCTATAACTACTGTCACTTTTCACATTGAACATGTGCTCTTTTATTAAATAAACTAAACGCTTTCATTTTAAGTTGTGAGTTTAGTGTTGACCCTAAGAAAAACTGATGCATTAATCAATAACAATAATCCACAGCTCCTCTCTCTGCTCCAGAGGATTTAAAAAATATATATCCCAATACTGCATTGTTATACTTAAATTCAAATTGAAATCATGTTTTTCACTTTGTTAGTCAGGTAAAGGTTTCCTATACCAGAGGGTTTCTACCTTGCTATTGGTAAAACTTAGAAAAGGTTAATTGTGACATGAGTAGCCTCTTTGTTCCAACCAGATGCACCTTTAGTTGGTCAGGAGATTCTGCTCCTCTGCTACTCTATCTCTGTCTAGAGATGAGCCTTGACTACGAGTGAGCCATCACATTCAGATGAAACTCACCTATCAAGCCGTTGCGATTAGCCTAAACAGATACAATAAAGAGATTATAATTGGTCACCAAGTATCAGCTCTTTGCATTGGGTAGTGTAGGATTTAAAGGCAGCTTTAAAATACTGAAACATATTATTATAAATCAACTTATTGTTTCAACTGAATGTGGATAATTTTCTTTCGGAAATTTGAAGTATTTTTTATTTTTGAGACATGAGGTCACAGTTGCCTTGACCTTCAAAACTCCAAATATCTTCTGTCTTAAGCAATGTTTGTGGAATGCTAGAATGCGAGCGGACTGACGAGATAGTGAAATGTACAAGACATAAACAAATAAATATAAAAAACAACAATAAAAATAGAAATAGTGCAAGGTAAGGTGTTAATATAATTACTTTTATGTCAAAGCTAATTTATCCAGGTCTGAAAATATGTATCAAACGTGTCGGTTATTTAGCAGGGTGTAAAACCATATTAATCATTTTACTAAAGATTAGCTTGATTGACTAAACCTTTTCCAAAATAGTAGCTGTGGGGCAAAGTGAGCCTAATGCTTTGGGGTAAATGGAAGCTAACTTAATTCTCTGTAGTATACAATTGTATTTTTTAAAGAAAGTTTGGGGCTCTCTGCTGGAACTGCTACCCCCGCGACCCGACCACGGATAAGCGGGAGAAGATGGATGGATGGATGAATGTAGTTTTACACAACTGATTTGTTTTTTATGTTTGAAACATTGAAGAAACAACAACATTCCTTATGCAAACAACTGAAACGAGAAAGGGTTTAGCGGGTAGGGTGTCCAAGAGATCACATGATTCAGTAGGTCAGCCAATGTTAACTGGTTTGTGTAGCTAAATACAGTATCTTTATAGAATCAATTATATTCTTTTAGGTCTAGATTGGTTCTATTATTTTAAGACACGCCACCATCTTTCCTGCATGGCAGGAGTTATTTGACAATCTGGTTAAAGTGATGGACAGATGAGAGAATACCACATTTGATAACATGAATAACTATCAATGACTAGCCTATATAAATCAGTAAAGTATATTGGCAACAGACTGGCACATGAGTTTACCTACCAGCTACATTTACAAGGATATCTATTTTTGGGCTATTTGGTCATACTGGTCTAGTTCTTTCATGTTTGTTTTACAGGCATTCATTCCCTCCAGACATGATTTATAATGTTGACGAAACAGGTGTCACTACAGTGCAGAAACCAAAGCAGGTTGTGGCAGAAACAGGATGATATAGACATATTTTCATGGCCCTTTGTTACAGATGCATTATTTTCGTTTTGACTGATTGACAGAAAACACCCTGAAATAACAATTACTGTTGTCATTTGACTTCTATCCAGTGGTGGCTGGTGCATTTTTCTCCAGGGGGGGCTCTACCAACATTTAAGCAGACTTATACACAAACTCAAAACATATGTCATATTACAATGCAGGGCTAGCTCAAAGGCACCCAGCACTTAAAACAGTCTATTATTTGAGTGCCTGTTTTTGTCAACCTCCTTATTATGCTTACTGATCCCTATCCTGTAGCCCTCATTGGACAGCTGTGTTTACTTTCCTAAACATGGCTAGTCGCATAGCATCATCCATGTGGACTCTAGTTTGTTCATGCTTTTCAGTTTTTCTGATATGTGTACTCATATCTCATACATGCAACTGTAACATACACAGATTAACACATAGGACCCCTAAGTGTAAACAAGGTAAATATAGCTAATGCTAGCTGTGCAATATGCTAGTATGGCTAACGCTAGCATGTATGCTAACACTACAGTGTATGCTAATGCTAGCGTGAATGCTAACGCGTTTTCTCATTGTGTTTAAACATCTCCAAATGTTACTAATCCTACATGTTACTAATCCTTACTGTAGTAACTCAGGGCTGCAAACACTCACGCATTGTGCGTGAGAGTCACGCAATTAACCTCACGCCACACTTGCCTTTGCTCACGCTAAGTTTTCGTCCAAAATAAATGTATATCAAATTAAAGTGAAGGAACAGCAAACCGAGCGGTCTACGAAATGAGATGGTCTTCTGGCTTAGTTCAGTATAGTTGGAACGATATTGGGAGATTCTGATTTCACGGATCAATAACTCATGAACAAAACGTTATTCAGACACAAATGACGTCTCCTACGTACCGTGGTAAGGTTGACAACGAACTACAATTACATTTTGATCAAAAAAAGCAAATACGCGCCGTCCTCCGAGCTGGACACATTACATTGGTCTCTATCTGCAGCCCGGAGAAGAAACGAGTGCTCAGGGACCGTCTGCAAAGTGCAACTCCGAAAAAAGAGAATACAATAATATTCAATCACTATTATAAAGCTTATTACTACCAAACTCACTACACACATCAATAGTCTCCTGTGTGTCATACTATCCACATAACCCTGCTTTAATAACTTTTGATGTACTGTTACTGGACTACAAACTGCCAGACAAGATCTCCTAAACGAGACATCTAACTGAAAGTGCTATAGCAACATTTAAGGAAAAAGTTCTGTCAACATCTAGTGCAATACCTTGTCTCAGTGTATGGGAAGACTCCTACCCTAATTTTAACCCCCCCCCCAATAGATAATGCTGTTGATGGTGCCACAGACGCGCTCCGAATAATATTGGACTCTGTTGGTCCTAAACTAAAATTACAACAACTTGAAAGGAAATGGCGTTCCACTAAGCTTGAAGTATTTTGTGTACTTTGGCTTGTTAACCTTAAAATATATAAGGAGGCTCTACAAAATTCCAGAGCAAGTTATTACTCATCATTGATAGAAGAAAATAGGAATAACGCCAGATTTATTTTTAACACATTAGCCAGGCTGACCGAGAGCCTCTACTGAACCATCTATCCCGATTCCACTAAGAAGCAACGACTTTATGACTTTTTTTATGACAAAATCCAAACTTTCAGAGACCATATTAACCTCCTATTTCCCTTATACAGCACTGAGGTGTCTACAACCACTGGTATATGTTTACCGGCTGTTACACCTGAAATATACCTAGATAGCTTCTCTCCAATAGACCTTAACCAGCTAACTTCCATTATTTCCTCCTCGAAACTGTCAACCTGCATCTTAGACCCAATTCCATCCAAGCTGTTTAAGGAAATGTTACCCCATATTAATATTAATATGTCATTATCATCACGCTATGTACCACAGTAATTTAAGGAGGCTGTAATTAAACCTCTCCTTAAAAAATCTAACCTTGATACTGAGGTTATGGCCAAACTACAGACCAATATCTAACCTTCCCTTCATCTCTAAAATCCTTGAGAAAGCAGTCGCTCAACAGCTGTGTGAATACTTAAAGGGGACCTATCATGCAAAATGCACTTTTGTACGTCTTTTATACATGAATATGTGTCCCCGGTGTGTCAGGGTACTCACCAAGTGTCAGAAAACACAACCGTCTCTCTTTTCCTCCGTACCCAAATCTCTAAAAACGGGGCTGCAACAGATCTGATACAGACTGATCTAGATTTGAAAATAATCTGACGTCAGTGACGAGGAGCTCCACCTATATGGCCAACTCTACACCTATCAGGGGAATGAGAGGTTGCCGTGGCATGGTAACAGCATGGTAACATGATGCTCGTAACTCGGCCCCCTCCTTTGCAGGGGGGCGTGGTCAGCTGCAGCGCATGCAGGGTGGAGGAGAGGAAAATAGAGCAAAATGTTTGGTATTTTGAAAAAAAAAACGTATAAATATACCATATATAAGTATGGCCCTACAATATATTATTCAAATATAGTATGATACGTCTCCTTTAAATAAGAATCAATTACTTGAGGAATTCCAATCAGGCTTCAAAACTCATCACAGCACAGAGACAGCACTAGCAAAAGTCACAAATGACCTTCTCATGGCATCTGAAAGTGTCCTTTGCTCGATCCTGGTACTGTTGAGTACCTAAGTTGGAGCTTTCGATACCATTGACCACAACATCCTACTAGAAAGATTAGAACAGTCCATTGGTATAAAGGGTACTGGACTAAACTGGTTAAGGTCATATCTCTCAGAACGGCTTCAGTTTGTATCGGAGCATGATGAATGGTCAATAAAAACCACACTCAATCATGGAGTGCTACAAGGATCTGTCCTCGGACCCATTTTGTTCTCTCTTAATATGTTGTCATTAGGCAAAATTATAAGGAAACATTCCATACATTTTCATTGTTATGCTGACGATACACAGATGTACCTATCGTTCAAGCCGGATGAACAGTATAAATTATCTAAACTACAAGAATGCGTGTCAGATATAAAACCATGGGTGACCTGCAACTACTTATTTTTAAACACAGACAAAACCAAAGTCATTTTACTTGGCCCCAAACAATTCCGAAATGATGCCACAATTGACATAAGAATGATTGATGGTATCACCAAGACCTCCAGCTCCACAATCAAAAATCTTGGCATTGTCTTTGACGAAGATTTGTCCTTCAAATCTCACATAAAGCATGTTTCACCGACTGCCTTCTTTCATCTCTGCAATATAAAAAAAATCAGACACGTACTAACTCAAAATGATGCAGAAAAATTAATTCATTACCTCTAGGCTGGATTACTGTAACTCCCTTCTATCAGGCTGTCCCACCACATCCATTACAAATCTTCAGCTGGTACAAAATGCTGCAGCCCGTATACTCACTAAAACCAGAAAAATGGAGCACATCACTCCAATTTTAGTTGCTCTACACTGGCTGCCGGTAAAGCACAGAAATTATTTTAAAATACTTATTTTAACTTACCAGGCGCTAAATGGTCAGGCACCTTCGTACCTAAAATATATTTGTATCCACTATTGCCCTGCTAGAACACTATGCTCCCAGGGTGCAGGTCTGTTAGTGGTGCCCAGAGTCCGCAAAACAAGATCAGGAGTCAGAGCGTTCAGCTACCAAGCGCCCTTGCTCTGGAACCAACTTCCTGTTTCAATCAGAGAGGCAGAGAGTGTCCAAACTTTTAAAAGTGCATTGAAGACCTACATTTTTAACAAAGCCTTCGGTTAGAGCTCGCATTTTATGGTGTTCATTTGATTTGATTTTGATGGTACTTAATTTGAATGTGTTTTTATTGTCTTTTGTTTGTTTGTTTCTTAATTTATTTTGTATTTCTATTTGTATTACATGGTTCTGAAGAACCAGCACCTTACCGTGGTAGAGAGGTTTGTGTGCCCTGATGAACCTGGGGGCTGTGTTGTCTGGAACCTTGTGTTCCTGGTAGGGTTTCCCATGGCAAATTGGTCTCAGGCAAGGGGCCAGACTAAGATTGGTTCAAAAGACCTCATGAAAGACGACACAAGAAGTGAGGATACCCGGCCCGGAGGAAGCCCGGGGTCCCCTTCTGGAGCCAGGCCCAGAAGGAGGACTCGTCGGCGAACGTCTGGTGGCCGGGCTTGCCACGGAGCCCGGCCGGGCCCAGCCCGAAAAGGCAACGTGGGCAACACCTCCGCTTCTCCGTCCCGCGGGCCCACCACCTACGGGAAACATCGATGGGGTCGGGCGCGCTGCCAGAAGGGTGGCAGTGAAAGCGGAGGGTCTCGACGGACCAGACCCGGGCGACAGAAGCTGGCTTTGGGGACGTGGAACGTCACCTCTCTGGGGGGGAAGGAGCCGGAGCTTGTGCGGGAGGTGGAGCGTTACCAGTTGGATCTGGTTGGGCTCACCTCTACGCACAGCGTCGGCTCTGGAACCTTACTTCTGGATAGGGGTTGGACTCTATTATTCTCCGGAGTTGCTCAAGGTGTGAGGCGCCGGGCGGGTGTGGGGATACTCACAAGTCCCCGGTTAGGTGCTTCGTTGTTGGAGTTTACCCCAGTGGACGAGAGGGTCGCCTCCCTACGCCTGCGGGTTATGGGGGGGAAAACTCTGACTGTAGTTCAGGACGGGTGGTGCAGTGGTCTGTGCATTTGATCATCAGATCAAGGGGGGCGTTGGGGAACTCCAGTTCGAAACCCGCTCCCGCCCCACTGCGTCAGGCCGTTGTGTCCTTGGGCAAGACACTTCACCCGAATTTGCTCCTGTGGGTATTGTCCACAGTAGATGACCATTACATGTATGTATGATCTGTATGTGTAATGTGTATTTGTAAAGCGCTTTGAGAGTCATTGATAAAGCGCTATAATAAATATAAGGATTATTATTATTATTATTATACGGCCTTCTTGGAGACCCTGGAAAGAGTCCTGTATGGGGCTCCTGAAGGGGACTCTTTAATCTTGCTGGGAGACTTCAACGCACATGTGGGCAATGATGGAGACACTTGGAGGGGCGTGATTGGGAGGAACGGCCCCCCTGATCTGAACCGGAGTGGTGGTTTGTTACTGGACTTCTGTGCTAGTCATGGATTGGCCATAACAAACACCATGTTCGAACATAAGGATGCTCATAAGTGTACGTGGTACCAGAGCACCCTAGGCAGAAGGTCCATGATCGATTTCGTTATCGTATCATCGGACCTGAGGCCGTATGTTTTGGACACTCGGGTAAAGAGAGGGGCGGAGTTGTCAACTGATCACCATCTGGTGGTGAGTTGGGTCGAGTGGCGGGGGAAGCCTCTGGATAGACCTGGTAAGCCCAAACGTGTAGTTCGGGTGAACTGGGAACGTCTGGAGGAGGCCCAAGTTCAGGAGGCCTTCAACTCACACCTCCGGCGGAGCTTTTCGGGCATTCCTGTGGAGGTTGGGGACATTGAACCAGAGTGGTCGGTGTTCAAAGCCTCTATTGCCGAAGCCGCGGCGGGGAGCTGTGGTCTCAAGGTCCTAGGTGCCTCAAGGGGCGGTAACCCTCGAACCTCCTGGTGGACACCGGTGGTCAGGGAAGCCGTCCGACTGAAGAAGGAGGCCTTCAGGGATTTGTTATCCCGGGGGACTCCCGAGGCAGTTGCAAGGTACCGACAGGCCCGAAGGGCAGCAGCCTCATCCGTGGCCGAGGCAAAGCAGCGGGTGTGGGAGAAGTTCGGAGAAGACATGGAGAAGGACTTTCGGGCGGCACCAAAGTTGTTCTGGAAAACTGTCCGACACCTCAGGAGGGGGAAGCAGGGAACCATCCAAGCTGTGTACAGTAAGGATGGGACGTTGTTGACCTCAACTGATGGAGTGTTAGGGCGTTGGAAGGAACACTTTGAGGAACTCCTGAACCCGACAACTCCGCCCTCTATGTTAGAGGCAGAGCTGGAGTATGACGGGGGATCAACACCAATCTCCCGGGGGGAGGTCACTGAGGTCGTCAAACAACTCCACAGTGGCAAAGCCCCGGGGGTGGATGAGATCCGCCCGGAAATGCTGAAGGCTCTGGGTGTTGAGGGACTGTCATGGTTGACACGTCCTATCAACGTTGCGTGGAAGTCGGAAACAGTACCGAAGGAGTGGCAGACCGGGGTGGTGGTTCCCCTTTTTAAAAAGGGGGATCAGAGGGTGTGTGCCAATTACAGAGGCATCACACTACTCAGCCTCCCCGGGAAAGTTTACTCTAAGGTACTCGAAAGGAGGGTCAGGCCGATTGTCGAACCTCAGATTGAGGAGGAACAATGCGGATTCCGTCCTGGTCGTGGAACGACGGATCAGCTTTTTACTCTCGCAAGGATCCTGGAGGGGGCCTGGGAGTACGCTTATCCGGTCTACATGTGTTTTGTAGACTTGGAGAAGGCGTATGACCGAGTTCCCAGGGAGTTACTGTGGGAGGTGCTGCGGGAGTATGGGGTGAGGGGGTCTCTACTCAGGGCCATCCAATCTCTGTACTCCCAAAGCGAGAGCTGTGTCCGGGTCCTCGGCAGTAAGTCGGACCCATTTCCCGTGAGGGTTGGCCTCCGCCAGGGCTGCGCTTTGTCACCAATCCTGTTTGTAATATACATGGCTCGGATTTCGAGGCGTAGTCATGGGGGAGGGGGTCTGCAGTTCGGTGGACTAAGGATTGCACCACTGCTTTTTGCAGATGATGTGGTTCTAATGGCTTCATCGGTCTGTGACCTTCAGCACTCACTGGATCGGTTCGCAACCGAGTGTGAAGCGGCTGGGATGAGGATCAGCACCTCCAAATCTGAGGCCATGGTTCTCAGCAGGAAACCGATGGACTGTCCACTCCAAGTAGGGAATGAGTCCTTACCCCAAGTGAAGGAGTTCAAGTATCTCGGGGTCTTGTTCTCGAGTGAGGGAACAATGGAGCGTGAGATGGGCCGGAGAATCGGAGCAGCGGGAGCGGTACTGCAGTCGCTTTACCGCACCGTTGTGACGAAAAGGGAGCTGAGCCAGAAGGCAAAGCTCTCTGTCTTCCGGGCCATTTTCGTTCCTACCCTCACCTATGGTCATGAAGGATGGGTCATGACCGAAAGAACGAGATCGCGGATACAAGCGGCCGAGATGGGTTTTCTCCGCAGGGTGGCTGGTGTCTCCCTTAGGGATAAGGTGAGAAGTTCGGTCATCAGGGAGGGACTCGGAGTTGAGCCGCTCCTCCTTCGAGTCGAAAGGAGCCAGTTGAGGTGGTTCGGGCACCTAGTTAGGATGCCACCTGGGCGCCTCCCTAGGGAGGTGTTCCAGGCACGTCCAGCTGGGAAGAGACCAAGGGGTAGACCTAGGACCAGGTGGAGGGATTATATCTCTTCGCTGGCCTGGGAGCGCCTTGGGATCCCCCAGTCAGAGCTGGTTGATGTCGCCAGGGAAAAGAAAGTTTGGGGCTCTCTGCTGGAACTGCTACCCCCGCGACCCGACCACGGATAAGCGGGAGAAGATGGATGGATGGATATTTGTATTACATACACTATCTTGTCTTTTCATTTTTTTGTAACTGCATCATTTACAATGTTATTTGTTTTTAACTACAACAACTCTATTTGGGTTCTTGAACAGAAACAAATACATGAATACATAAAACTAAAATGGCATGTTAACCTCTCTCTATTTCTCTATCTCTATCTCTCTCTCTATTTATTTCTCTCTCTCTCCTCTCTGTTAAGAAACACATAACAAGCAGGCTAAGAAACCACTCTCCATGGTCCTGAAATCTTAAAAACTCAACTTAGACACCAGACTCATGTCCTATGAACAGTCTCTCAAAGTAATAATGATTCATTCTCTCTCGAGCTCTCGCGGCGAATAGATTGAGAGATTCTAGCTATGAGATCTACGATATATCTGTCGAGTACTCGCTCTCTGCTATGATATCGATATCTAGATATCTGCATAGCTCTCTCTCTCTCTCTCTCTCTCTCTCTCTCTCTCTCTCTCTCTCTCTCTCTCTCTCTCTCTCTCTCTCTCTCTCTCTCTCTCTCTCTGCTTATATGCATACAAGCGGTTGGTGCATTCAAGCCAAGGACAATTATAAATCCAAGATTTGAGAGTCAGTTGATGAAAAGTGATAATTGAAATCCAATGTTGTCCATACTATCTTATTAGCCCTTCTGAATTACAGTAAGCTGGTCGACTGCTCAGGGATCCTGTCGTAGCTATAACCAGGGTAGGAATTGCACGACGGCCATGATGCCCCGAAAATAATTGTACGTCCTACGGCCACCATGGCCTTTGAGGCCCTGATACTGTTGACATCTTGAAGTTGCTTTAACCTGTTGAACCCCATCCATGTTTTTCAGGTCTCAGGCTCGAAAATGACATTTCCAGAACAAATGACCATAACTACACTTCTAAAAGGGGAAAATTAATAAGCTTTGTTCTGAAAGTAATGATAAACCTGTGAGTTGGATGTAGAAAAGTCAGAATCAATATAGATGTTTTTTATTTTAAAGAAAATTCAGATTACTACCCTTGGATGATGGTATGATAGACTAAAAGCTTTAGGAATAAAAAGTACAACATATAATAAGTACCCTATATCAAGATTGATGTAAAACAAGTGACATTTGACCTTTTTAGGGAAGTTTAGCAAAAAAAACTCCACCTCTGGGGTGATTTGGGTGGAAATGGGCGTTTTTGCCATTTCTCTGGAACCCATTGGTCGATTTTGGCGATTGACATCTCTTTTTAACCGTTAGAGCCAATAGAATCTAAGGAGAATTTCCACATACACACCCACGTTACCAAAAAAAAGTGGGGGCTTCGCGCATGCAGTTTTGCTCAGAGCGAACCTATCTCACGCTCTGACATCTGAAAATGGAAAAGTAGGTTTATTGCTGATGGATTATCAGAAATCATTTCAAAGTGACACAGACATATTGGATTAACCTATGGATTTACTTCAGCAGCGTTTTTATCGTTATAATGCTATTGAAGACCAGTTTTGATCAGACAACAACGAAGGCAAGAGATATTGCCGTTTTAGCTACCTAGCGCCAAGTGTTGTGATGTCTGTTTTTGTTTATAAAGTCACAAGTTCTTATCATAGAGTGATGATGTAGGTACCTATCGATTCTGTGTCTTCTCACAATGCTAATCGATGGGTTGGGTATGCAGCTACCATAAGTAATAAGGGTGTTATGAGTGAGTTTCTGTGCAAAACACCGTTAGCATTTGTTCGCTCGTAGCCAATTCAGAGGCTGAGCGTTAGCTTTGTGGGGGTTTTTTTGCAAAAAAAAAAAGATCTGTTAGCTGAGTTTCTTCCCGTTACATGGATATAAAACATTCATAGTTTATTAAATAATAAAATGCCCTCAGACGCTGTTTCCTGCAGATTATGCGTTTTTCCGCCCGGGGGTGGGGGGATGGGGTTCAACCATAGACTGTATATATAAATGGACGTAGGGTCTGTGACATCACCCATAGGATTCTGCAGAGTTGCAGAGAAGCCCTTAGTAGGCGGAGTCGGCCACTAACGGCTCGACAGTGACGTCAGAGTTCAACTCCCGCCTGCTCCAAATAAGGGCAAAGAGGCGGAGCCGAGGTGGGACCTGCTGCCACCGAGCTGGAAGCTCCAGAGCTAGCTGAAGCTACCAAGCTAAGCTAACATGCTCCCCATCTGCACACTGCCATCGCATTTTACGTTTCTAAGGTAAGCGGACATGAAACTATTCAGCAAAACTATAAATAATAATCTAAGTTATTGAGTTTTTAGCATAATACTTCAGAATCTTAAAATCCCTTAACCTTTGTATGCAATTGTGCTAAATTCAACACTGGAATCAAGCAAATATTAATATGTTTGCATGACATTAGTTATTTATATTTTGATATCACTTAATTATACATTTAATACATTTAAGTCAAACTAAGGTACATGTGATGGTAGCTAGTTAGTGCTCTTACCTGTGAGGCCTCCTCCAAACAGCATAATAACCAGACTGTATCATTAAAACTAAGTACCAGTACTAGATCCTTGACTTTAGACGAACAATTCTAAAGACAAAATGTATTTAAAGACCAATCTTTATTTGAATGTACCTCTTAACCTGAGATATTAGTTATACAGTAATAGTATTGACAATCTAAAAAAACTGAGCAACTCAACAGTCAACTTTATATTTCTTATTGTCTAAAGCATTTATTATTTTCATTTTTCCCCTCTCATATTCAGTGTGGACGGATTGAGACAGCGTGGTGTCCAGAGAGCTGCAGAGACTTCAGGGAGAAACCTCCGTGTGATGGACGTCCTGTCTGTTGGTTTGGAGAGGACTGAGGGTCTTTCCTCTGCGAGGAGGACCAGGCCTGATGGAGGAGCCCATGCTGGGCATAGCTGATACCAACTGCACAGGCCTAGTCTGTCACATTATTTGACTAAATGTGTTTACTTATACATTTAATAGGTTTACACCTTCTGTCCATATGTGCTTTTTATTTAAAACATTTTTGATTAAGTTTTGGTTCACATTTCAATAAATTGTATTTGCACTCCTTTTGTCCATTATTCTTACTGAAAATGTTAGATTACACATTCACATCTGACTGAAGATTGGCCCCATTTATTTGTGACGTTGCAAACTCTGCGCTACAAGGCACAGGTGATGTGAAGCTCATAAAGCGAGGCAAATCGAAATAATCAGCTGATGGAGTGTAGATGTGGAAATAGGTGCATTCAATCAGCTGACTGTGTTTTCACAATAAAAGTAGTTTCTTAGTGAATGTCCTGTACTGGTCTTAAAATCTCATAACATCAGCTTTTAATGTTCCTCTTGGATGTTCTTCTTGACCCTCAGAGAAGGAGAAAATGTTCAGTCGTGTCTTCCAGGCATGTCCTTTCCTAACAAAAATGACAGGAATCATAAAACATATTATTGCAGAACAAGTGTGTTATTTATGAAATCAGTGTGTTTGTGTTTGTGTGTGTTGTGTGTGTTTGTGTGCTGTAGATATAATTATTTTGTAATTGTAATGTTTTTTTTTTATTTCAACAGTGAGCTACAAAGACAATCAGATTATGAATGAACAGTATGAAGTTCATCAACATTGAAATATTTGTTATTATCAAAATAATATTGAACTGTTATCAAAACGTAGTGCAACTGTAGAAGCTTGCTCTGTTGTCTCACTGAAAGAATAACTTTTACCACGTTTTTTTCAGACAATATTGAGAGATAAATAGTAGCAGTTCTCACTATGTGTTAAATATCTTTGCCTTCAATACATTAAATTAGAAAGCTGAAAAAGTCATATTGCTTGTTAACATCTAAATGTAACCTTTTGCATGGAAAAAACCCTCAACTGATGTGTAGGTGATCTAATATTTAGTATTGTTTAATGGATGAGTATATCAGTGTATTAAAGTCAATACTTCATTCATTTAAACCAATATCTTTCTTGATTGCTCTATGAAAAAATATGAAAAAAAGAGTCTTTGTACCTGTGCTGAAGTTCACTGCTGTGAGAAGTCCAGTTCTTTCTCTCACTATCTGGTCCAGCCTGTCTGCATCACCTGGACACTTTAAACAAACAGATATATATGTAAAGTACCATGTGTACAAACAATATAACTGATTCTCTTCTGTTGAACATGTTGGATTGTGTATTGTCCGAGTCAGGGTCCTTTTTATTTTTACTGTAACTTTGGAAGTTGTGTTTCCAATGCTTACTGTTTATTTGATACCAATTTGGTAATGCAATTAATAAAAACAACAAGGTTTGGGTTCATTCTTCAGATGACTGACGTTAATGTGTAAGCTCAATAATGAACTCCAGCTCAACCAACCATATTGTAATATCTAAGTAATCATGTTGAAATATGACATTAACAATTGTAATATACACACATCTTATTGTGAGGTTGATTTAACATACACTACTTCGACATTAGCTTGTCTACATACTTGAGCATAGCCAATTTAAATTAACCTTAGCAATGCATACAGTTCCTACCTACATAATAAAATATCTCTCTAAGTTACAAGGATGACCTTATTTTATCAACCTCAAACATAAGCCGTTTGTTCTACAGTATTATCCCACTTAACGCTTAACACTTGTCTATTTCGTTTAAACCTTTATATACACAGTCTATGATTTTAACTTGGAGGCTACGATTAGCATAGTTAGCACCGATGTAGCTACCACTCGCTTACACACTAACCCAAGCCTTAACATTCATTATGTAGCTGATTAAAATCATTAACACATAAATAAGTACTCGAATTTCACTTACCGCAAAACCACATTCATGCACCGTCTGTTTCAACCGCAGAGCGAGTCACAATAGTCCGATATATAAGCATGAAGAACAAACAAACACGGCCGGGGTCGCGGAGTTGCGTTCCCTGGATGAACTGAGCAGGCAGAGTGGCTGTAGCATCACGGAGCTGCTAGCAGAGAGACAAGAAGCTAGCAGCAGCAGTCACTTGACAGAGCCGTCACTCAATGTGACCACGCCCTAATTTATGCAAAAACGTTAAGACCTAATATAAATAAAAGGGTCATGTTAGAAAACAATTCACTCACAGATCCATAATCATGAAGGTGGAATCTAACTATATTCATAATAATATTTATTGCAGCCAGGGGTAGAAACATGTTTTTTTCTGCTGTAAAGTTGGGCATTTTAACAAGGGGGTCTATGGAAATTGCTCCTTTCTGCAGTCATCGCCTATCGGCCAATATATGAACTGCAGTGTGTGGCACTTCCGTATTGGCGTCCCGGCTCTTCCCCAGAGTTTGCCGCTTGGGTTCAACAGGTCAGAGCAGTGGTCTGGTTTCTGAACTGCATTATGCTGCGTTCAAACAAGATGCACTGGCCAGGGGGCGGGGCTTATATCCATGTAAATACTGTGGTAGAAACCATCTACAACAAAATTAACATATTTTACCGTCATTTAATTGTAATACACGTTTCAAAATGATGCCGAAGTAACAACATACTGATAACAGTTAGTAAAAACTATGCATTAATGCTTTGACAAGTGTGCAGACAAGACGGCAGGCGAAAAACCTTTTAAAATCCGTGTTTTTCTGAATGGGGATTGGATCGATCAGGATAAGCTAACGTTACTTGTATCTGCTCCGTCCACACTCACAACAACATGATACAGACACAGACAACAGCGACTGTATTCACCATGACACAGACAGTCTGTGTTTTGTTCATCTATAACTTTAATCCCGTTTCTGAACAAGGGCTGTACCCGAATATCCGAATATTCGGTCGTTGGAGTACTATTCGGTTTTCAATTTTGTTATTCGACTATTCGTTTTTGTTTCTTTTGGCAGCCGCGCTGCACTGCAGCTGCCAAATTGAATTCATTGAAATCTCCAATATCAACGTAAGAGCTTGTGCCTCTTCGGGGGGTGCTAACACTTAACCATAAACTTTTTTCGTTTGCTTTCTCCGTCTTTATATGTATATTATATTACTTTTCTCCGTTTATCTCCGCTCCTTTTCTCCGTCACATTGTTTCCATAGCAACAACAACTTCCTGTCAACAGCGCTAACTCTCCTTCAAAATAAAAGCATGTCCATAAGACATATATACAACTGCAACAAAAGTAACAAACACAATGCAATATCCTTTTCAATTTCAAAGAACACAAATTGGGTTGTATACATTAACAAATAACTATAAAACAACAATACTGTAGAATAACAAAATGAATGCCTTGAATAAACAGAAATACACGCGTTGAAGCACGTGCCTGGCTATAACTTCAATGGAGTTGGGAACTCAGATGTATAGACAAAACAGTGTGCACAATGCGATACAAATACAGTAAAAGCATTAGAACAGACAAAACGTCCCTTTTCCTAACATGTTTCAATCCCTACGGTCCGCGGGAAATATATATAATATGTAATTGCATTCAATCCTCCTTGATTTCTAATACAACATTCATGTAGAGCAGGCAGAAAAAGTTAGACTGGATTGCCTCTGTTGGAAATTGAAATGATTCAGTACAAAATGATAAGTAAAGATATCCTTGATTACTCTAATGTAGTTCTCTTTCAGCTAATTGTTCAACTATGAATGCTGTACTTTCCACTTCAAGTGAAAGCTGATATGCACTTTATGTGCTAATGTGTTTCATGAACAAGATACGGACTATAGAGCAATTATTAGAATATGTTATTGCTTGTACTTTATTGCTGCTTATTGTGGTCCCTAACTTGGACTGATTTTGCTGAGATAATTGGATCATATCTTGGTAAAAATCAAGAAAATACACCTCAGGCTGGCCAACAATTAGATGGGCATAGTAGGTCAAATTGTTAGTTGTTTTAGTAAATGGCTGGTTAGTCTACTATATGATATGAAAGAATAAGACAGAAGTCGATAAAATATTTCGCAAGGGGACGTCTTAGTGGGTTAAGGGAATGTATACGTCATGGAACATACAGGAACCATCAATACACAATTGAGATGAATACAATAAAACTGGATAATGAGAATGTGCATTACCCTTTTGATGTTAAATAAATGAAGTTATTGATACGATTTATCTCTCAAAATACCTCTCCTCCAATACCTAAGCTATTGATAATAAACATTATCCAGTCTATTTCTTTCTATCCAATAGAGAAAGAAAAAGGATTAAATTGAGTCACTTGTGTTTGTGCCAACCATGGTTTTAGATTTGGCAATTGCTTTGAAAATTGGCTCTGCCAAACAAAATAGTCTCAGCAGGTGTCATCATTGATGGATCTTTAGATATATATTGCCTGGCCTGGACAACTACAACTATCTTAGTGATCTGGGATCATGTAAGTCACATCTCCATGCAGCTCTTCTTGAAAAACAACAATATTCCTAGCCTGGCTTTCACAAAGACCACTAAACACTGTTAAACATACACCATACAGTAAGAATAAAATTCAAAAATACAAATACAAAAACTAAATGACTCATTCCCCTGTGTGCTCCAACGTGTCTACTGCATATGGCAGAGGGCAACATACTGTAGATCAATACAAATTATATAAACAGCACTGCTCTATTATGTTGTTCTCTGTCAGTATTAAAATGGTGAAAGTTTAAACATCATTGCATATTTACTTTTTTCATTATGATTTTGTTTAATTAAATTGTTTCTCACGGTCCACTACATGACATGTAGCACCAGCAAAAAGTCTGATCTCCAGAGCTCTGGACATATAGATTCAAAAAAATATTAACAGCACTGAAATGTCTCCTTTCACATGTAAAAAATGTATTCCATTTCAATTGGAGATAAATGGCCAGTGGCCTCATAGTTGCATCATTGCAAGTAGCTAAAGATGCTCTGGAAGCCAACTAAAATATTCCAAAAACTAGAAGCTATATATGTGTAATTAAATAAATAAGGCATTTAAAGAAAAAGTTGATTACCTGAAAACTATTGTAAAATGTTTTAGGTTTGAGATGTGATAATTATCGCATGTTTGCTATGTTAAATTATCGGAGACTGATTCACATGAAACCCTACAGGGAAGAACTACATGCACCCGTCGATTGGTGCTTTAAGAGGATTTTGAGGGTGGGAATCCCCACACAAAGAGGGAGGGTTAGTCTCTCCTTATATTACGGTTCGTAGTAGCCTACATCCCAAATCAAGAGCAAGTGGGGCGAAGATGTGGCCCAGATCGCCAGCACCATATATCACACCAAACATCATTCAAAAATAATTGTTTTGTTACGTTATATTTGCTGCACACACACATATTAAAATGTACAGGAAGAATGACTCAAGACATTTTCAGATTCATATCCGCTCTCTGATTCCGCACAAATCCAATGGCTCATTGCCTCAGTTTTCTTTTCTTTGTACCTAATACAATGACAACTTTGTTATGTGGCTTGCTAACGGCAGAATATTAAACTAGTTTACGATAGAACCGTGTTTGGTCGTATAATGCAGCTCCCCTAAAAAAACATGTTCACTTAGTTATGACCGTTATGTAGTCCGTACTGAATAATGAAAACAAGAGACAGCGTAATATTCTGACGTTATCTCATGTTAGGTGCCATTACAGATTAACATCCCATAATCACTCAATGTTCTTAATAGAAGCGAATCGTTAACTGCAAACGGGAGAGAATGACACATACGCGATGGGCCGCTGCTGTAGCGCCATATGAGAGGCTACATCACCTAACGTTACACAGCAACAATGGAGACGACCTACCTGGGAAAAAATAACTTGCTGGTGGATCATTCTCTTAAGATAAGGGAGAATTCGAATAGGTGCACGCCTGCTAGTTTCCACGGAGCTCCATTTCAACGGTACAAAAAAAGCAGGAGGAACACAAATAACAGCGTACAGTGTAAAGGACCGATGAGGCACACGACAGAGGCTGTAATCACATCCTTCCCTTTTTCTCTGGACCAGAGTAAAGCTAGCTAAAATGCAACATACAGTTTCCGGTCACAGCCAACACTAGCCATTATAAAGTCGTATTCTGTTTACTGGTTTAGGGTTTATTTATGAATGAACATGCATTTTATATGAACAAATTATGATAAGTATGCGTAAAACAATTACATTTATTAAAACAATCTGATTAAAGAAATTCCAATTTAAAATATGCTCTTATTTTGAAGGTTCCACTTCTGGTCACATTAGAAATACATGTGTCAGATAGAGCCGGGTACCAATGCCTACAATAATGTAATACAGCCAATCGGAAAACCTACTTTTCTCCTTGTGTCTGCCCCCATCCCATATCATAAACACGTTTATATGCATATCACTCTCTCCTCTCCTCTATCGTTTCCCTTCAAAGAGCTGCAGAGGAGGCAGAGCGCCGTTGATAAGAGCTTCCTGCTGGAAAATATGCCGTTCACTATATCTTGGAGCAGTAAACATTAGTCCAACTGGAAAACGGTGAACTGAGCATCCAGGAGGTAAATACCCTTTTGCACTTTAGTAAATAGTAAAGTAGCATTTGGAGCATCACAGACAACGCCTCCGTTTATTACTGTCGAGTCCTACTACTACACAATAACACTCTGCGCATGCTCAAATACATGTACTCACAAACCCACTGCTTACATACGCCCCCCGCACTGAAAGAAATGTCCCCATTTCCATACAAAAGGAAACAAAAATAAAATAAAAACAACACAAATCAGCAATAATACAAAATATATAGAAATAACAAATAAATAAAACAAAAATAAAAACAACAATATACCAATGAAAAGCATCAAAACAAAACTGTGAAAAAAAACAACAACAAATAAAACAACTCGCAATATTCCCCTGACCGGCACACTCTAAACATGAACAGAACATAACATTATGCAGCATAGAATACAAAGGAGAACAGAAACACACAATCATGCTCAAACACACTGCTTACACAAGTACTAAATAATAGCGAGATATAATATTTTCATTTTAATTACACAAAATGTAATTTATAAAACTTTGTATGAGAATAGTTAGGCGGATGTTAGCCTTATCTGTGTTGTTACTTTATTAACATATGTTTAAAAGTAATCTTTTTATTGAAAAACTACATGATATTTTTTTGGGTTGAATTTATGGAGCTAATTTCCTGCTCCACAAACAAACTAAAACAGGTTTTACAAATGCCTCATGATTCACTAACAAACACAATGTGGTTTGCAAATACAAAACACCATCTACAAACTAATGCATTTAGTCTTGCAAAGAAAAAACGTATCTATCAAACAAACACATAACATTTTTCTAATAAATCATGTTTCAGAGACAAATTCAGCATAGGTTTTACAACTACAACACTTTTTTTTACAAGTGTAACCGGTGTGTTAAGCGGTCTCTGCATTGTGTTGTTAATGGACGAGACCCGAGCCAGCGTAGAGTTGAGACGATCTCTGTTTAATTACTGACAACAGATAAAACGATCAGTTTCACATCAATTTCCCTCACCCAACACTCTCACTCCCTAAACGTCCAGGAGCAACGCTTGGTCAGGGTCCCGTGGCGTGCAGTTGGGACGCGCCGAGGCTCCTTCAGCTTCATAAACGGATGCAAAGAGCTTTCAACTGATTGCAATGTATTCCCATCGGCGGCGGTATTTGACGCTCAGGGAAGCACCGCATCCATTTATGTCGGCAGCCCTTAAAGGCAATGTGAGCGTCCATTCCCATTGGATAACGGAGAATTGTACACCTGGAAGTAAGTATTGTCCTTACTGTCGAATGATTTGACAGTGATATCTCCACTACTCATCAACTCAAAAACACCAGATTATCCTTGTTAATTAAACGACATTGATAGGTTTAAATTGTGTACAATGCTTTTGTGTTTTTCCCCTTCAATTCTGAGAAACAACTTGATTTTTCTGAAATGTGGAGCACCAAAGAGACTACACTACCCACAATCCCCAGCTATTGTTGTGACGACGCCTGTCCGCTTTGACAAACCTCGTGACAAGTCAACAAGCTCTGTGATTGGATGAAACATAAATTCATACAAAAAAAGTCCAACCCTGTCTCCTAAAAATGACGTTCCCACAGAACTAAACTGCATTCTCAATTACGTTTGGCTAAACGTATTTTCTCCCACGTTACGTTTGTTATGAACGTATCCTAAATACGTTTATTTTCTACATATAGTTGCCTTTATTGTCTTGCTTATAATAATGATAATAGTCATTTATAAATATCATTTTAGAGCACACATTTGAAATCGAGAATCGGGCTCGATATATGGTTAAATTAAAATCAGTAGGCGAGGCTGTAATTTCGCCAGCTGTTACTCTCATGAGCGAGGCAGAAAATAATAGTTTTAACATGCCAAAAAGCTGCTGTGTCGTTTATTGCACCTCAAACATTAAAACAAATCCAGAGTTATGTGTTTCTGTACTTCGTCTAGGAAGAAAGGACAGTAAAAGAAGATCTCTGTGGCTTCAGGCTTGATCGCCGTTCAAATGACAGCGTTGGTTTCCCCAAAAGTGGGCGGGGCTGTAAAGTGACGTAGATTTGACTGTCATCTATTATTCAAAACCATTCTATTTATTCTAATGTAAATTGCATGCCAGTGTTTTATCTTTTTATTACTTGTATTTTTATACTTTATTTGCTATGAGTTATATCTGAAGCAAATTATGTTTCTGAAGATGTTTAGTCAATTCCACCCTTCAATGTAGCATAAATGTGAACTCTCATTACAGGAACAATACCGGAAACAGACGTAGGAAAGATCCTCAGCTCGCTGGTTTGATGTTTTAGCCGCAATGCACGTTTTTAAAGATATTACTGATTTTCTTTGAATATAAGAATGTAAATACTGAGTTGAGAGAATAGTCAGGGGATTTGGGTGATGGGAGACACATCTATGGAATCACAATTTAAATAGCTTACCATTAAATGACGGATATACCTTTCTGTCTGTGATGTTTTACAAATCAGATATTAATGTGGAGAATTAAAACATGAGAAATAGTATAGCAATATCCTGTAAAATTATGTAAAAACATGAATAAAACTACACTTCTTCAGATGTTATACATACATAAGTGTCCTACACTAATAATGCAAAGTTATTATTAGTATGCTGTATGTACCTTGTGTGCACCGCCTAGTGGTTAAAGCACGTTATTGAATTATTTTTGTTGAATAATGTTATTTGATGAACAAAATATTAAGAGTACATACTTTCATAGGGGGAAAGTAAAAGGTCAATGATAGAAATATAGAATATAAAAAATCAAGAAGATATTGTAAGTGATCTCTACAATAAAACAGTTTAGTGCTGGATGTACAAAGATATGAATATGAGGATGTGCAAATCAGACAAACTAATTAACCTTTATTAACACATTAAAGAATACTTTAGGTTAAGGTCTTCTTTCAAATAATAAAAAAGCTTTGGGGGTATCTATCTACAGATAAATATTAAGCCTGACAAAGTACTTAACGTCTAATATATTGCTTTCCTGCAATGTTAACTATGTTGAAGCACTTATTTTAAATGATATTATACACATTAATTATACTCTTATGTATGTAGATAGTATAAGAAATATCCATAATTTGACAGTTTAATGGTGGAGGTATACACACATATTGATAGATGTCTTGTAATGCACTGTTGAGGAACCTGTGACCCAAGTTTTTCATTCATTGCATAACTACACCGTAGTTGTGTATATGATTATATCGATAAACCTTTGAAAATCTTGAAAGGGATGTGCAAAATAGCCATTATATACAGTTTTTAATTAACTATTAGTAGAGAATAACGATTAATGAATATACTTTACAGAGATCTGCAGATAAATGTTTAGTCTTCTCAAGCACCAACAATCAAATATCTCTCTTGATTTTTGGCACTTGACAATCACCTTTCCCTGAATTTTACTCAGGTGTAACTAAAGTCTGCTTTAAGGGTTGTTTATATTTCACATCATTAATCAGAATCTGCAAAGTAACTAAAATACATGTAGTGGAGTAAAAATACCAGGTTAACCTGGTATTTTTAACCTGGTTGAATTGTAGTGGAGTAGAATTACAAAGTAACAATGAGCTGTCATGTGGGTATATATTAATGCTGCCCATTATGGATACAAGCGATTTTCACCCATTTAGTAATTACATGTTTTAAATTTGTACACACCAATTTGTTTCCTATCGCCTAAACCTCCAGGGCTGTACACAGTTTAATAGTGTCAACTTCTAATTTTGGGGAAAACGTCTTTTAAAACTACAATTCCCAGTAGAGACGTGCCATAGAGAACATGTTGCGAAACACAATAGCCAGCATGTGTAGTTCTCGGGGGGCGTTCAAGTCCAGTTTTGAATAGTCTGCCGTGGTTTGGTTCCATTTCAAAGAGCTTGACGCTCGGCGTAACATTGGCGCACTGCCACTCCAACATCCAATCCCAGAGCTTGAAGATTAATCACGGGGTTTGTCGCAAAGCGGACAGGCGTCGTCACAACAATAGCTGGGGATTGTGGGTAGTGTAGTCTCTTTGGCGCTCCACATTTCAGAAAAAACAAGTTGTTTCTCAGAATTGAAGGGGAAAAACACAAAAGCATTGTACACAATTTAAACCTATCAATGTTGTTTAATTCACAAAGATAATATGGTGTTTTTGAGTTGATGAGTAGTGGAGATATCACTGTCAAATCAATCGACAGTAAGGAGAATATGTTACCGGTCTCAGGATTGGGATCTGAGACGGCAGAAAACAATGACAAGAAGTCACACACGTTAGCGTATGGAATGTTCTGCTTTATTCAAAATCATAAAATATATTTATATCTCTCAAAATAACATAGTTCTTTATGTTTCTCAAACACATATAGAATTAATTAAAACAATAAACTCTGAATTGAAATAAATCAACTTAAATACATGTGTAATATTCCCTTTTCTTTACACAATAAGTGAATTATCTGTATATTTTGCATATATACCTTACATGTTACTACACATACTCTGAGTGTGTCATTCACATGTTAACTATTACAAACTCATTCCTTATAAAGCTACACATATTAACAAGAACACAATAAGTGTTCTTCATAACTTATGAAACATTTACAATGTTACAAGGCATCCCACTGCTCGATGGCCAGCTTGACCATACCGGAAGCAATGTGAGCAAGTCTGATTCCCTTGTTTGACACATTCTTCACATTTGTTTTTCACATTGGTTGTGTCTGCAGGCTTAGAGCTGAAGGGTGGCAGACTAGCTTGGTTCTGCCTTGCATCATCAGGAGGCTTTACCATCTTCTCTAGGTTTTTAGCAATAGCTGAAACCTGAGCAGTCAGTTCCATGATAGCTGTGCGGTTGGCTTGGACCTCCCCCTCAACTTTTGTCGGTAAAAACTCACTATTGGAACCACTGTTCTCCTGTGTCTGAGCTACGTTTACAGTCAGTGGTTTAGGTCTGGGTACAAAACCTAACCGTCAATGTCTCTCGGCTTCTTCAGTAGCTGCCTTGGTAATCAGCTCTAACATGAAGTCACCAGTCACTGGTAAAGCTTAATGTCTTTCCTGATGTCCCTGTTCTTGTCATTAAGACCCTGATATAGTGTATGAAGAAAAAACCCTTGCACTAGCTTCTTATCATAGTTAAACTCTGAGCCACTCTGCTGAGATGCAAAGAGCAGTCTCTGTTTGAACCCCACAAGCCTGTACACAAACTGCTGAGCAGTTTCCTTTTCCTGCTGTCTAGCATTACTTAGCTCTTGAAAGAGTTCTGTGCTACTTTTGTCTCTCATGTGTGATCTTAGGAACCGTTTCAACTCAGCAATTGTGAGGTCATCTTTGTTTGATAACATGTCTCTAAATGTTCCTGGTTTTATCATTTTCAACACTGAGCGAATGATTTCTAACTCTGAGAATTTCTCCTTTAAACCTTCGTCTATCGGCTTACATACACTGCCGAAACTCATGTCTGAACCAGAATCTGAAATTACACCACCATACATTTTAAACTCTCTGCGAGGCAGGAACGCTGCAACATCAGTTAGTCTTACCAAACCAGGTACCTGCTCTGTAACTGTTGGACCTCCACTACCCTCATGGTCACCACTTGCAAAGTCCAATACTGATGAATGCCGGTCTTTGATTCTCATTTCTGTTATCTCATCATGTATGCTTAGCAGCTGGGAAAACCCATGGTCCTCCAAGTCCATCAGCTGATCACTCTTCATGTAGCTGACGATTTATTCAAACAGTTCACGTTCATTGCTGCCTGTGACTGCTGGAATGACGATCTCACACTCATATCTCCATGACACAGCAAGGTCGTAGAGCTGCTTCTCGTTGAGAAGAAGACGTTTTTTCTGGATCTGCCAGAGTAGCTCACCGCGTGGATCCAAAGACATCTTCACTGGATACCTGAAGACTCCCAACTCACAAGGTGGATGATTCTCTCTGGCATCAAGTCGAAGTGATTTAGGGATCAGCAACTCTCCCGCAGGCGTAGCTTTTATCCCGGACGAGTCCCCAAAATGTTACCGGTCTCCACATTAAATTACAACGAAAGGCATTATATCATTGCGTCACAACCGTGTATCGCTAACCAGCTACAATATGAAAGAATACCAAGCTAACGGCTAACTCGCGCTAGCATCCTGAGCTAAACTACATGCTAACATGCTAACCGGCAGCGACATGCAGTCAGGGGAGGCAGGGGAGGCAGAGCCTCACCTGTCATACTCCAATGTAACGGAAAAACAACTAAAATAGTATAGAATAGAAAAACTAAATAGTAATAATAATAAAATGTCTCCACTGATCTGTGTTGTAACTTGTAAATGTGATTTATGTTTGATTCCAATCGCTTTTTATAGTCAAAATTAGCAAATTTGCCGAGCTCCGCTACAACTACGGGTAGCGATGAGAAGTGAGGCAGGGACGAGCTCTGCCTCTCGTAAACCCACAGTAACTGGCTGGAGCGCGGGCACTAATTTACCGCGGGCACTTATTTTGTGAGCGCGCTCAAGCCAGTTACTGTGTGGTGAGGTGAGGCCGGTGAGGCACAGATGAGCTCTGCCTCACCTCAGAATGCGTCACCCCACAGAAACTGTCTGGAAAGCGGGCCCTAAACGCATGCCTGCACCATCTCACTGTATGTCACCAATGTAATGTTTGTAGATCCCTTTATTACATTTATCCTCGCCATCCATAGTCTCTAAATAACTTATTTCACGTATATATGATATTTAGGCTCGCTGGTCTCATCATACAACGACAATGAAAAAAGCACCAGGGGAGGCAGCCATAACCTCTGCCGCACTGAAGGGGGCGCAAGTGAGCCCACAGGTTCTTGTTGCTACTGTTATTCTACGCAGAGACGGTAGACGCGACGCAAACAACAAACTAGACTTTTGAAACTAGAGGAAGATAAGGAGGACTTTTACAAAAAAGTAATAGAGATTGTTGTCCAGAAGGATAGCATGGACTTCAAGTCAAGATAAGACCCCAATTGTAATGAAAATGGGATCTTACTAAGAAAGAACAATCCAATATTTAGATTTTGGGTATCCTTTTGTTGAACGGTCTGTTAAACTAAAAAAGCTTTTGAAAATAACCGAATATGGTCAAAATATGATATTTGTAAATCTGACTCTGAAAGAGTCAGTGCCTCACCAGCCATGAACCTCACCGCACGTCACTGCTAACCGGAGTTGGCAATTCTTATCATAAATACCTCAAATTGCATTTAATTGCTCATTAACCATGTCGAGTTTTCCCAAACTGTTACTGAGTTGATCCGTTAACATTTTATAACATTTACTGATTATTTATGCATTTCTAGACCGTTTACGCACCTGAGAACAATGACAAGAAGCCACACACGTTAGCGTATGGAATGTTCTGGCAATCCCTTGACTTCTTCGCTCTTATCCCAAACCAGAACGTCAGACCTCTAGCCAATGTAAGTGTAGACCACCCCAGGTTAAACTGTATAACAGCACACAAACTAAATATCAGTAGATACTTGTAACGAAGCTTGGTGAGCATGAAATTGTAAATGAATGTAAATAACTAAATTAAATAGTAGGGTGTCTGCTTTTATGTAACTTAAGCATTACATGCCTCATATTTTACAGTCCGTTACAAATACTTATATTACTATATTACTTCCGGGTGTACAATTCTCCGTTATCCAATGGGAATGGACGCCTTTAAGAGCTGCCGACATAAACGGATGCGGTGCTTCCATGAGCGTCAAATACCGCCACCGATGGCAATACATTGCAATCAGTTGAAAGCTCTTTCCGTCCGTTTATGAAGCTGAAGGAGCCTTGGCGCGTCCCAACTGCACCAGGCGCGCCGGATTCATTTTAGAAGTGGGAGGGCCAAAAAAAGTGCGTGTGTATGGCCCAATCCCAAACCACGCCCTACACCTACACACTCCCCCTCCGTGACGGAGTGAACTCCGTGGACAGCTTTGGGACAAACTCCCCTCTCCCCGGCAGAAACAGGAAATGCCGTAACTGTATGTAGGCCTAACAACGGTTTCAAATCAGCATCTCTTTGACAAAAAATGTAAATGAACAACTCAAATAAAACTCCAAACATCTTTAATTGTGTTACTTTACTTTGTAAAGCTCTTTTAGTTTTAAACCTGATGTTTATAAGCTTCTTAGTTTTTGCAATAGTCTGTAAATATACACAACTTTATAATAAAATGCACACAATTACCTTTTTCTAGACTAAACACAGGTTTGATCCTAAGTTAAAAACATATGAGGTTATCAAGAGGTTGTTAACATCGCAGTTTATCACTATCGTGTAGTGGTTTTGCAAATAATTAACCACTCTCTGTTTTTGTACCATTCTGCGTTGAAGTACCTTCTCTTTGCTCAAATAATCTACTAGCGGTCTCCTTTTTTCCGATAGTTAGCTGTACAGCTTTACCCGCCTCAATGTCCCGACAACAAACCTCCGTGCAGTCGGAACCAGCCTGTTTCGGTTCAACGACGGTGGCGGTGGGGCCGGCGGCGGTTTTGACCGTTTCTGCGGCCGCAGAGGTGCTGCTTTTGGGTTCATCTGGCTTCGCTGTTTCTATGATTGATGAAGGTCCAGGCTCCGGAGATGTGGATGTCAGAGATGTGACCTTCCAGTTGTTAAATTTAAGTTTAGATTGACTGTATTTAGTTTTCTTCTGCGCTGGTTCTTCTGACATGTTTGCAAGTGCATATATTATTTCTAGGTTAACGGCTGACACACACAGAACAACGTAACAAATAAAGTAAACAACGTAACAAATAAACAAATCTAAGCTTTTTTATTGGTTGTAATTTACATGGATACATTTGAATGGTGTGACAATGTCCTATTTGATTGGGTTAAAATGTAATATTCTTCCTGTTATGTCTGCCTGCTTTATTTTACCTAATGCAAAGTGACCTGCTCCATTGAAATCAGTCGCATTGACCCGAAGACACATTTTGATTCCTAGCTTTCTAATGATATCAGGATTGTTTTTGTACTCCAAATATTAAGCAAAATATGTCACATTATATAATGACTGTTACAGAGTCATCATTTTGAGAAAAAGGCCTTTAAAGTTTTCTCTTCTCTGGAATCCATCATTTATCATCATCATCAATCATCATGATTGATTATTAGCAGTGCAAATGATCAAAATACTACGGAGGAAAGATATTTTCATTTGGATTACTGCACTCACGAGAAACACCGGCTGTTGTTATGCCTGCTGTGACGTTAAGCTACTCCGTTCTCCGCTTGTAATTATGCCGAAGCTTCAAAGTTGTATTTATCATCTGAATTTGCCGAAACAAGTTTAATATTCTGAAAGCCAAGACTTTGCTTATTTGAAATCAGATAAAAACAAACTGTAACGGACCCTGCCGTGTTATCTATGATTACTATACACAGGGGTGCACATAACTTTTTTTCCCTGGTTCTCAAAGGAGCACCTGGAGATGTTGCTTGGTGCTCATCCTTAAAATGAAATAAACCGTAACTTTTGAGGGGGTCTTGACTTTATTTGCCAGACACATGGCACTAAACACACATGCAGAGGTGAACACAGAACACACATGCAGAGGTGAACACAAGACAACATTAGCACAACCAGTAATCCTACAAGCTGTCATCACTACCCTCCTGACTGTTCTCCTCACTGTCTTCCTCTCTGTCAGACATGGTAGCTGACAGAGAGCTGACTACTTTCTCTCTGGTTGAGTCTGCGATTAGCTGCTGGTTTTGGGTTGAAAGTCTCTGTTGTCATCTTAGACAAGTGGATGTAATCAAATAAGTATGTGAACATAACCAATAACCTACCATAGCCAATAACAAATGAATGTAACTTATTTTATTTGTGTTGTTCATTCATATCTTATTTTACCTTAACATTTATTTATTTATGCATTTTTTAATCATTCCAGTGTTAAAGGATATTTTTGGTTTACCATCCTATAGTATACATTGGAATGATTTCAAACCTGTTTATCCCAATAATTATAAAGGAGTGCCTTGGAAATATGTGTTTACATAAATTGTGATCAAAACGTTTGAGACCCACTGAGATAACTTAGACTAAAGTGAACTATCTAAACACTCAGTCCTTTACCTCACTGAGCTGTAGTATCAGCCTCTCAGTCTGACTGGAGAGGACTCTCCCTCCACATTATTGTAGAAACATCTTCTTCTGTTATCCGTTAGAGCAGCTAGCACCAGATGCTAATAACAACAGCGCCGGAACCGGTGCACCATCCCTCTCTCCCACGCTCACTCGCACTTTGGCTGTGAGCTGCTCTTTTTTTGCACCTGCGCACCAGTTATGTGCAGCCCTGATTATAGCGCAGGCCTTTGTCAGATGGTATATTACGCTGTTTTTTTTCCGCTTCGAATAGTTCTCTCTTTTTTCACCTACCTGTGTTTGCATCACTGTAACCAATGAGCACCTGCATGTGTGTATGAGAATGGCCCTGACACCATGTCAGCCCAGATTTACAAACTCCTGGCAGGACAAGCTCAAGCCTCACACTAAATTTAAAAAAAAGTGAGTGAGGGACTGCAATATAAGAGGGAAAGAAAGAGAAACTTTAAAACTGTTAAATTGTTATGATGTGTAAAGACTGATATTGTTCTATAATCGTCTGAAACTGTTAAGTCATGATGTGAAACGGTTAACAAAGAAACATGGAAACTCAAGCTGCTGCTACACTTTATTTTATTTATCTAAAATTAAGCACTTTTAAGATGCACATATTTTCAAAAGCTATTTTATTTATTTTCTTTATTTTATTTGTAAATGCAGCCCGAGAGGAACATTACACATATCCACAGTATTTAAGTAATGTTAATTGACAATAAATATTGTTGTTTTTTTTAAATTGTACTTTCTTTATTTGATTGGCAGTCAGTTGTTGATGACATGCGGACGTTGATAAAGCTACAGGTCACTTCAATATATATCACACTAATTCATGAAGCAAGTTAGACATTTTGATGTTCCGGACCTTTGCATGGGGAGATTTTCTCTAACTGGACCTCGTTGAATTTTAGTTGAAGACCCCTGTTCTATATGAACCGCTAGCCCTGCTGCTCCAGTAAGGATAACTTTAGTTGTTATATTAGCTTTTCCCTAAGACCGTGTCTATGGCTATACGTCGTTAGCTTTGCTGGTAGGAAAGGTTAACAATGTTAACCTTACCGATATGCATGTTAACTTAAACATGCATATCGGTTATTTAACATAGCTAATAAAGTTAGTGGTAGTTTGTCAGGATAGTTCACATATCTAGAGTGTGAAGTTAGCACACAAACGTCAACTACTTTCACATTTATAAACCCAACTTACCACTTTCTTGTATGGTATCGCCTCCTTCTACTGCCTCATTAATCTCTCTCCGTGACTTTGCGCGGGTACAATGCACGGGACCAACGGCACTGCTCCCGTTGTCAGATGAGGGGCGGGTTACTGAATGCACCTGAGCAAAAATGCCATGTCGATGCTGAAAATAAAAGTGAGATAGCAATATTGGTTCACATGCAAGTAATAAGGAATGCTTTCTAAAAAAAGACAATGTTACCTAAGGAAGTTGACACTTACCATCTCGACGACCAAAACATCTGAAATCCAAGGGCGCACTTGCGCAGTAGACCAATCAGGCAGTAGAAGTATGGCGCTGGTAGAAGTGCTTGGTGAATATCATTTAGTCACGTGTCAACTCTGCCAACACCATAGATAGACTGTCCCGGGAGGTGTTTATATATAAATCAAGCGTATCCCATAAGTTCTCCAGCTAATGAAATTAAAGTGCGCCAGTTTTGCATTTTTGGGATGTCTGGTAGATAAATATATACATTGACTAGCTCGGTCCGATGGCTTCACTGGAGAGAAAACTTATGAGAACAGTTTATGTTAAAGAAACAAAAAAATCAACTTTAAAATTAATAAAATGGTTGCAAACGATTGGCTTGATGAAACGCAAATTGAAATGCAAAAACTGCCGCCACAAAATGAAGATGGTCTCCTCCCAGACCAAGGACCATCACATCTGGTAAGAATAAAATGCTTGCAAACTAAAGGGCCCCATATTTTGTTATGCAATCGGCTGTAGGTAGGAATAGGACATTCTTCTGCTACATTGTTTGCTAATATTAAGCATTAAGTTAGCTTAACTAGAGGGCATGTTCACACAGAACCATGGATTGCTATAGGAAGGAACCAGAAGGCCCGGATAAGCAATTCACAAATTAATGTCTATGACGGTACATTGTTTTCTTGGCACATTTTTGTTATTTTGTAACACACCTACAAGAAATATGCACAAATGTCAATGCCCTTGTCAATTAACTTCAAGTGCTGTAATACCAAATAGTAACATGTGGGGATTGTGTATGGACAAAATGAAGATATCAAGTGTGAGGAGGCCTCTAGGATGTACAGTTTTGTTCTCTCTCCCTCAGCTACCCATGGAGGCAAGATACAATTTAGACAAGTAGCCAGCTAGCTAATGTTACAACATATTTATTTCAGCGTATAGTATAGATAATGACACTGACATGAACTAGGCTTACTTGCATAAACATCATGGTTTTTACATCAGCTGCTGTTATTTGAATACATTATATATCCAATTTAGTGTGTGTATGTGTGCGTAACACACACATAGAACATGTTCAGTTTATCATACATTTTGATGTCCTGCAATTTACAGGGAATGCCGACGTAAAATATGTGGACGTTTGAGGAGAAGTGTTAGGACAAAGTCACTTTTCTCACAATCACACTGCAGTTTATTCGCATGGATGAAGTACATCCATAGGTAAGCAATGCAAAGGTATTATCTTATTACAGTATTTGATAGATTGCTGTTATCATAATTTATGGTGGCATGGATTTATGGTCAATCTGAAAGAATATTACAAGAGCATATCCTGTCATATAACCTGCCTTGATTGGCCAGATATGTTACAGTAACAAAAAAACTCTCTGACGTTACTTTTGGCTCTTGCTAATTTCATCATGTTGTAAGTTGACCATATTTAGTTTTTCTGCTCTTAAGTATTATTTTGTTCTGCTTTCAAGCATTAGGATTTCTTATAAATCATAAGTTTGGGCTTCTGACAGAAGAGTATGGTGGTGATTCTATCTATACAACCAGATGTGACACTGTGTTGCAATGAGCATCAGTTTTAGTCAGCCATGTACAGGATGGTTGATTGACAGGCTGGCTTGTTATTGATGCTAGTTAAAAAACTAATGGCCCAAATACAATATACTCGGTATAAATGATGCTTCGTGACTTATAGCTTGATCAAATAAATGTTTTCTTCTTTTGGAAATGCACTGTCCTTATTTCATTATTTGTGTTAATCCTTGATAGATTTGCCCAGGGTTTGCATCTACGGCAAGTTGACATGCTTCAAGATGGCATTGCAAAGAGCTCAGCAACACTTTCCATGATGTCAAAGAAACTCAGAAGAATTTGTGTAAAAAGCCTGGGAAAGCACCAAAAGAAAAAGAAGCAGAAAGTCGGTGGAGTTAATGTCCTTGTCCACATTGATGAGAGCAAATTCTGCCACAAACGCAAGGTAATATAATTTAAATGTGCAATACACTTGACTAAATGTGTTACATTTTCTATAACCTCAAAGAGCTTATATCATTATGTGAATCATTAGGATATATATAGAGAGTGGGTGGGAGGGGAGAGTCATAGATGGGATATACAAAATAAATGGCAGAAATGAATATCACTCTCCCTAAAGTTGTCAATCAGTTAATAAAAAACATTGATGAAAAATGTGATTATGTGAAATACTCATTTTAGGAAAGTTTATTTTATTGTATTTGTTTAACCTAAAGAAGGTTTATTTACGGAAGCGTAATGCATACACGTGAGATATAAAATGTTTCTGTTTTTATTAATTTACAAGATTATTATCTCAGAATTCCAGGAAAAGTTCTCGTGAAAAACCTTTTTTTCTCAGGTGAATGCATTAGGCTTCTGTATTTATCTTATATATTAGTCAAATAAAACAGGAACAGGTGTTCCTAACTCAAACATTACATACATAATGAATAAATAATTCAATATTCACACAAAGCCAGAGTCAAGACTAAATTGTGGGTTTTCTCTGGAAGTGTTTCCTTGTACGATGTGAGGGTCTAAGGACAGAGGGTGTCGTATTGTCATACTGATATTCTGTACAAACTGTGAAGTCCACTTAGACAAATGTAACATTTGTGATATTGGGCTATATAAATAAACATTGATTGATTGATTGATTGAATTGCATTGCAGTGTCACAAGATTTGGTAATTGTTTTCAATCAATTTCATTCAAGATTTTCTGGTTCCTAATGTGGTCATAGTGACAAAAATAAAAGCACAAATGCATGAACTGTCGAGGAGAAAAAATATAACTTTGGTTAGACCTTGAGAAGATTATCCCTTTCCAGCAAATCATTTTGTAAGCATATGTACTGTGTTATAAGGAATTTCAAACATATTTAGATTAAAAGGTAATTACACCTGACTAACAATAGATTGATTAAACATAAAGTCAAGAGATTATTTTTGTAATAATGTTCACACTGTTTTTAAAAAAACTTTTTTATACTGTTTTTTGGTAGTATGGAAGAGGACGCTTTGGTAACACCTGGAGAAGAAAGAGATCTTGGGTGTTTGGTATACTAGAGATCAAAGCTGCAAGCAGACATCCCATTCTTCGCCTTGTAAAGAGAAGAAACAAGGAGACCCTTGTTCCCATCATCAAGAAGCATGTCAAGCCTCAAAGTCTTGTTGTGAGTGATGAGTGGAGAGCATATGCCAGTCTTTCCCAGGAGGGCTACAGGCATGTCAGGGTCAACCACAGCCAGAATTATGTTGATCCACAAACAGGACTACATACACAAAATATTGAGAGAGCATGGCAGACATACAAGAGGGAAGTTTGGCGTATGCGGGGGAATCGTTCTGGGAAAACTTTAAAAAAACAGCTCTCCTTCATAGAGTGGACCTACTGGTTAGCAAGAACCTATAAACATGGTGTACTTGGAAGACTTATCAAGGACATACAGAATGCTAACCACAGATAAGTTTAGGACCTTTCTGTAGGCAAATTATTGTTGTTAACTGATCGAGCTGCACACCCTGGTAATTAGCAGGGGGTTAGACCCACACATTGGGCCCAAAGGCTCTTTGCTGACGCCCATAAACGTCCTGAACACAGCAAAATAAAATTATATTTATAGTTATTAAACTGTACAAATCTGCAGTGTAGTGATTTGTTTCCGTTTGCCTGGTATTGACTACCAGCTGGTAGATAATGTGTTTCAAACTTTATTTTTTTACCATTTCACAACTGTGCAGTGTTTTTACTTGTAGTATATTATTAAAATAAAAAAGCTTTCTTTCTCTGATATGCTGTGTATAGTGTTTGTTCTACTGTGCTTTATAACCTGGTATTGACTTCAGTTATCCAGTGTTCGTCATCAGTTGTGCAAAACATTTCGCTTTATTTCCCATGTGTGTTGCATATAATTAGTGGATGAATGTATGTGTTCTGTTGATAGGTTATAGACTTTCTACTGTTCTCAACTGTTTTTCACTTTAATTGTATAGTCCTAACACATGCCTACAAACGCTTAGTGGAGAACCTACTAAAAGTATACTAATAGTCAACTCTAGATTAGTTGACGATCAACAGATAGTCAACTAAACTCTAAAGTTGCTTATCTGTTGATCATCAACTAATGCTTAATGTAATAGTCAACTAAACTCTAAAGTTGCTTATCTGTTGATCATCAACTAATGCTTAATGTAATAGTCAACTAAACTTTAGTTGCTTATCTGTTGATCATCAACTAATGCTTAATGTATATTCTACTGGCAGTTAGTTGAATGCATGTTACTTGTCTGTTGAAACAGTGTTGTTTAATGTCAACTGATGACTTATAGAGTGTTAACTATGGACTATCAAAATAAAGTGTTACCGAAGAAATCTCAAAACTGTCCGGTAGATGTCTTCACGGCTGGACTGTTAGCACACTGCTATCTGAAGTCTGCTGTTCTGAGCATGTCAGTTGGAGTGATGACATCATCGTGTTCCATTACACAGGTGTTTATATTTGAGCTAACGAGGTGTGCAGAGATCACAGGTTTCCATTGTTCTGAATGAAAGATAAACCTCTTACATGTGAACGTTTTGTGGAAGAACCGTAACAGATATCAAAACGTGAAGCATGTCAAGGACGTTGAGTATCTGAAGTGTAATTTTTGTGTACTTTGGGGTTAATAATGTGGCCTTTTTGGCAGTTTAGCTAAAGGTGTGCGGCTGCTACCGTGAGGAAATATCAGCCTGAAATTACAATGGGCTTTAATGGAGGAATGTTGAATGTTTTTGTCACTTCATCTCCTCAAGAGGCATTTTGTTTAATTAATTTGCTTAATTGTTTGTCATTTTTCAAGCTACGAGATGTTTTCCTACGTTTGCCATGACAAATTATGTCTCAGGAATGTAGGGTTTGGGAATTATGGCAGTTTAAAAAAAAATATGAAGGCAAATCTCAAGATTTTCTACCCTCTAGCAGTTAGCAGTTGAAGTCGCATGAAGATTTGTTGAAGTTGAAGAATTTCTCCATTGACCTCATTGGTTAAAAATGGATGTATTATGGGATGTATCTGGAATTATGAAAGTTATGAATGAGAAAAGTAATAGCCATCGATTCCCGACCGAGCTGAACGTTTTGATGTTTGAACGGAGTTTCTGCGATGTTCAATGCGGGAGAAGAAGCGCAGCAAAATAAGTAGGCGGAATAATAAACTTTTCTTGCGTAGAATAACAGATAGTTGGAATGCTGTTAACAGCATTCCCACTAAATGATCAGTTTCACATCAATTTCCCTCACAGTGACTCCTCTCATGTGGAACGTTTACAAAAAGGGAAGAGGAAACGTGAGAGACACAATATATAGGGGGGAAAGTCCTCACAACAATAAACTCCTGAGCACAGCGACCACACTTCAGAGGTTCCGCCCACTGATCTCCGACTTTGCCAGGTATTTAACATTCAATAAAATGAAGAACACAGAATAAAATAATATAAAACACAGAATTTGTGTGATTATACAAAATTGCCCCGCTCTTCTGCAGGGGGGCGTGGTCAGCTGCTGCTCAGAATTTTCAAAGACAGGCTTGGAATAGAGCGAAAATGAGCGAAACGAGGCATGGCTAAAAAATGATCCGTTTGGTATTTTGAAAAATAAAATGTATAAATATACCTTATATAGGTATGGTCATACACTATATCATTTAAATATAGCATGATAGGTCTCCTTTAAATAAACCCCACTGCATATTTACATCTGTTACACTCTCCCCCCTAGAATTACACAAAATTCTGAGCACCAAAACAATCCACACATACAACACATCGGCCATGAAATACACAAAAAAAGTGTATGGAATCAGCAATATACATTTCCTACTGAAAGGATAAGAGAATCAGAGCATTACCCGGCGCCTAGCAATAACACATGACACCCTCTAGACAAAGTGAGATGCCTTATACATCACACATACGGCCAAATCATGTGGATACACAAAAGAAAGTGTGACATACAGCAGCAGAGTTAACCAAAAACATTCCTTTGTCACAAGAAAAAAACATTATACATATAATAACAATAAAACAAAACGTCAATCCTATGCCACCCCCATTTCTCACACATGGATAACAGCACCGGGGCCTGAATCAACCCCTAGAACAGACTCAAGTTGTGTCATGGACTCAATCAGACGACACACTGGCCTAAAGATTCTGCCAAACCGAGAGGCAAGCCCCCCATTGGCAGTCGGATACTGCTGTGGACCAGGATGGGCAGACAGTGACTTTGACAGGGGAACAGGGATTAGGGCAGGAACATCCAAAGCAGGGGAAATTGCCAGAGAGGGAGACAGTGGACACTCTGAACTAACTGAGCCATCAATGGAGGACTGTTTGGGGCGGTGGTGGCGAAGTCGATAGGGACTTGGCTTGGCAACTGGAAGGTCACCAGTTCAAGTCCCGGTAAGACCAAGTGCTACCGAGGTGTCCCTGAGCAAGGCACCGTTCCCTACACTGCTCCCTGGGCGCCGTTCAAAATGGCAGCCCACTGCTCCTACACTAGGATGGGTCAAATGCAGAGAAACAATTTCCCCACGGGATTAATAAAGTATATCAAATCTCTTCGTGGACCCATGAGGCAGTGCGGCTATCTGCCCAGCCAACAGCACTCGAAAGGGAACCAGCAATAGACGATCCGGCAGCAGCAGCTCTAGTATCCAACTCAGAGATTGCAGTCTTGTGCAAATCAGTTGCAGGGGGGACATCGGCCAAGCTAACAGTATCGTAGGACAAAGGAGCAGGACTGCCATCTTCCAGGGGCAGGAAGTCAACCTGGAGCAGCAGGTTCCGATGGAACCTGCTGCATTCCCATTCCCTTCTCGATCCTTGATCCGGTATATATGCAAGGCAGGTTTTCAGGCTTACGTTTCCCCCTGGCTCCTTTGTTCGCCAGCAGCACCCTGTCACCAAGAGACAGGGGATGACCTCTGACCCGTTTATTGTACTGGTCACATTGATGTCGTTGCTCAGCAGTGCTGTTCTTTTGAGCCAGCACGGCGCAGTGAAGGTCATCCAAAAGGGATTTGACATCAGCGTCGTAGTCACACACTGTGTCATCATGCAATACATTCTTGAAAAGAAGGTCAACCGCCAGTCTGCAGACCCTCCCGAACATCAAATAGAAAGGTACAAACCCAGTGGTCTCATGAATGGTACAGTTGTACACAAAAGTTATGGTCTGGACCATTTGTGGCCATTTCTGTTTGGAACGCAGGGGTAGAGATCTCAGCATGTTGCCCAGGGTGCGATTATACCTTTCAGTACCGCCATTACCTATGGGGTGGTAAGGTGAAGTACGAGACTTGTTGACCCCTAACAACTCGAGTAGCTCTGCGATCAGCTCACTTTCAAAGTTGGCCCCCTGGTCAGAATGGAGGCGCTGAGCCATAAATACAGAAAAAGCTGTCCCACAGCTTCTTGGCCACCCTTTTATCGGTCTGATCCTGACAGGGAAAGGCATGAGCCAACTTGGTGAAGTGATCGGTGATCACAAGAACATCCACAGACTTGTTGTTATTATCCTCAGCCGACCAAAAGTCAATACACACAAGTTCCAGAGGGGCAGAGGTCTTACTACTCTCCAATGGGGCTCTTGCGGAGGGCTCAGGGGTCTTGCTGAGTATGCATCTGTGACAGCTCCTTACATGATTGTGAAGATCCTTTTCCATATCATACCAGAAGAACCGCTGGCGGGCCAGAGAAAGTGTGCAGGGCTGACCTTGATGACCAGCATGGTCATGAACACCAGCCAATGCATCTGCTTTTAGAGTCTCAGGCACAACAAACTGGAACTTTTTGTGTTTTGTCAGAGGGTCCTTTGTGACCCTATAAAGGATGCCGTTCATGAGTGTCAGTCTTTCCCACTGCTTAAGAATTCTCAGAGTTTCCAGGCTCTCATTGCAGCGTTCACGTCTAGAAGGCCTGCGTTTCCTGTCAACATAGAGAACAACCTGTGAGATGACTGGGTCCTGTTGTTGGTGAGGGCGGAGGTCAGCAAGAGACAAAGATGGCAACACATCCTGGCCAGGAGGCTCCAATGAGGTAAGATGACCGGCTAGAGAGGACGCACGTTGCCCGGGGGCAGAATCCCACTCATCGAACGAGGAGAGATCCTCACTGGACATTGAGACATCAAGGGCCGACGAGGTCAATGGGTGATTGGTGACAGTGATTGTGGCTGGCTGGTGAGACGGAAGGAATCCTGCACAAATTCGTCACTGGCATCACAGGCCCGGTCCAGCAACTCAGAGTAATGGCCCGTCTACACTACAGGCATCTAAAAATGCTTTCAACGCTTCTCCCATTCATTTGAATGGGGTGACGTAGAATATTTTTAAACTTCGCCGAACTGCATTGTGGGGAGCATGGCATGGCTTTGCAAGCATCACGAGCATCAAGCGTTGAAAGCATCTATCAGCCTCAAAAGTTGAACATTGTTCAACTTTTGAGGCTCGATGCTTGGCATCAGCCAATCAAATCCCGTTTATGCAAATCCCGCCAGTACAAGCGCTAGCCAATCAAACCGTGTGTATGCTGATACACTATTTTCCATATGTCATAAAATGGAGGATAAATTAATCATTGCCGTGGCAAATGTCCCAGTCCTGTATGACTGTACTCTGTTCACCTACCGGGACCTAAACCGGAGGAACCAGGCATGGCGGGAGGTGAAACTGGTAGGTTTTCAACTGTTTGGGGAGTTTATATCCAGTTTACTTCGTTTTAACATTGAATGGACAGCTAGTAATGTAGCATAACATATAATATATATTAATATAATAATAAAAAAATAATATATATAATATAATAAGTATAAGCATAATATATAACATAACATATAATACATGCACAGCTATCAAGCATAGACAGTATATTTAGCCAGCATGGAATGTAGCATAAAAATAGCATTCATTAATGGAGGAATAATTTAATAAATTCAAGAAATTAACTTTATTATTTATTAACTTTATTATTTCATTTCATTTTATTAGCGGATGTGTGCAAAAAGAGATGGAAGACTCTGAGGGACAGGTTCCGCAAGGAGAAGAATATGGAGAAGGAGGCAAAAAGAAGCGGGGCAGGGTCTGCAGGGGGGTACAAGCCCTGGCATTTCATGGCAGTGATGGGGTTTTTAACCCCATTCATCATAGACCGTGAGACGTCCAGCAATGTCTCCCGGCAGACCCTGCTTCCATCCACCCTGGTGGCAGAGGAAGAGAGCCAGGTAGAGAGTGAGCCAGCCAGCCAGTCAGCCAGCCAGTCCACCAGCCAGTCCACCAGCCAGTCCACCAGCCAGTCCACCAGCCAGTCCACCAGCCAGTCCACCAGTCAGCCCACCAGTCAGCCAGCAGCAGCCAGCCAGGAGGAGAATGCTGAGGTCCGGGGCAAAACACGGGGGAGGGAGAGGGAGATGTCCCCGTTCGAACGAAGTCTGCTGTCTGCTGTCAGCAATTACCCAGCAATTGCCCAGCCAACCCCACCAGTGGTGGAGGAGGATGAGGACTTGCAGGTTTTTAAGGGCCTCTTGCCCACCATGAGGCTGATGACAAGGGGACAGAGGGCAAGAGTCCGCCTCGGGGTACACCAGTTAATTTTTGACGTGGACCAGGACAATTTATAATTTAATAATTTTTTCACACATACTGATCCACATTACATTTTTTTACACTCATCACTCATCACACACACTTCACTCACAACATTACCAAATAAAACATTATTTAAAGTATGTTATGGCTATACTGTGTCTTCACTTGTTCATGTGGTTTGTCAGTTGCAACATACCAGAAGCTTCATGTATGTCGGTATATATAATGTGCTTTCTTCTGTAACTGTTCATGTGAAAACCTATTGAAATTATGAGTGGTTTATCAGTAAAAACAGGGCTGAAAGAAAAAGGTTGTTAGTCATATCATAATATAATAATATCAATTCAAGAACAATGTTTATTAGGAATGTTTGATTTTAAAATGGCTAATTTGGAATATTTGCTCTTTAAAGAAAATGGGTAGCTCTTAAAAGAGCTTTTGGTTTGGAGGAACCATGGTGACCCTACACCACTTTATGCTGCCATGACACTACACCCTCCTCATTCAAATAGGAGCAAAAGGTCTCCCGCAGTTGGATGGATCGGCGTGTGGCGTTGTTTGAGCCCATCCTAGGTGCATCGCGCAGGGTTGGAGCTTCATCACTCGACTCTGCGACGACAGGGACGACAGGGACGACAGGTGTGCGTGATGGCCTTCCTATTGTCTTCCTGCGGAGGAAGTTGTGCAACACACAGGTGGCCTTCACACACAACTCTGTTACCTCCGGGCTGGTGGTGATGACACGACGGAACATTCTCCACTGTGATGCGAGGACGCCAAACGCACATTCAACAACCAACCTGGCCCGGCTGAGGCGGTAATTGAACAGCCTCCTTTCACGCGTGAGCTGACGTCCAGGGAATGGACGCAGCAGGTTGTCCAGCAGCGGAAAAGCCTCATCCCCAACAAACACATGGGGAAGAAGGCCCAGCCGCTCTGCTCCTGGGATAACGGTGTCAGGTGGTAGCTGCAGACTGCCATCTCGGAGGCCCTCTCCAAAAGCAGAATTCCGCAGGCTCCCACCGTCGCTGCTCCTTCCAAAACCTCCGACATCCACTACCCTGAAGAGGTACTGGGCATCCACTACAGCCAGTAGTACCAAGGAGTGGGTGGACTTGTAGTTGAAGTATAGGGACCCAGAATTTGCTGGAGCCTGGATCACCACGTGCTTCCCATCAATGGCACCAACGCAATTCGGAAAGTTCCAGCGCTCCTGGAACCCAGCAGCGATGGCTCTCCAGTCCTCCGTCTGTGGTACCGGCATGGTCTCCTCGACCAGCGCGGTCCAGATGGCACCCGCAACCTCCTTCACGATGACAGCCACTGTTGCATGCCCGACCCGATAGCTAAATGCTATTGTCCTGTACGAGTCACCGGTTGCCAGGTACATGAGAAAAAGGTAATATACATGATTATTTTTTTTAAATGTCATACGCCACGCAGACACAGATCCCCCCCACACAGAAACACACCCCAGACACACACACACACCACAGACACACACACCACAGACACACACACAGACCACACACACCACAGACACACACACACATACATACCACAGACACACACACATACCACAGACACAGACCACACACACACACACCACACACACACACCACAGACACACAGACATACACAGACCACATACACACACACAGACCACAGACACACACACACACACCACAGACACATACCACAGACACACACACACCACAGACACACACACATACCACAGACACACACACATACCACAGACACACACAGACCACATACACATCACAGACACACACACCACAGACATACACACATACCACAGACACACAGACACACACACACCACAGACACACACACAGAGGGGAGCAATACTGTGTTTACCTAGCCATCTTAATTAATGTCATTCATCTGAACTAAATCACAGACTTCATTAATCCATTGCATGCATTCTCTCTCTTTACTGTATATACAGAGTCATATTAAAGAAGTATAAATACACAAAACGTACCGTAGGAAGATGGCGAGTCGCTCGGCGGGTCCGATTGACAAACGCATACGGGTGTCTGCCTTTGCAATCAGTGGACCGACTTTTCCGAGCAACTCGTCGAACACGTCTTTGCTCATCCTGAAGTACTGCTGAAACAGTACACCATCCAGGCGGAGCTCTTGGACAAGAACGTGGTATTCCCCCCGTTGCAGACGTTTTCTGAGTATCGGATGTACCCAACAGCGACGCACAATACGTGGCCTCCTGCGAGACATTGCATAAACCAACGCTACCCTTGCTACAAAACCGGCATCCATTATGGTAATAGTGGAGAAGAAGCGGGCTTTTTTTTGCTTTGTATGCCGGGGGCGGGCGGGAGATTCCTGATTGGTTGTTGGTCGCCTTGGGCGTAAGAAATCGCCAAGCCTCAGACACGCCCAGCTTCAACATTTGTTTATGCCTGTAGTGTAGACGGGCCGTAAGGCTCGATCAACAACTGTTCTCTCAAAGGCTTCACAAACGGTTCGCTACTGAGAGCATCTGCAACCACATTCAGCCTACCAGGAATGTGTTTGATCTCAAAGGAGTACGGCGCCAATTTGGAGACCCAAAGCTACTCACATGCATCATGTTGGGTTTGGTCAAGATGTATGTGAGAGGATTGTTGTCTGACCAGACAGTGAACCTGTGACCCATCAGCCAATGACTGAATTTATCACATACTGCGCCAATAACTCAAGCCTTGGAGCAGGATAGTTGAGTTGGCTGTGACTGAGAGACTTACTGGTGAAGGCATCTCCTCACCAGCATGCACCTGGGACAAAACAGCACCCAAACCATCAAGGGAGGCATCGGTGGAGAGGATGAAAGGCCTATCAAAGTCTGGGTGAGCCAGCACTACACAAATGAGGAGCGCACTCTTCAGATCTTCAAACGCTTTCTCACAGACAGGAGTCCAATCCTGAGGAGTTAATCTCCGGAAGGTACCGGCTCTCCGCCGACCAGGGGAATTTTTCACACTCCTCTTCGTTCCTGCGGTCAAAGCGTACAGCGGTTTGGCGATGGAAGAGCAGCCAGGAATGAAATACTGGTAGTACAGTGCCATCCCAAGGAAATATTTGACCTTCTGCTGAGATGGAGTACAGCCGTCACCGTCCATAAGGTCCTCTTTCCTGAAAGCAGATATGACCTCCACCTTCCCCTGATCGACTGAGACACCATCACTGCTCACCACATGGCCAAGAAACCGCACAGACCTGCGAAGAAGTGGCACTTCTGAGACAGCTTCAGATTGTTAGCTCTGAGACGTGAGAAGGCCGTCTCGAGTCGACTCAGGGCTTCCACTTCAGATGGAGCGAAAACTAGCAGGTTGTCCATATAACAGAGGAGGCTGGAGAAGTTCAAGTCACCAAAAACACTCATCATCATCCGCATAAACGATGCAGGACTGTTGCATAGCCCCTGGGGAAGTATGTTGTACTCATACAGATGTAGCGCTTCATTTCAGACAGTTTGAAACGCAAGGGCCGTGATTGGTACGTGATCTGCCCTCGCTCAAGGGAAAACCTCCAGCTAGACTTGAGACCTCCCCCGTGATAAATACATGTAATTATTATGAAGCCAGCTGCAATGGATCATTGATCCACCAGGAGGTGCAGTGGGGTTCCACACTGGAGCTCATGTGAAATAAAGTCAGATACAGTACGCTGGATGTACAGCGGAACTTTGTTAAGATCCATATATCACGGATATCATACTCTGTGCTAAATAAGAGACATGTAATCATTTACAAAACATCACCATGTTGTTATTTAACAAAATAATGTTGTTTAGTCGAAAAAAACGAACGGGAGGAAATGCAGCCCGGCTCTTGATTTTCAATCCTAATTTAATCATCATCTTCGCCACGATCATTTATGGTTATGTTCGCCGAATTGACATGAAATCACTGACACATATGAATATAATGTATTCAACTTGTTAAGAACTTGGTTACACAAGGATAAGGACTCAAATGCACGACCCGGGAGCCAAAGGTAAAGTACAATTAAGATACTTTATTTGCACAAAAAAGGTAACAAAAGAAGATCACTCTTAAGTAGGGGTGTAACGGTTCACAAACATTTCGGTTCGGTACGTACCTCGGTTTTTTGGTCACGGTTCGGTTCGGTACGTTTTCGGTACAGCAGAATTTTTTTTCACAAAACAAAACATATATATATATATTTTTTTATTATTATTATTAAACTGTGAATAATGTATTCACTCAAATAAATACAAAATATAATAAAATAAACATTAAGGTGCAGCATTTCGATGAACTGAAATAATCTGTATTTGAACTTTACTGTACTAGTACTCACAAAACATAAACTATTAGTTTTGGGTTTTTAATTATTATTAAACTGTGAATATTCACTCAAATAAATACAAAATATAATAAAATGAACATTAAGGTGCAGCATTTCGATGAACTTAAATAATCTGTATTTGAACTGTACTGTACTAGCACCTAAGCAGCCAGTTTGACATTAGAACTTGCTTGTCATTGTATTTTCATGTTTTTTTAAAGAAAAATTAACTTGTCCACATTGCTTGCCGAAAGGGCAGATCTGCTGGCACTAACAATGTCTCCTGATGTGGAGAAAACCCTCTCGCTAGGGACAGAGGTAGCAGATACAGCCAGGTAGCGCTTTGCTAACATGGCAACATAAGGATATTTGGTGTTTGTAATAGCTTTGGCTCGGTCTGATCTTTCTGCGAGTGGTGGAGGCTTAAATGCTAGTGGGAGTCGGGTTTGCACTTCAGTCTTTTTTCTTTTGGTACCGGTGATATTCACGTTCGGGTGATGCCTTTTCAAGAGTGTGCAAGTTTGATGTATTGCCAGCCGCGTAACCAATTTTAGTTGAACAATGCCAACAAACAGCTTTGGTTCGGTCCACCTGTCTTTGTCCGTCATCCTTGTACGTAACTGCGAAACCAAAATGTTCCCAAACCGGAGACTTCAATGATGCTGGAGGATTTTCGAGCTCAACTTTATCTGCGTTCGCCATTAATTTTTGACAGTTCCTCAAATTACTGACTACATTTGAACGCATCCCTCTGACCAGCTCTCATAGTATGCCTCTCATCCAATTAAATGACTTGCTCGCTCTATGACGCGTTGAACCCAATGTGAGCAAATTACTCTGAATGCTGCGACGCAGCACCTGAGATTACTTCCAAAAAGTTATTCACGTTCTCAATTTTTTACGTTTAACGTTATATTCGTTCGGTACACTTCGGTACACACCTGTACCGAACCGAAGGGCCCGTACCGAATAATTTCGGTACGGGTACGTGTACCGTTACACCCCTACTCTTAAGAGATGACAAAAAAGGTTTGAGCAAGGCAAAACAGAAAATCACTCACAACGTGAGGAACTAAACTTATAATAAGTTTCAGGAGCCAACATAGGCTTTGAATCAAAACGAGCTGAAGAGCATAGCTCTGTCATGGGGACAGGACAAGACGAACTGACACTGAACGCTGGGAGACTGGGGAATTTAAACACTCAACAACAAGACACAGGTGAACACAATCAGGGGCGGGGCTGATACTGATGAGGGCGGGAGAACACATGAGGAAAGGGAGTCAAGGGACCTGAAATGAGACGTGACAAAAACAAAACAGGAAGTGAAAAACAATACAAAATAAACATGAAACATGATTGACTAGCACTTTTGACGGTGCACAACAGTACCCCTCTAGGGCCGACTCCTGACGGCCTAGGCCGATCATAAAAATCCTGAATCAGGGTTTTATCCACAATAAAGCTTGCAGGGACCCAGCATCTTGCCTCGAGACCATAACCCACCCAATCCACCAGGAATTGTTTTCCTCGACCCCTATTGCGGACCTCCAGCAACTTGCGGACCTTGTACGTTAGGCCACCTTCGAATAACTGGGGTGGTGGAGGGGGCTTGGAGGCGGGAATAAGCGTGCTCTCATGAACTGGCTTTATCTTGCTGATGTGGAATGGAGGATGTACCCCCATGGGTCTGGGAAGTCTTAGGCGCACAGACACCGGATTGATGACTCTTGACACCGGAAAAGGCCCCACAAACCTTGGAGTCAACTTCTTGGAAGCCACCTGAAGTGGTAGGTCCTTGGTGGAAAGCCACACCTTTTGACCCGGTTTGTAGATGGGAGCGGCCCTGCGGTGGACGTCTGCTACAGCGTTCATCCGAGTCGAACTTCGAAGCAGAGATTGGCGAGCTCCAGCCCAAACTCGGCGACAGCGTCTAATCAAGGCGTGAGCTGATGGTATAGTAACTTCCCCTTCGTCGGTTGAGAACAGCGGCGGTTGATAACCATTGGCACAATGGAAAGGCGAGAGACCTGTGGCCGCCGTGGGAAGAGTATTGTGGGCAAACTCCACCCAAGTGAGGTGGTCGCTCCAGTTGGTCTGGTTCTGGAAAACGAGACAGCGTAGTGTAGTCTCCAGTTCCTGATTCAGGCGCTCCGACTGTCCATTTGATTGAGGGTGGTAACCTGAAGACAAGCTGACAGTAGCGCCTATGAGTCTGCAAAACTCCTTCCAGAAGGCTGAAATGAATTGTGGACCCCTGTCGGAAACAATGTCATTTGGGAATCCGTGGATCCTGAATATCTGGTTCATCATGACCTCTGCGGTACTCTTGGCAGAGGGGATCTTGGTTAGCGGAATGAAATGAACCATCTTGGAGAACCGGTCCACCACTGTCAGAACCGTAGTTTTGCCTCTGGACAAGGGGAGACCTGTCACAAAGTCCATAGATATATGTGACCAGGGACGTTGAGGAATCGGCAGTGGTTGGAGCAAACCCATCTTGACCTGGGACGAGGTTTTATTGCAGGCACACACCGGACAAGCTGCTACGTACTCCTGCACATCCTTCTTCATGGCTGGCCACCAGAAACGCTGCTTAATCCTGTACATAGTCCTTTTAACTCCAGGGTGGCACGAGATCACCGACGTGTGGGCCCAGTGGATGACCTTGGAGTGGAGAGACACAGGAACAAAGAGCAGGTGGTTTGGACACTTGCTAGGTACTGGGTTTAATGTGTTAGCCTGTTTAACGTCCAACTCTAGTTGCCAGGAAAAAGCTCCGACCATACGGTTTAATGGAAGGATGGTCTTGGGCTCTACAGAAAAGGGTTCTGGTTCGAAAAGGCGAGACAAGGCATCAGGCTTCTGATTCTGAGATCCGGGGCGGAAAGAGAGAGTGAAGTTGAACCTACTGAAAAATAGAGTCCACCTGGCCTGCAGAGAGTTGAGGCGTTTAGCCTTTCTGATATACTCCAGGTTCTTATGGTCTGTCCAAACTAAGAACGGCTGTTCTGCCCCCTCCAACCAGTGTCTCCATTCCTCAAGAGCAGCTTTTACAGCTAACAGTTCCTTATTTCCCACATCGTAGTTCTTCTCTGCCGTCGTCAGCTTCCGCGACAGGAAGGCACATGGGTGTATCCTGTTGTCCTTCAAGAATTGTTGGGACAAAATGCCTCCAATTCCCTCATTGGAAGCATCGACCTCGACCACAAACTGGAGCTGGGGATCCGGAATGGTGAGAATCGGAGCTGTGGTGAACCTCTCCCTGAGGAGCTGGAAAGCGCAGTCAGCCTGGGGAGTACACTTGAAGGGAACTTTGGAAGAAGTCAGAACATGCAGAGGAGCAGCTACAGAACTGAAGTTTCTTATAAACTTTCTGTAGAAGTTTGCAAACCCTAAGAACTGCTGAACCTTCTTCCTGGAGTCTGGTGTTGGCCACTTGGAAACTGCACTGACTTTAGCAGGTTCCATCTGCATCTGGTTTGGTGAGATTATATATCCTAGAAAGGCCACCTTTTCTACGTGAAACTCACACTTCTCTGCCTTGACATATAATTGATTTTCGAGTAGTTTCTGCAGAACCTGACGGACATGGTGAACATGGGACTTAGAGTCTGGTGAGAAAATCAAAATGTCATCAAGGTACACAAACACAGAAACATTCAAAAATTCCCGCAAAACCTCATTCACAAAACCCTGAAACACAGCCGGTGCATTACACAGTCCAAAAGGCATCACAAGGTATTCATAGTGACCGCTCTGAGTGTTAAACCCTGTTTTCCACTCATCCCCTTCCCTTATTCTAACCAAGTGATATGCATTTCTTAAGTCCAGCTTGGTCAAAATCTTGGCAGTCTGAAGTAGCTCGAAAGCAGAGGACATGAGTGGCAGAGGATAGCGGTTTTTCACCGTAATGTCATTAAGAGGGCTGTCTATGCAATGTCTCAGAGAACCATCCTTTTTTCCTACGAAGAAAAACCCTGCTCCAGCTGGGGAAGATGAAGGACGGATAATCCCTGATTTAAGAGAAGAGGAAATGTAGTCGTCCATTGCTGCTCTCTTTGGCCTTGAGATCGAATACAGTTTTCCCTTGGGAATGGGAGCCCTCGGTAAGAGATTAATGGGGCAATCAAAAGGTCGGTGAGGAGGTAACGACATGGCTTTTGATTTGTTAAGCACCGGATTGGCAAAACAGGAGAGTGTGTGCACCACCATCTGCCTTGATCTATGTATTCATGTCTGTGACTCTCACAGTATCTGCTGCCCGCAGCTGTTGTATAGAAGGAAAACCTCCTTCACTTCATGAAATCTCTGCAGCACCAGGAGGCAGCGGGAGGGTTAACTCAGCCTCTGAGAAGAGGATCGTGCTATGAGGGGCCGTATAGGCCAAAATTCAAACTCACCTCACATGCACACTACTGAAAACATCTGGCTTTGCACACACACTACTGAAATACTCTCACGTTCACTACTGAACACCTCACACACACACTACTGAAAACATCTGGCCTTGCACACACACTACTGAAATACTCTCACATTCACTACTGAACACCTCACACACACACTACTGAAAATTAAGCCTCACACACACACTATTGAAATCCTCTCATATTCACTACTGAACACCTCACACACACACTACTGAAAACCTCTGGCCTTGCACACATACTACTGAAATCCTCTCACATTCACTACTGAACACCTCACACACACACACCAGGGTTTCCGCTAGGATTTTTTCTCGCCGGTCAAATGTCCGGGAAGAATTAATTTTATCGGACAAATTTGAAACTTACCGGTCATATTTCACTAATAATAATAATCAATCAATCAATCAATGTTTATTTATATAGCCCAATATCACAAATGTTACATTTGTCTCAGTGGACTTTACAGTTTGTACAAAATATCAGTATGACAATAAGAGTTGTGTAGCAGAGTTTCCGTTAGCAGGTAATTACCGGACTATGAGCGGATATGCTGATGTTTAAAACTCAGTTAATGGGGCTCGTTTTTATATTGCTTCAGTTTATAATCGTAACAGATCGAAAAATTCAGATTCATTTTCCAATAAATGATTCCACAAACAACATAATTATTACATTCAAACAAACTACTTGTAGTAGATGAAGTACATTATTCAAAAGTTTACATCAACTTTGAATAATAACACGGGAGAAACGGATGCTCTCTTTTCCCCTCTCCCTCCCTCTCTCTCCTGACAGCCCGTCAGTTTCTCATGCAGCTCGCTAAACAGTGGGCGGGGCTTCAGGTGATCATGCAGAGCTGCGTGTCTCTGTCAGACTCAGCAGCTGATCTGATCTCTCTCTCGTGTCCGGTTATACTTCACTCGCGTTTATGTCCATATCGATCAGATCCAGCTCTCCTGATCGGCCTTTATAGAGAGCACCGATCAAACTATTAAGAGTGAATATCGGCCGATAATGACCGGCGGCCGATCTATCGGAGCCTCCCTAATTATTACCAGACATTTTGACCGGCAGGTTTTGAATTTACCGGTTTTTAATAAATGTTACCAGCTAAAAACCGTTAATTACCGGCTAACGGAAACCCTGACACACACTACCGAAAACATCTGGCCTTGCACACAAACTACTGAAATACTCTCACATTCACTACTGAACACCTCACACACACGCTACTGAAAATTAACGTCATACACACACTATTGAAATCCTCTCACATTCATTACTGAACACCTCGCACACACACTACTGAAAAATTAACCTCACACACACACTCCTGAAAAACATTTTACTGAAAGGTTCTCAGTAGGGAATGTACATGTGTTTCACATGACCATGAATGCAGTTTATTCGGTAAGTGAAATTCAAGCACTTTATTTCTTACTTGTCTTTTTATTCAGCTAACAAGCGAGACGAAGCTACATCTGTGCTAACGATGCTATCCATAGCATACAAGTTAAAACATAATAGAGAAGTGTAAAACATTAAGAAGGATTATACTGTAAAACATAAGGCTTCTCGGTGAGGTTGGTAAAATAAGGTCATGCCATTAGTTAGTTTGCTAGTTAGGTAACTGTATGCATTGTTATTGTTAATTTAAAATAGCTATGCTCGACGATGCAGACAGCTAGCGTCACATTAGTGTTGAAGAGCAGAGTACTGTATGAGATTAACCCATAGATTAACCTCACTATAAGATCTGTGTATCTTAAAAATATGAATCTCACATTTCCAGTTGGTTCCAGAAATAACGTTGACGTAGATATTGCAATATGGTTTGTTGAGCTGGAGTTGATTATTGAAGCTTACTGGTTAACGTTCATCATATTAAACGAACGAACCCAAACGTTGTTGTTTTTATTAATATTATACCAATACTTACTTTGCATTTTATTATCATTACACTGGAGAAACCGACTTATTGTGGCAGCAGAACGTGAACATGTAACTTAATGCCTGCATTTGAGGACGAAAAATAGTTCAGTCAATGCTTTAGGGACAAGGAAATTATTTGTTTAAATATTAGATATGACGTTATACGTGCTTCTGTGACAATGAAGCTTATTCATTGCATTACATCTGTTGAAGATGTTTGTCTTTTACCCTTACGTGTGTGTTACAAATGAATGCGAATATGGCATAGGACAAATATTTAAACTATATATTCACTTCAGGTTTACGAAAGTAACTGTAATCAGATTACTCGTTTTTCAAATGTAACGCGAGCTGAATACAGTTACTTGATTTTTGTATTCTGATTATGTAACGCCGTTACATGTATTCCGTTACAACCCAACCCTAGCCACACCCCGCTGGGCTGGGCCGGAACACTTACAAATGTGGGCCGGTAGGATTTAGGTAAGCAAAAAAATAAAAAGGGAGTGGCCGGAACACTTACAAATGTGGGCCGGTAGGATGTAGGCAAAATAAAATAAAAAATCTTATCTTGAACTGTATTGAAGTAAACATGTATTATTTGGGACTGTTTAAAGTAATCCTATATATCTAAACCTTCTTACTTACACTCCATGACCCAGAGACCCTGACACACACACATAAACTCCTCAACCCAGATATCAGCAACAACACATATGCCTCTGCTTATCAGCATGCACACACACACACACACACACACACATACACTTTCCCTCACTAACACACACACACGTGTTCTTTTTTCAAGGTTCCTTGCTGGGAATAATCCGAAGCACCAATATATCTGTGTACAATGTTTGATTGTTTTAAAAGAATAGTTTGTGTGAAATCTTCCCTGGGAAATTAAAGGAGTTAACCCAGGTAAGATACAAAGTGATTCTGACCTTGTATAGTTCCGATGCTGTCACTCTCTGTTCAGAAGAAAGATACTTTTTCCCAGAACTCTAATTCGCTTAGGAGTAAAATGGGACGGAAGAGCCGACACATCTCCACCTCCAAATATGTCCATATATACTGTTGTTTCTTCATGCAAAATGCCCCCTGTTTCTGACTGGCTGGTCCCGATACCTGTATCGCACAGCACTAGAACTGGGAGTCCGGAGTACTCTGTAAACTTGTATTGGTGTTTTTTACCATTAAAATCAGATTATTGTTATAACTTTATGCCGGTGTGTTGAACTCCCTCTTTTATCAATCTGACCAGGCTCATCTAACGGACGGCGCGGAGCACAGGTGGGCTTTGAGCCACCACTATTGTGTCTGCTCCTACAATCTGGTGACCCCGACGTGATGAGTGCTGGTCTCTAGGAGTACCACCGACAGCCAGCGGACGAATTTCAGTCCAGGGAAGGACAGCTGACAACTAAATCAGGACGTCCAGATACAAAGGTGATCAGACACCTGTTGATTGTCAAAGTCTGTGATTGGCTATACTACAAACATTTTAGAGTTGTCAGTGGCGTTCTCAGTGTCCTTAGTCATGGTAAAAAATACAATACTGAACAAAGTGCTTACTCAGAGTCCTGCAGCTAAGGCACTGAGTGTTTGAAGAGTCTGGTATAGAGTCCAGTACCTTTAACTCACTAAAGTAAGAAGGGGCTTAGAGTCAGGTAGAACAGTCCGGACGTAAGGCACCGAGTTAAAGTGCTTAGTGAGGTATAGAGTCCTGCAGCTAAGGCACTGAGTGTTTGTAAGAGTCGGGTAAATAGCTATAAGTCCCGTACCTTAATTCACTAAAAAAAAAAAAAAAGTCAACCAGCGAGAGCGTCCGGCACGGCTGACTCGCTGGGAAAATTCTGTAGACTATAGACTGAATATTATATGTGGGTTTTCAAGAGGAGATACGCAACTTTCAAAATCAATTTGAAACGACCGGATCTTGCAAACTCTTGCTGTGGGGATGATCTGAACGGCTAAACGTGACGATAAAGGATTTTTTTGGTTTGGGTTAATCTCCTTGTGTCAGTCGCATCTCTATATAGGGGTGTCGAAGCACCGGCAAAGACCAGAATTATCTGTTGAAATATACATCGCACAAAAAAAGCCGGACAGAATGTATAAGGGAATAAACTCTGTGTGATCTTTTTACGTCGAATCTGTGTAATAATTGAGAAAATAGAGCATAGCAGGAGATACACAAGACAATTGCAGAGCTGAGAGCTTCATCAAGACAGAGGAAGCTCATTTGTGGTCAGCTGCTGCCCTCTGGTGGCGAACAGGGTGTAACAATATTCTGGGATTGGAACTCTGAATTCAGAATAGAATATAGGACGACAAGATTTGTCCAGTGTATTAATAAATACAAGTAATTTAGTCAGATAATAGATACGAAGTCAATTATGGAAGAAGAGTAGACCCTTTGTTTCAACCAGAAAAAGAGCAAGCTATTCATCACAATTGTATTTTTATGTTATGAATAAAACAAAAAGAAGTAGCCTAAGTGATAAGCAGAAGGGTTTTTGAACGCTTGTCAGTCAGAAGGAATCTATTAAGGTGTAAGACAGGGGTGCTTATGCCCGCTTCGGTTTTCAATGTCCGCCATCACGTTAAAACAGAGGATTGGTGGCATTTTCAGTTCATTGCTTGCTTCCACACGCCTTTTCCCCTCCTTGTCTCTTTCATGACTTTATTTAATGCATTAGAACGATTGCTATCGTAACTTTCCGTGTTTCTGGAAGTCAAACTCACTGTTCACATTACGGAGTATATTTCCGGAACGGCCTTTCAAAATAAAAGCCACAGGCTGCTGTTCACCAGAGATGCCTTCACAATAAAACAGTAATTAGCTTAACAATATATTTAACTTATATTACGTCCTTAAACATTGATTTTAATTCAATACAGTTTTCAAATACGGCGCAGATTGAATACAGTTATTTGTGTATTCTGTTACAACCTCACCATGCTTGTAACACAACTTAGATACACAATTTGAAAATGAATAGCATTAACCAAGTAGGCTAGATAAAAGATTAGTATAGTGGTTAAGGAGGGTGTCCTTGTTTTGCCTATTAACTTAGAACTGAAGTAATAAAAAATAGGCAGACTACTACCATTAGTTTGTTTAACATTCACATGTTTCAGCATTCCTGACCTCAGCCATTTTATTTTGTAACCCGTTGGGAGAGAGATTTAAATTGAGTTTTTCTCAGTAGCTGAATGGCTGTGATTACATTAGCATTGGATATTCCTGCACCACCTTTTGGGTTCTCTGAATCAGTGTGTTGGTGAGGAGTTGCTCACTGCAAACAGAAGAAGTGTGCAAAGAACGCATCTCTGAGGAGATATTGACATTTTTCGTTGCCAAGGCAACAGTGGTGTGAAGAGGTACTGCGGTTTTTGGGGGATTTCTGCTGTACAGAGGACAACGTGTGTCTGCCAAGTGATTCCTTCCCTCATCCCAATGCCAGGGAGAGTTTCCTTGGAGCTCACTGACCAGGGCCGGTCCTAGCTTTTTTGGGGACCCTGCCACTGACTACAGCTGCATCACTGACTGTGCTCATTATGACAAGATCTTGAGACATGCTTGTCTCAGATTGTTCAGACTCTGAAGGAGTGATGCAATGATTTTACAGCATAATTGTGCAAGAGTTTCCCAGGGGGTGGTGTAGAAACCTTAATGCTTAATGTTTAGATAAGAGGCTGCTTGTTTAAATGATGGTCTGGAATACTGAAAAGATTAAAGTTTAATATTCTTGGTTAGCAAACAAGACATCTGATTATTATGTCACACATAATAATCTTGTTATAGAAACTAGCTATGTGTAAAACGTGTGGTTGTTATACCATTGTTATCATGAACAAAAGATAAATAAGGAAATAGTATCTGCTTAAAGATGAACGGATTTCATAGAGAGGATTAGTTATTGTGAATACTCCACAAGGTATCTACTAATGTATTTTAAAGAACCAAATGTAAAGAACTTGAATTGACTTGATAAATAAGTGAAGATAAGAAGATGTATTAACCATGAATTAATCAATTGGTAAATTAAAAATAGCGGTAAAGAGGAAAACTATTCAAGTGAAGTGAAAAATCATCCTAAAACACACTGATGGAAGAGTGGGGGGGGGGGCGTGATGGAAGTATGCACTAGACTTTAAGTAGTGGGTGTTTGGGAGTTAGGAGTACAGTGAGAACCATATTCTTCAATCTTTTCATCATATTTACAAATTATTCTTTTAGAGTTTTTATTCATGTGTGAATTTGGTAGTGTTTTAATTTGTTACAGTATTGATCAGTTCAAAGGGAGAGTTTTAGTAACATCTCTATAAGATCAGACAAATATTTATTTATATAGGTCATGTTGAAGGGAAAGCTAGTTCTAAACAAAATATAGTATTTCAATTTGAGGTACTGGTTTCACCATTGTGGCATAGTTATTACCATAGGAGGGCTTTCGGATGGACATACGAAATGACTTCTGTTTTTAAATCCTTGATAAAGTAGGGAGTAATTGTTGCATGTTCGGACACCCAAGGTTCCACGCACTGTTAAAGAGGGTAACATTGTTCTTTAAGTGCACCAGAATTGAAGATAAATTAATATAATGAGTTATGAAATACATGGCAGAGCTTTACATATCCTAATAATGTTTTGACTCAAGAAAATAATTATATGCACAAGTTTCTGATCTATTAGACATTTTAATATAGATTAGGTGTTAATGAACTGCAGTAGTAGTACAATAAGGAAGTGAGTTTTGTACCAAGTTGCAGGAAATGTGGGAAACAGCTGTTCCGATGAAAAGTTAGAGATATCTTGAACATTATAGTTGTAATCGTGAATTAATAAATGATGGCGCTCCATATATGACTGATTTTTGTAGACAAAGGATACTGGCCTAAGCTGAAATATCAAAGTCTCTGCAGAGCACGACACATGGCCAAAAAGACTGAGACCAACTGACCTTTGACCCTGACTGACAGTGTGACTTGAGAAGGCACTGTCAGTGACTGCCTCTGGGGTAAACCTGACCAAACTTGACTTTACAACCTGACAGTGTGAGTGAGTGTATGTCTGCATGTGATCAGTGCAACTGCATGATTTAAAACAATGACTAATCAAGCATGCTTTTGGCCTAACACATTATTTTGGGGCTCTGTGGGAAATGAGAGGTTTCCTAAAAATGTGTGACCCGTTTCTAATCTACTTGATATTTCACTCCCACAGGAGGTGGCTGTTTGCAGAATGTGAACCTCAAACTAAAACATGAAGATTCTGTTTCTGTTAGGACTGAAGGATGGAGAGAAACACTTCATTTCACTGAAGTGTTTACTGTGGAAAATGATGGATGTACATTTGGGAAGGGTGTTTGGTATTTTCATATAATCAATTATTACCTGAAGGTTTTCTTCCCATACAGGATTTTGTTACACATGGGTTCATGTGTAAACAAGGGGGAGTGTCTGACCATTGATTGACAGTTTTAGAATTGACCTGCTCCATATCTGGGGATAAGATACTGTTTGATGGATGTTGACATGTCTCTAATATTGATTGAGTTATAACAGGTAACACAGATGCAGAATCAGTGGCCAAGGGGCTACTGTGAGAGATGTAATTCCAGAATGGAATACTGAAGAAGTTGACCTGTGAGTAATGTTTCAACAGGTATTAAAGTAACTGAGGTTTGAAATGTAGAAAGAACATATTACAGTTAAAGCTAAAACATTGTAATGTAATGAGACATAATTTAATTTAGACAACATCATGTAACTAGCCTGGTAAAGAAGTAAAAGCCATAGACTTTATTGTTTAGGTCATTATGGGGATATACATTTTATCTAAATTCATAATAGAAAGACATTTGATGACAGTTTGTTGGAATTCTGTATTCATTTTTTCAGCGTGATAATATCTAAGCACTAACAGGTAGAAGCAGTATCACCAGGAAATCATTCACTTTGTTAGTATCGTGATTTTGGTTGTTTTTGAATCCATAACATTAGTGTGTTTCTTTACCAGAAACATTAGCAGTTCATATTATATTTAGATTTTAAATAGGATCTCAAGGATTTAATTTAAGAAATTCAGAGCTATTGAAATATGTTATTTAGTTTACCTAAAGATGTTTTATTTAGGTTTATTTAGTTGGCACAGTCCAAGTATTAAGATTCTGAAGCTGCACTGGCAGATAGGAGGTCTACAATTCATTTAGAAAACCTGTTCACAGACGTCTGTTGTTTTAAGACACCCCACCAACAGGCTCCAAGCGGTGGGTCAAACAGCTGAGGGCCCCGGAGCCCTGAGCGTAGGCTTGAGGGATTTGTATCAGATTTCTCCACACAGGTTGCTGGTGCCAAAAGAGGGACCCAGGAGGCCGACACAGCGGAGTTCGTCTGGTTGAAGGTCATCAGGACAAAGTGGCTCAACCCCAGGCTCTCCGGCCCCGACCGAGTGACCCATCGGATCTCTGCCGTCCGTCTAGGAGGAAAGGGGGACAGCTGGAGCCAGTGTGCGGCGGGGAAACCACCTGCTAGGATCAGGGGACGACATCAGGACGGATCTGGCTCTCGTCAAGGAGGTCGACTCGGAAGCTGTCATCAGCAGACTGGAGGAGAAGGACCTCGAGGCGTCGTCAGCGGGCCGGAGCATCGGGAAGACATCGTCAGCGGGCCGGAGCATCGGGAGGACATCATCAGCGGGCCGGAGCATCGGGAAGCTGTCATCAGCAGACTGGAGGAGAAGGACCTCGAGGCGTCGTCAGCGGGCCGGAGTACCGGGAGGACATCATCAGCGAGCCGGAGAAGGAGCATTGGGAAGACATCTCTCCAGCATCGACCCGGAAGCCGCCATCAGCGGGCCGGAGGAGGAGGAAGACATCTCTCTAGCAGGCAGCCCAGAAGCCGCCGTCAGCGGATCGGGGGGACAAAGACACGGCAAGCCAAGACGGCACAGGGGACTCCACTCTCCGCTGAAACAGGTTGATATAGCCGGTGTGGACTTTGTTCTAATATCCCATTTTTTGAGGAACTTTGTTCTAATAACCCATTTTTTGAGGGAGAAGCTGCCCCTTTCCCTTCGTACCAAATGCCCTTGCTGGCTTACGCGTCGGAGGAGGACGAGCACGATGACTCAGCCGACAAGGACAATTTTTTAACATATTTTGGTCTCCCTCCATATGATGGACTGTTCCTAAAGGTTTAAAAGTGCTCTAAATCCCAGCTTCTGATGGATTTATATAAATGTTGGGGAACAGACAGTAGAAAAGAATGACAGTAGGTTATGTTTCAAATGCTGTGTATAAATTGATCTCTGAAGGAGAGATCAAAAGAGGGATTAAAGCACCCAGATATTGTTCTAAACTGTATTAAAGTAAACAGGTATTATCTTGAACTGTATTGAAGTAAACATGTATTATTTGGGACTGTTTAAAGTAATCCTATATATCTAAACCTTCTTACTTACACTCCATGACCCAGAGACCCTGACACACACACACATAAACTCCTCAACCCAGATATCAGCAACACACACACATATGCTCTTTTTTCAAGGTTCCTTGCTGGGAATAATCCGAAGCACCAATATATCTGTGTACAATGTTTGATTGTTTTAAAAGAATAGTTTGTGTGAAATCTTCCCTGGGAAATTAAAGGAGTTAACCCAGGTATAAGATACAAAGTGATTCTGACCTTGTATGGTTCCGATGCTGTCACGCTCTGTTCAGAAGAAAGATACTTTTTCCCAGAACTCTAATTCGCTTAGGAGTAAAATGGGACGGAAGAGCCGACACATCTCCACCTCCAAATATGTCCATATATACTGTTGTTTCTTCATGCAAAATGCCCCCTGTTTCTGACTGGCTGGTCCCGATACCTGTATCGCACAGCACTAGAACTGGGAGTCCGGAGTACTCTGTAAACTTGTATTGGTGTTTTTTACCATTAAAATCAGATTATTGTTATAACTTTATGCCGGTGTGTTGAACTCCCTCTTTTATCAATCTGACCAGGCTCATCTAACGGACGGCGCGGAGCACAGGTGGGCTTTGAGCCACCACTATTGTGTCTGCTCCTACAACACACACACACTATGGCAGATGCAAGTATCAGCGAGAGCAGCAGCGCATTTACAACTTGGAGATATAACCACTATTTTCAATTTGTGGGGATAAAGGACGCACCAAATATTATGGTCAAATGTAAACTGTGTGCAGGACAAAAAGCATTGTCCACATCGAATAACAGCAATGCCAATCTCCTGAAGCACCTACTTAATGTACATGAGGCTATAAAACTAGTCGCCAAAGACCCCACCGTCTCAACCACTCAGATGGAGCAACACCATCTTAACAGCCAAAAAACGATTTTTTTTAAATCGCCACATGTCACCCAGAGTCAACTAAACAGATTGATTGCTGAAAATAGTTTGTTTGTCTTCAGTGTCAGTCTGACAGTTTATTATTTATCTAATTGGTACTGCCAAAAGAGTGTAGTTCTTGTTTAATTGTTACACTGCCAAAATAGTGTAGTTGTTGTTAATGTGTACACTGTGGTGATTGACATTATTCACCCACGGATCTATGGGTTGGGGTATTGTTCTGCACGGACATTTTAGTGAACCGGACTTCCTGTTTCCGCCGGTCTTCGCTTCCCGGGAATGAAGTTGTGTACAATGGTTTTCAGATGCTAAATAAAAGTCTAGCTTGTACCTTTGATACCCCGCCTCTGACTCCCGTCTCTCGACACCACAACACTGCCAAAAGAGTGTAGTTGTTTTTCAAATCAAGTTTTATTTATATAGCACATTTATAAACGATTTTTGGTCGAGCCAAAGTGCTGTACATATAATAAAAATAGCCTACAGTAGAGACACTTTACAGCAAATACAACAGCACAGATTTTTTTATTTCATATTGCACTACTTAGAACTTGATTGTTGAGGCTACAATAAAGATGCCTGCTTTATTGTTATTGCACAGATTACAGGTACTGAGACAACGAAATTCAGTTTAGCTTCTAACGGTGCAACAAGCAGTAAAGTGAAAAGTAATGTACACATGAATCTACAGAATAAAATATAGAATAAATTGAATGATGAATAAACAGTGAGCTGGGGTATGAATACACTAGCAGCCTGTGAGCAGTATTAACAGTGTGTATGAATATGCTAAGATATATAAAGTATGAAAACGGTAAGCAGTGCAAGTATAGTATAAAATATATTGATATTAATTTCATGATAAACATTGTGGAACAATGATGAAAAATGTGAATGGAAGTGGCGACGTAAAACTGACACAAAACAACAACAAACAAAAATATTTTGAGAAGCCCCCACCCCCCATGTTGCCTGTGCTGTATGCTGCAAACTCTTTGTTTAAAACTAATGTGTGGAGTAAGTCTCCCAAGGGGGGTGGTCACATTCCACAGCTCTCCCCCCCCCCCCTCCTGTGATCTCCCAACCCCCAGTCTGTAGGTTTGTGTTCACATATTTCAGTGTTAATTTTGGCAGCTGTTTTTGATTTAGTCTTAGTCTTTAGTCGAAAATGGTTATTAGTTTTAGTCACATTTTAGTCATTCCTATCCTTCGTAGTTTTAGTCTAGTTTTAGTCGACAAAAACTCAAAACGTTTTAGTCAACTTTTAGTCGATGAAAAATTACATTTTAGTCAACTTTTAGTCAAAATGTGTCTCTATACTCTCTGAAGGCTCCGTCCCCGGCAGATCTCTGTCCGCTGCAGCATGTCTGTTAGGCCCCGTCCCCCGCACACAGAAGGCTTGTTTGAGACAAGCGAGACCTGCGCAGACCTGCGCAATTTCGATCAACGTCTTGCTAGTGCGTTGCATGATGGTTAGTCATTTTGTCCGACTTACTCTGGAGGCTCGCCTACATGAGACGTTGAAATCTCGCGGGACAAAGACGCTCGCAGCCTTGAGAGCGATGCGCGGCGAGGCGCGTAACTTTTGTGATATTGGGCTATATAAATAAACATTGATTGATTGATTGAAGAAGAAGGCGAAGAAGAAGAAGAAGAAGAAGAAGAAGAAGAAGAAGCCGACTCGGAGCTGTCCGACTTCAGGCAAGCTTTTTGAGACCTCCCCCAGCTGCGATCGGCTACTCTCGTCTACTTTCGAGAGGAGCCGCAACGCGTCTCAAACAAGCCTAATGAGACACAGGGAGATCGCTCTTCTGGAGTGAAGAGAGCGGAAATAATGATATTGCAAATTAGAAACGTAAGATGCATTTTGACAGACAAGATGGACACTTGGGGGAAAATATGCTGCATTTTGAATGTCCGATAGTCCACCATTAACACCTTAGTCCCGTCTCATCTCGTCAACGAAAACTAAATATACATTTCGTCATAGTTTTCGTTATCAAGAATCTATTTTTAGCTCGTCATCGTCTCGTCTTATTCATGTAAAAAAGGTTGTTGACGAACATTTTTCGTCATAGTTTTCGTTGACGAAATGAACACTGGCATATTTAAACCGTCTGTTGTTTCTATCGCGCATTGCCGGTATGAAAGGGTCTGTGCCGGAAATATCAAACATTTAATAAAAGTGAAAAACAATGAACAAGACTTAACGTATTCATTATAATTCATTATATTTATTCCGTTTGGATGTTGGATTTTTGACTTTGTTTAGAGCAGTGATCTTCTCTGCAGCAGAGAGCTAAGCGCTGTCAGACCGGACCTAACCCTGAAAAGTATTATCATCTGAAATTAATCATTATGTTATTAATATTAAATACATATAAGTATTTTTACAACTTGTATTTAGAAATACTCTGTTGTAATTATTGATGCATAAATGTGTTCATCCATTCAATGTGGCATCTGCTATAATCAGGGCTGCACATAACTGGTACGCAGGTGCGCATGTGCACCTCCGCCAAAAAAAGAGCACCGGGTCATTTGAAAAAAGGCGCATTTACGTACCAACATTGAGAGGAGAGAGGGAGAGAGAGAAGAGAAAGAAAGGAGAAGAGAAAAGAGAGAAGAGGAGAGAGAGAAAGATATTTGCGAGTTGCATGAACTCAGGGCCGGCCCGTAGCACTGGCGTTATAAATGTTCGCCCAGGGCGCCAGATCTGGGGAGGCGCTGCGCTGGCAGCTCTGGGAGGGAAAAAAATTGTTTTGACCGTTGGGGCTCATCCTAATTCTTGGCCTTGATGTAACAATATTCATAATTAAGTAAATGTAACACCCTTTTCACCCCGGTTACACGTTTCATTTCCCCTGTACGATGGGCGCTGTAAGTGATGAAAATGGGGGATGTTGGCTTATCTGGCACCCGCAGCTCACAGCCAAAGTGCGAGGGAGGGTGCACCGGTTCCGGCGCTGTTGTTATTAGAATCTGGTGCTAGCTGCTCTAACGGATATAAGAAGAAGATGTTTCTACAATAATGTGGAGGGAGAGTCCTCTCCAGTCAGACTGAGAGGCTGATGACTACAGCTCAGTGAGGTAAAGGACTGAGTGTTTAGATAGTTCACTTTAGTCTAAGTTATCTCAGTGGGTCTCAAACGTTTTGATCACAATTTATGTAAACACATATTTTCAAGGCACTCCTTTATAATTATTGGGATAAACAGGTTTGAAATCATTCCAATGTATACTATAGGACAGTAAACCAAAAATATCCTTTAAAACTGGAAAGATAAAAAAAAATGCATAAATAAATAAATGTTAAGGTAAAATAAGATATGAATGAACAACAAAAATAAAATAAGTTACATTAATTTGTTATTGGCTATGGTAGGTTATTGGTTATGTTCACATACTTATTTGATTACATCCACTTGTCTAAGATGACAACAGAGACTTTCGACCCAAAACCAGCTGTTGACTTGTGGATGCAGACTCAACCAGAGAGAAAGTAGTAGGCCTACATCATCAGCTACCATGTCTGACATGATGACAGCTTGTATACTGGTCGTGCTAATGTTGTCTTGTGTTCACCTCTGCATGTGTGTTCTGTGTTCACCTCTGCATTTGTTTTCAGTGCCGTGTGTCTGGCAAATAAAGTCAAGACCCCCTCAAAAGTTACGGTTTATTTCATTTTAAGGATGAAGCAACAGTACAGAAACTGCACTCGTCAAAGTCCTCAATGACCTCCTCACCTCTGCTGACACTGGTTCCCTCAATATTCTCATCCTCCTCGACCTGAGTGCAGCCTTCGATACCGTGAGCCACAACATCCTGCTCACCCGACTCAGGGACATTGGTATTGAAGGTATTGCACTCAGATGGCTCCAGTCCTACCTCACTGAACGATCCCACTTCATCTCCCTCCCAAACCACTCCTCTGCCACAGCTTCAGTCACCCAAGGCGTTCCTCAAGGATCAGTACTTGGCCCCCTCCTCTTCATCATTTACATCCTCCCCCTCGGTCAGATACTCCGCCACTTCAACCTCGACTTCCACTGCTATGCTGATGACACTCAGATCTACCTCAGCACCAAATCCCTCCATAACCCACCCCTTACCCACATCGATTCCTGTCTGACAGCTATTAAAACTTGGATGCAATATAACCTCCTCAAACTGAACAGCAACAAAACAGAACTCCTCCTAATCGGCTCCAAATCCACCCTCAGCAAGGTCACTAACATAACTCTCACCATCGATGGCACCATTGTTTCCCCCTCCAATCAGGCACGCAACCTTGGCGTAATCTTTGACCCCACCCTCTCCCTCGAACCTCACATCCGCCAAACAGTCAAAACCTCATTTTTCCACCTCCGCAATATTGCAAAAATCCTACCCTCTCTCACCCGTCCCGCAGCCGAACGACTAATCCATGTCTTCATTTCCTCCCGCCTTGACTACTGCAACTCACTTCTTTACGGCATCAGCACTACATCCCTCAACAGACTCCAACGGGTTCAAAATGCAGCTGCACGTCTCCTCACGTATACCAAATCATGGCATCACATCACCCCAGTCCTCAAAGACCTCCACTGGCTTCCTGTCTCCCATCGCATCAACTACAACATTCTGGTCCTCACCTACAAAGCACTCCACCATCTGGCCCCCCCTTATCTCACAAACCTTCTCACTCCTTATCAACCCCCACGGTCCCTCAGATCTACCGCAGCCGGACTCCTATCCATTCCCACATCCACACTCTGCAGCTTTGGGGACAGAGCCTTCTCATGCGGCTTTCACACCAGCGCTTTTCCCTTTCTAGCTCCGAGCTAGAGCTTTTCTGGTTCAGCTCCGGTTTCCCTTTTCTGCTCCCGCTCTGTTCACACCGCCCAGCACCCGACTGGTGCTGCCGCTGCTGCGTCATGACGTCATCGTTTACATCGCTGATTTGCTCCCCAACGGCATTACGGCGCTCACAACAACAACAACTGCGTCGGGTCGATGATCGTGTTGCTTTTAATCACACGAAGCCAGATTAAATTGAATAACGACTTCTCCAACCTTATACTTTTCTCCAGAGTGCCATGGTTCATTGTTTATTAATGTGTTTCTGCAGCATTTACCGACCGCGGCAGTGTTGGCTGCTCTTCCACGGGAGTTTATTCTCCTCCGTTAGCTCCCGGTTAGCTCACACTGCAGCGGCCGCTCTAAAGTATTCACTGTCCGACTCACACAAGCAGCTGATACATATCCCCAGTTCCCCTTAGCCTAAGTGAATGTGTCTCAGTCTGAATTGACGCTGTTTGGTATCACAACGCTGTTATGAAAGTTTCTCTGGTATAAAATGGGTGATGTTAGCATAGCAACCGAAGCTAAACTGACTACTTGCTATTGCTATCCTATTGTGGCATAAACCGTTTTCTACAGGCACATTTTACCGGCGTATTTTTATTATGATTCTACTTGTGATAGTCGGACACGACAACCTGTGCAGCCCATGTATTGATTCCATCCGATAGCTGCTATAATACAAAACAAAACGTCTGCCTCTCTCCACAATGATCAATAACAATGAACGGATGGTCAAAGTAAGGTACAAATAAACAGAATCACACGAAGCCTGGTTAGTGTTGCCTGACTTTATAAAGTGTGTTTATAAGCACTACTGCTTGTAGGCAGGCATGACAGTCGACCCATGTTCAGGGGAGGAGGGTTTAGTTTCCTGCACGCCTCGACGTAAGCGACGCCACCTCTTAGCTCCGAAGCTCTTGCCTCTAGACCGACCATTTTTTGGAGCTGGAAGTGAACCCGATTCCGGAGCTAAGAGCCGGCGCCGCTGCGGTGTGAACAGGAAAACCCGGCGCTTTTCAGGCTCCAGCTCCGAGCCGGAGCTGAAAAAGCGCTGGTGTGAAAGGGGCATCAGTGGCAGCTCCTAGGCTCTGGAATTCCCTACCCCAAGATCTCCGTGACTCTGAGTCCCTCACAGTCTTTCAGTCCCGCCTCAAAACACATCTTTTCAACTCTGTCTACCCATAAGCCCCCCCCCCCCCTCTCAATCAACTTCCTCTTGACTGCCTTTTTATTTTTTACATATTTGTTTGCCTGTCCTTGTTTGTCTACCCTCCCTCATAAAAGCATAAAGCGTCTTTGAGTTGTGAAAAGCGCTATATAAATAAAATGCATTATTATTAATGTAATGATCAAATAATCATGCAACTTATATCTCTGGTTTGGTCGACTGAGAAAAAATATCCATCTTTTCAGAGGCACATTTTGGGTCAACCAGTCAGTTGCTAACTTTGCCGGCTATTTAGTGCTGAGCAGGGAGCTTACATTTTGCCTACTCCATTTGATTAATTCAGCCTAATATTCTGTTCATGTTAATTTCCCCTGTATCATAGATATACAATGTAGATATAGACAAACCATCCTCTATAACTATTTCCGTCTATATCATAAAATCACTGACCAACACACATTTCTTTAAAGTTACCACACTTTGAAACCAATAGAATAAAAGACCGGAGGGAGAGAGAAAGAAAGAGAGAGAGAGAAAAACCACTTGTGTCTTGTTTTGAGTGGAAATGATTAATCATCTGCAGTGTCCTCCGTGTCATACCCTTTTCCAGCACTAGAGGGCAATGTGGTCATTCTCAACAGCTAACATGCTGCAGTTTTTTTTCTCACTGTTTTTGAAGTATTGAAAAGGTAGGCTCTGTGTAGCATCATGTGGCTACATTTTTCTCTCTTTCACTCATCAGTGCATACTCTTGTATAAGAGGGAGGAGTGTGTCTGAATGTCTGTATGTGTGTGTCTGTGCAGTAATGGTTTGCATGTCTTTACTGGCCAGCGGTGGCAGGGAACAGCTTCCGTTCCAATGAAAAAATACCTTTAAAGCAATCAGATGTTCCTCTTTCTCATTCTTTTGTATTTGTGTTGATGCGAAGGCAGCAGAATCAAACAGATTTTCCATCGATAGCAGCTGTACAATGCTCATGCCAATAGTTTAGTATTCTGACAGCGAAAACTGCTACTACCTGTCACACTGCTTACCACTACTACTTTTTTAACTATCAATACTAATATTTCAAAGATTCAAAAGGTTTAACCTGTTAAGCCCCGAGCCTGTTTTCCAGGTCTCAGGCTCGAAAATGACATTCCCAGAACAAATGACTATAATTTAAAAGGGGTAAATTAATAATCCTTTTTCTCAAAGCAATGATAAACCTGTGAGTTGGATATAGAAAAGTCAGAATCAATATAGATTTTTTTTAATTTAAAGTAAATTCAGATTGAACATAGTAAAAAAACGTAAATTATAGTGTCCGTCCAAAAAATAAAACATTACTTATAGTGAAAACCATCCTTGAATGGGATAGTAGACTAAAAGCTTTAGGAATCCAAAGTACAACATATAATAAGTACCCTGTATCACGATTGATGCAAAACAAATTTGACCTTTTTAGAGAGATTTAGCACAAAAAAACACTTCTGGGGTCATTTGGGTGGATTTTCCATATCTCTGGCCCCCCTTGGTCGATTTGGATGATCTCCTTTTAACCGTCAGAGCCAATGGAATCGAGGGAAAGTTCCACATACACACACAGGTTACCAAATAAGGAGTGAGAGTGACGAGTAGAAAAACCGGATGCTGCACTAACCTCTGGTGGCTACCATTAGCAGCACATTTGTTTTCCCCTATTTTTGCATAAAAATTGAATTATGGATTATCAATATTTTTTTCAAAGAGACGGACACATTATTAACCTTCAGCCGCGTTTTTTTTTTCTCATTTTAATGCCATTGAACACAACTTTTGATCAGAATAACAGCTAAGGTGAGACGATGTCCCGTTTTTTCTCCGTAATGCTCCGTGTTGTGATGTCTGTGTTTGCTTCCCCTGTCGCGAGTTCTGATCGCTCAATGGTGATACTATACCTATATAATCTGTGCAGTCTCAGCTTTAATTGGATATCTTGTATGTGCAGTTACGATAAGTAATAAGGGTATCTTTATCTTGAGTTCTGTGCCAAGTCCGTTAGCTTTTTTTCGCTCAGGGGTCATTTAGACGCTTCTTATGAGACTTGTGTTTTGTTTTGGCAAAAATGGTTCGTATCGTCAGTTAGCTGACATTCTTCCCGTTAATCTGGAATGACACATTAATAGGTTTTTAAATGTTAAGAAGCCCTGAGACACAGTCTCGAAAAAAAAACTTTCACAAGCGCCGATCAGGGAGGCTCTCGTCCTTAAGAAGTTAAAGTCCCCTACGCATGGGCGTCGCAGCCATTATATGAGGGTGGGACAAGTCCCCCCCACTTTTTCAAATGATTCGTTTAGACTCCCCCACTTTTACCATGTGGAAAGTCCGTGAATCGGTCTATCCACTCGCCGCACTCTCCATTCCACTTGCTTATTGAGAGAATGCCCAAATCAATGAAACTCCATAATATGTTTTCACTGCTACTTTGTACCAAGGCAGATTCTCATAGCGCGCATGTTCAAGGAGTGTTGTCATAGTTGGACAGCTCAGATCTATTGTATGAAGCGATGCCGGTAGCGGAGGTAAGGCACACACACCAAGTGTTCAGGACATTGTTAATACAGCGAAAATCAAAGCTGACGATCTCTTGGTTTGATACGTTTTCTCCCCCAGACAACATGGACATAAGAAAAAAAAATTCAAAGAAGAGGAAAGTAAGTCTTCAGCTGGTAGCAGTTAATCAGTTAGCAGTGATGGCGGCGGCGGCGGCAAAAGCGCCTCACTTCTGGAGAGGAGTATCGTCTTTATGTCATGATAGAGAGATACAAATACTGAATAGTTTAGATGAGAAAAGGAATCGAAATGCCAGGTTACTAGTATTTATCATGTAAACAGGGAACATGAATAACCCAATTTCTCTGTGCTCATGTAAACACCATGATGTCCATGTAGAGACGCAGTCAGTGTGTTTTACTGGAGCCTCAATTCGATAAGAGATTATTTTCTGAGTTCTTTAATTTAGGTACTCTCTCTCAAAATGGTAATGTGAATTATGTTTTAATTATACTTCTTATCATTCAGAAGCTATTTGTGTGTGTTTATGTTTTACTGAGTGCTTATAGGCAATTTCCATCCCAGTATTCAGTTAACTATTTATTTTCTGTGCACATTACATAGACTAGCTAATATTCTACCTACTGCTTGGGGCTTTGAGTCTTCAAAATGTCCAATATCACAGACTGGGACTTACTTTAGAGTCAGTTGTATTTACATTCAGTATGACTTGTTATGATTCAATGTGAAAGAGTATACTGCTCAATAAATAATGATCACTTCACCACCTCTCTTGACATCTAGGCGCTTGAGAGTGAGTCAGAGGCAGAATACAGGGACAGTGGAGAGAGGTCCATTGCTGAGGTGAGTGATGAAAGGGAAATGACAGTTTGACGGTAAATTGTGATGTGGACTCTCATCCCAGAGTATTAAGGAAATCAGTGGGGATATTGAACAGGAAGCATTTCAGTCAAGGAGCATCATATGACCAATATAGATAGAAGAGCAACATTTATTTGAACATTTAAGTCAATGATACCATTCCTAGGCGAACTTAACATCGGTATGGAGTCAGATCAGTCCCAATATTAATAAATGCTCACAGAAGGATTCACAAATGTATTTTGCGTTTTATATATAAATGACTCTCTACAACAATATCTCTCAATGCACTCACAAATATTTATTGTTATATATAAATGTACAAAAAATGGGCATTTAAACTGCTTTTTATTCATTCAAAGACGGCTCTGAATTAATAATCAAATATGTTTCCTTTCTTTACTACTGGATGAAATTACAAAATGTACCCATCATTTCCTCATGCTAGTATAGCCACATAAAAGTATCAAACCACCTGTTAAAATGCACCAGAATACAGGAAATCTATTTTTTTTTTTTGGGGGAGGACCCCCACACCCCCCGTTAAAAATGTCCCCTTCACATTCAGGATGCTTCCTACGCCCATGCCCCTACGTGTATTGGGGTGAAAGTCCCCTCGTAGGTAGTTAAAGTCATTATTGGGGTTAAAGTCCCCTTCGTAGGTGGTTAAAGTCCCCACGTGTGCCGTTTTGGTTTCAAGAACGTGGTTGGCGGAGGACACCAAAAAAGTCCTAGAAAAGACCAATTAAACTTAACTAATGTGTATTTAAAAAAGAGCAATCGTTTTGGCAAAAACTAATGCTGCGTTCACACCGGACGCGATGCGAATATTCGCATCGCTCTAAATGCTCGAGTTTCACCGCGGCTTGCAGTTTGTTTTATCGCGTCATTCAAAACAGACATACCGTTGACGCGCCGTGCCGTTGACGGACAGATGAGGTTGTTTACACTTCCATGCAAGATCGTTTTGGTTATTTCTGTCCTTGACTATGGAGGATATAACATCCAGAACAATATACAATATCCAGAATTTCAACTTCACCATTGACAGCCACACTCTATCTCCCCCCTTACATCTGCAACCTCGGAGTCATCTTCGACAGTCAGCTCAAATTCAACCACCACATCAATCACATCATCAGGACCGCCTTTTTCCACCTCAAAAACATTGCCCATCTCCGCCCATCACTCTCCTCCTCTGCTGCTGAAACCCTGATTCATGCATTCATCACATCACGACTCAACTACTGCAATAGCATCCTCTACGGCAGGGGTGCCCAACCTTTTTTGAACCGAGAGCTACTTTTTAAGTTGCCAGTCTGCCGAGATCTACCAGTCCAAATAGAGAGGCATAGCCATTACTGACAGCCTACTACCAGGTAAATACACACTTCTACTTGTATAAAACTGACCTTTGTATGATTAATACTTCATAAAATACTGCAGATCCTTTATCTTACCTCTTTCTAATCTACACACATACAAGTATTTAACTGAAGTTACACAACAGTGTTGTTGATACAGAGTTGGAGTTTATTCACACGTCACATACTACAGTGGGTAATGTTTTCAAGAAACATTGAACTGTGCTGCCACATATGACACAGGAAAAAAGGAAAGACTCTGAACCCTTTCTTTGCCATTATATAAAAATAGTGTTGCTACAAAAGTATAAATTAGGCTTACTAATAAGACGACTCAGATCTGAAGCTACACAAGAATCTGCTGCCAAAGTGCAATAAAAAAGACTAAATTAATAGAATCAAACCCTTTTTTGTTGCATTTTAGTAGAGTATAAAAAGAAATGCCTTTAAAATAGGATGCAAGCAACACTAGTTTCTTAACCTGAATTGATAATAGACTATAATCAATTTAAGTTTGCATTCTTATACCATTTTGTACAATAATTATAATGAATAAGTTCAAACAAACTAAAACGTACAGCTGATTAATAACGGTATCTAACTTGAGTTTTTATTATATCAAAAACCTGTTGAAATGCTACTGTTATTTTTATTACGCATCGGCAGCCTCCAGGAATGCTTCTTTCACAACTTCGCCGTCTTTGAAAGACTTTATGTGTTTGGCAAGAACGTGACTGACACGATAAGATGCTATGGTAGCAGCCTTGCTCTTGTTGTTGGGCCTGGTGAAAATGGACTGCTGTGCATTTAGCTGTCCTTTCAGGCCCCTCCCCTTTTGGGAGCGTAGGGCAGAATTAGGAGGGAATTCCGTCTCGTAGCATTTGTGCACTGTTTTGAAATGCCGCTCCTAAATAACCCTTCTTCGATAAAGCCACGCTCGCATTGCAGATGAGACAGATGGACATTGAATTGGAATAGATACAAAAATAATCATCCTCCCACTCGGAGTGAAAATCATATATGTTGCTGGGCTTTTTTGCTTCTGCCATAATTGCGGTCTTGTGTGACTGTCACTCCTGTTGACACGGACAACGTCAGCGAAATAGTGCCCACTGTCCACCAGCCACGCCCCGACACATGGGGTCACGCCGGCCATATTAACGATAAAACAGAATATTGTTGTTCTATTTTTAGACACATCTCGCGATCGACTGGGAATCTCCCCGCGATCGACTGGTCGATCGCGATCGACTGGTTGGGCACCCCTGCTCTACGGCATACTATCCAACCTCCTCAATAAACTCCAACATATCCAGAACTCTGCTGCCCGCCTCCTCACCCACACCAGCTCCCGAGACCACATCACTCCCATCCTCCAGAACCTCCACTGGCTCCCCGTCCGTCAAAGAATCAACTTCAAAGTCCTCCTCATTACTCACAAAGCCCTCAACAATCAGCCCCCCCCTACCTCACAGACCTGCTGCACCACCACACCCCTTCCCGCTGCCTCCGCTCATCAGAAGCCAACCTCCTATCCATCCCCACCCGCATCAATCACCGGACCTGGGGGGACAGAGCCTTCTCCGTTGCTGCCCCCTCCCTCTGGAACTCACTCCCCCAACCCATCAGAGACTGCACTGACCTCACCACCTTAAAAAAACTCACAAAAACTCACCTCTTCAATCTGGCTTCTAAGGTGTGATTGTTTTTGTATTATTTGACTTTAACTATATATATTTATTTGTTGTTCTTTTCTTTTCACTCTATCTGTAAAGCGTCTTTGAGCACCTATAAAAGCGCTATCAAAATAAATCAATTATTATTAAACAAATATATATATATTTGGATTTCTATTGAATTTTTGTTATATTTTTACTGTTGTGGGCTGAGGCATTGTGCTTCCAATTGGAGTAAACCCATCATGGAATGTCTGTTAATCTTTTACTATTTGTAGATAGAACTGTTGTAAAATGTGTCTTTATGTTTATTTTCTTTTTCCAAGGGCGTTATGACTTGCATCTGCCACTATATGTGACCTGCTCAGTCGCATTGACCCGAAGACACATTTTGAGTTGTATACACTGCTGGAAAGAGGATATTCCTAGCTTTCTAATGATATCAGGATTGTTTTTGTACTCCAAATATTAAGCGAAATATGTCATATTATATAATGACTGTCACCATGAGTCATCATTTTGAGAAAAAGGCCTCCAAAGTTTTCTCTTCTCTGGAATCCATCGATCTGATTGATTATTAGCGGAGCAAACGATCAAAATACTACGGAGGGAAGATATTTTCGTTTGGATTACTGGTCTGGGGGAAGCTCGCGAGTGTGTGTATACGTGTGTGTGTGTTTGTGTAATTTTGCGTTTGTGTGTATTGTGTTTGTTTCCCGGGGAAAACCCTCACGAGAAACACCGGCTGTAGTTATGCCTGCTGTAACGTTAAATTACTCCGTTCTCCGCTTGTAATTATGCCGTTACAAGCTTCAAAGTTGTATTTATCATCTGAATTTGCCGAAACAAGTTTAATATTCTGAAAGCCAAGACTTTGTTTAATTGAAATCAGATGAAAACAAACTGTAACAGACCCTGCCGTGTTATTTATGATTACTCTACGCTTACATTCATAATGTCAGCCGGAGGGAGGGGGGGCGGCGCTGCGGAAGAGCAGATTGCCTGTCATCTTCCCTTTACAAGCTTAACCAATGTATTTATCGTGTGAGATTGGAAATACAAGTTTCATATTCTGAAAGCCAAGACTTTGTTTGTTTAAAATCAAACAAAACACCCAAACCCCGCAAATCCACGTTTATTTTGAAATGAGCCGTTGCGACTTCCGACTGATTTCGATAGAGTGGGTCACATATGTCTGTCAATCTTGCCAGCAGCAGTGGACCCACGACTTGAAAGTCCTCCTTAAGAGTGGATACTGGCCAGCTTCTGTCTGTATTTCCACACTTTACACCTTGGACCTCCTGAGCTCCTTTGAAGAGCTCAAGGTGATCTCTCCGGGATTCTCCAGACAGGCCTTTGCAAAGCTGCTGGAGCATCACACAAAGTGTGGAGGAAGAGTACGTGTAAATATTCTTTACCATATTATAACATTATAACATTTCTGTAAACAGATAAAAACACAGCAATATATGTAATTATCTTCCAGTCTTGTCAACGGAGATGCACTGCAACGCAGCTTTCTGGAGTTCTCCTATGCGTCGTATGAGGAAGACCAGATCTGCTGTGGTGCTCCTTTCATCTGCCCTACCTGCACACCAGAGATGTTCGCTGTTTCTGCCGATGGAAACTGGAAGCTCTATCGCTTTCGGCGAAGTGGAAGGTGCTGTTTTTACAATGTTGTTATTTCACTTTTTTTTATTACTGTTTATATTTCATGGATATATTTTCTAATCTTTTTTTCCTTAGTACTGATGACAGCGCTTTTTTTAATGGGCTCTTTGTAGCAGAAGACAGAGCGGTGGCTGCATTTGTCGATAAATTACAGAGATCACTGAAAAATGTAAGTTTTTATTCGTCATTTGACCACAAAAATACCCATGTATATCCAACCTAGAGAACATCTCTGGCGCTGCCACTGCCCATAGTATCAACGAGCATTTAATTTAGCCTAGCTTTAAAAACATGCAGAGGAATGAGATTGCTCAGTTTCACTTTGAGAGCAACATTAGGAGATCTATGGATACATCTCAACAACCATATGAAACAGAACTGTAAGCAGATTCTTATTTTTGGATATTTTACAAATCACTCCCCTTTTAAACTCTATTCTTGTTATTTTTAACAATGTTTTTGTTACTGTCATATAGTATTTTATACCTGTTTTTCATTTAGTGTCTAATGTCTCATTAATAACTATAATGATCATATCAAGCTGTGCCTTAACCTCACTTAGCTGAGGTTATTTGAGCCTCTCAGGAGAGAGCTCTCTTCCACCTGGTTGTAGAAAAGCTCTTTAAATTTGTTAGCATAGCTAGCTAACCAGATGCTAATAACAACAGATCGCCACTGTGCTTACAACTAAAGACACAGCCACGCAAACACTGCGGTGTGTACGGCTCCTTATGGATACTGCAATATTTGAAGGGTGGCGCAACTGTGGCACGCTTACGGCCCCTACACACGGCGGCGTGCGTTGAAGCATGCCGGTTCAAAGTCGAATCATATGCCAGTACAAGCTCTAGCTAGCCAATCAAACCGCTGCGTGTGTGTCTGGGGCTGTGGGGCAGGAGATTCATGTGATTGGTCGAGCGTCAGACATGCTTCAACGCACGCCGCCGTGTGTAGGGGCCGTTACGGAGCTTACACACTTATCGGCCGATCGCCGATCCGATCGAGTGGGCGGGGCCTAAATGGAAGATTTAAACATCACTTTACATCTTCCATTTAAGCAGTGTTTCTCAAACTTTTTCATACCAAGGACCACTTAACCAATAAAAAAACACTTGCGGACCACCTAACTCCACAAATATCCAAAAACACATCGTTTTTTACAAATCGCCTGAATATGGTACAAACAAGTGGCCACATGTGTGATGAAGGTGTTTATCTGGGCTATATCATGCAATCGAAAGTGAAACTTAAGCTCGCTCCATTGCGGAGATATTCCCGCGAGAGTGCGGAAAACTTATTTATTTCAAATGTGAAATTTTACCAATATACTCACGGACCACTAGGGGGCACTCACGGACCACCAGTGGTCCGCGGACCACACTTTGAGAAGCAGTGATTAAAGTGATGTTTAAAACTCAGTTAATGGGCTCATTCACTGGAGCTTCCACAAACAACAATCAACTTAATTATTACATTCAAATGATGTACATTATTCAAGTTTACATTCACTTTGGATAATAACACGGGAGAAATGAGCGGAAGCGCTCTCTTTTCCTCTCTCCCTCTCTCTCTCCCCCTCTCTGCCTCTCCTGCTGACAGCCTGTCAGTATCTCATGCAGCTCACTGATCCAGTAACTAATGAGTGACCCGACAGTGAAGAATACATATATGTATAACTAGTTTAGCTTGTTCCAGACCCAGATAGCAATTACCTTTGGGCCAGATCCGCACGAAAGCCTTTAGATCCGTTTGTAGCTCACACACGTTTTTTGACTGTGGGCCAGATCCGCACCAAATAGAGCTTTCAGCCTAAACATTCCATTTGCAAGCAGTGCAGTATTTTTGCTGGTTTACAGATTTGGCCCAGATCCGTAATACGTATTTGAGCCGCAAGCGCCAGAAATCATTGGAATGGAACAAATCAAAAATAATATGGGGGTGTAATGTCTTCATATATTTCTTTGATTATTGAATTGAAACGTTAAAATAAAATAAAATATAACATTGAAAACTAAAAACTTAACACAAAAATAGTCTCCTACAGTAATGTGGCATTGTATGATTGAATTAAATATTAAACGATAGATTAATATTTTTTCATTACGCCAATGCCCACTATCCATAATCCAAGTAGCCTACTCTGAGCTTTCACAGCCAACGTTCGCCGGCGGCAAATTCACTCAAGAATGATCAACTCAAGTAAGTATAGCCAACATTTTTGTTCTAATTTTGTATTTGTGGTTGGTATATATATGTATTATATGTGTATGTATGCGTCGATTGATACGCAAGTGACTCAAAATGCTGAACTTTTTTGTCAAAACTCTGTTAGTTGATCATAGTTTAGATAAGCTAACGTTAGCGTTAGCCAGTGGATAGGATAGCCGAGCAAGTTACAGCCTTGAAGAGTTCATATTAATTTAACGGTGGAACAGTATGTCAAGTAAAAAAAAAAGCAAGATTAATGTATAACTTTAATATTGAACTTTTATTCAAATAGTGACATTAATGTGAGTGGAGGCATTGTGCTTTTAAAGGCGGGCTCAGATGGCAGGAGAGTGGTTTGCTGAAGACTCAATTCGGCATTAAACTTGTAACACACACAAATAAGTTTAACTTGTAGTAAACTTAGACGTGTTAGAAATTAAAATCAATGTTTTGATAGCATAATGCACCTTAAACATACCGTCAGTTTAAATGCTGTTTTATACTGAAAAACCAGAAGTTCTTGTGCACAACCAGTTGTTAAGCTTTTGTTCTGAAAATCCTTCATCTCCGGTTAGCATGAGGCTAATATACCATTTACTATAGAGGTGAATTTAGCAGTAATATGATATGATGTTGCACACCGAAACCTACTAATTTCAACACTACAACTATAGACGTCGAGATATTATTATTGTTGGATATTAAATGAAGGTACAGTTTATTTGAGTACGTTATTGTTTACAGATGTGGGTAGCATGCGACAACATTCGGAACGACCGGAAACCAAACTGCTGTGAAGTATTTCCTGTATTTTTGGAGTATTAATTACAGCGTTTAGAATGTGTTAAAAGAAAAGCCATGGAAGAGTTAAGGAGGAGAAAAGGCGTGTTTAAATATATATTGAATGTACAATGTCTGTATCCTCTGATATGCGTAACAACGGACATTCAAACGTTGGAGAGCCGGCCCGCAGGGAGGAGCCAGAGGATATATAAACAACCGGACCTGAGGGGTTCGGCCTCTTATTCTGCTAGCGAGAGCCAGAGACAGCTGCTTTTCTGTCGAACAATATCCTGTTTGTGACTTTACCACGCTTTTTATTAATTAAAGTACCAATTTTGAAACAATCTCAGAGACTCCATTTAGTCTCCTTTTTAAGCTTCTCTTTCCTGGACGCGAGAATAAGAACACAGTTAACAGACGTCGATATAAATGACTTATGCAAGTATGTTTCCATCCCCACATGCGTATTACATTACATTGCATTTAGCTGACGCTTTTATCCAAAGCGACTTACAATAAGTGCGTTCGTCCAACAAAATACAACTTGAAGAAAACAGAATCATAAAAGTACATCAGGTTTCATAGAGCAAAAACATTTCAAGTGCTACTCAACTGGCTTTAGAAAAGCCAGTCCTTTATTAGTATAAAAGTGCTTCGTTAATAGTTCTATCGCTCGAAGTGGAGTCGAAAGAGATGAGTTTTCAGTTTGCGCCGGAAGATGTGCAAGCTATCTGCCGTCCTGATGTCAATGGGGAGCTCATTCCACCATCCTGAAGCCAGGACAGCAAACCCACGTGTTTTCGCCGTTGGGAACTTGGGTCCCCCTCGCAGCGAGGGCGCAGCGAGTCGTTTGGCTGATGCAGAGCGTAGTGCACGCGCTGGGGTGTACGGTTTAACCATGTCCTGGATGTACGAAGGGCCAGATCCATTCGCAGCATGGTAAGCAAGTACCAGTGTCTTGAAGTGGATTCTAGCAGTTACCGGAAGCCAGTGAAGGGAGCGGAGGAGCGGAGTGGTGTGGGAAAATTTAGGAAGGTTGAAGACCAGACGAGCCGCTGCATTCTGGATGAGCTGCAGAGGTCGGATGGCACATGCAGGTAGACCAGCCAGGAGGGAGTTGCAGTAGTCTAGGCGTGAGATGACGAGAGCCTGGACCAGAACCTGAGTCGCTTTCTGTGTCAGCTGGGGACGTATCTTCCTGATGTTGTAAAGCATGTATCTGCAGCAATGGGTTGTAGCAGCGATGTTTGCAGTGAAGGACAGGTTGTTATCTAGGGTCACACCCAGATTCCTTGCAGTCTGAGTCGGGGAAACAACTGAGGTGCCGATGTTGATTGTTAGGTCAAGAGTGGGACAATCTTTTCCCGGAAGGAAGAGCAGCTCAGTCTTGTCAAGGTTTAGTTTGAGGTGATGAGCAGACATCCACTGAGAGATGTCAGCTAGACAAGCAGAGATGCGTGCGACGACCTGGGTCTCTGAGCGGGGAAAGGACAGAATTAATTGGGTGTCGTCAGCGTAGCAGTGGTAAGAAAAACCATGCGGGCTAATGACTGATCCGAGCAAGTTTGTGTACAGGGAGAAGAGGAGGGGACCAAGAACAGAGCCCTGAGGGACCCCTGTAGTTAATTGACAAGGGTCGGACTCAGACCCTCTCCAAGTCACCCTGTAGGTACGGTCTTTCAGGTATGAGGTGAGGAGGGAAAGTGCAGAGCCTGAAACTCCAAGTTTTTGGAGAGTGCGAAGGAGGATCTGATGATTCACCGTGTCGAATGCAGCAGACAGGTCCAACAGGATGATGACAGAGGAGAGGGATGCCGTTTTGGCAGTGTGCAGTTCCTCCGTGACAGCAATGAGAGCAGTTTCTGTGGAGTGACCTGCCTTGAAACCAGACTGGTGCGGATCCAGAAGGTTGTTCTGATTGAGATAACAGGAGAGTTGTTTAAAGACAGCGCGTTCAAGTGATTTAGACAGGAACGGGAGGAGAGAGACAGGCCTGTAGTTTATAACATCAGACGGGTTGAGAGTGGGTTTCTTTAGGAGAGGGTTTACTCTTGCCTCCTTGAGACTGTTTGGAAAGTGACCAGAAGTTAGAGAAGTGTTGATGAAATGGGTGAGAAACGGTAGAATATCAGGAGCGATAGTCTGAAGGAGGTTTGAAGGGATAGGGTCCAGAGGACAGGTGGTAGGGCGGGCAGAGGTAATGAGGGTAAGAACCTCACTTGGAGAGAGAGGGGAAAAGGAGGTAAGTGTGTTGGTGGAAGGAGGGTCTGGTGACCCAGCGGTGAGTAAAGGTGAGTCAGAAAAAGAAGAGCGAATATCATCAACCTTTTTTTCAAAGTGGGTAACAAAGTTGCTTGACAGAAGTGAGGAGGGGGGAGGAGCTTTTGGAGGGTCCAAGAGGGTGGAGAAGATGGAAAATAGTTTTTTAGGATTGGAATAGGAAGATTGGATCTTATCTTGAAAGAAAGTGCTTTTTGCCTGAGAGATCGAAGCAGAGAAAGAGGAGAGGAGAGCTTGATAGGTTAGGAGGTCGTCACGGTGTTTGGATTTCCACCATTTCCGCTCTGCTGCCCTAAGGACGGTTCTATTAGCACGCAGTGCATCATTTAGCCAGGGAGCAGGAGGGGACTGACGATCCTGCCGAGATGTGAGAGGACAGAGCGAGTCCAGAGTGGATGAGAGAGTAGAGAGGAGAGTTTCTGCAGCAGAGTTTGGAGGCAGGAGTTGCTGAGAGCACCGACGAGGCAAAGGTAGAGGGGGAGAGGGAGCGAAGTTTGCAGGATGAGGACAAGTGCAGGATGAGAAGAGATTAGTTTGTTATGTTTGGAAAGGGGTAGAGAGAATGAAATGAAGAAGTGATCGGATGTGTGGAGCGGGTTTACAGAGAGGTTAGAAGTAGCGCAGTTCCTTGAGAATATGAGATCAAGGACATTGCCAGCTTTATGAGTCGGTGGGGACGGAGACAGTGAGAAAGCAAAGGCGGTTAACAGAGATGTTAGTTCGTCTATCTTCCCCGTCTGGAGGTTGAAGTCTCCGAGAAGTACAGCGGGAGGGCCAGTTTCAGGGATGTGTGAGAGGAGATTATCTAATTCCTCTAAGAAGTCCCCCAAGGCGCCTGGTGGACGGTAGAGAACAACAATGGTTAGCTGTATAGGATGGGTTACTGTGACAGCATGGAATTCAAAGGTGGAAGGAGTGAAGTTAGGTAGCTTGAAGAGGGAAAAGCTCCATTTGGGAGAGAGCAGGAGACCAGTGCCACCTCCTCTGCCAGTTGGTCTGGGTGTATGGGAGAAGGAATATGCTGTGGAGAGAGCTGCTGGGGTGGATGTGTTGGATGGAGTAATCCAGGTCTCAGTGAGAGCAAGGAAATCCAGAGACTGCAGGGAGGCGTAGCCAGAGATGAAGTCAGCCTTAGGAACAGCTGACTGGCAGTTCCACAGGCCACCTGCAACTAGATGTTGGATCTCAGTGGAGCATGTGGGATAGATGAGAGCAGGCCGGTTATATCGATTACGAGATATACGGGGCCAGTGATAATTGCGAGAAGACACATGAACAGGAATGGAGAAAATACACATGATTATAGCATGAGGGGCTAAACAACCAAATAAAATGAAACGAAATAAAAAACACCAGCGATACTTAGCTCAATCATAGGAGGATTTGCCTCCTCTTTGCCACCCTCGTGACTCCCGCAGGACTCCAATGTCTTTGTCAGTCTTACTCCCGTAGGACTCCAATGTCTTTATCAGTCTTAGCCTGTCTGACGCTCCAGGAAAGTGCTACCTAAAATGTACACCTGATTGCTGAGTTCTCACAGCTGTGGGGCAACGTCCTTTTAATTAGTTAACTCTCTGCAGCTGGTGGCCCTCAAAAGGAAATCTAGACTGGCTTCGTCCTGATGTGTTATTGTCTTTTAAGTCAATTACATTAAACCCTAAGTTATAAAGTTCTGAGTTTAACCCTTAATACAGTTACACCTACTCAATAAAGCTCTTAGTATTCTACAAATGTTTAATTCAAAGTTAACCCTAGTAGTCAGTTAGATCACTTTTAAGGTTTCAGTCAAATGACTTTTCCCAAGTTTCTGTCTGACAGATGCTGTAGCGGTTTTGAGTTTTTAAAAACACAATTCCAGTCAGATCAACTACAGAGCATTAATACAGAGTACACACACTGAAACAGAAAAGTCTACAAACACAGTGTTACTCACACAATTCTAGAAGTCTCCAGTAGCTTTCTTGTCAAACACTAGTTGCACACTGGCAGGTCAGTACTTAGGATGAGATTTAAATACAGTTTATGTTGGGGGAGTTTCCTCAGATCACAGCTGATGGGCCTCAATCGAGACTGGCTTCGTCCTGATGTGTTATTGTCTTTTAAGTCAATTACATTAAACCCTAAGTTATAAAGTTCTGAGTTTAACCCTTAATACAGTTACACCTACTCAATAAAGCTCTTAGTATTCTACAAATGTTTAAATCAAAGTTAACCCTAGTAGTCAGTTAGATCACTTTTAAGGTTTCAGTCAAATGACTTTTCCCAAGTTTCTGTCTGACAGATGCTGTAGCGGTTTTGAGTTTTTAAAAACACAATTCCAGTCAGATCAACTACAGAGCATTAATACAGAGTACACACACTGAAACAGAAAAGTCTACAAACACAGTGTTACTCACACAATTCTAGAAGTCTCCAGTAGCTTTCTTGTCAAACACTAGTTGCACACTATTATTAGTGTGTATTAAATCTTACGTTTCAATTTGTATATTTTATATTTCAAGTATTTGCTTTTTACTGATCTTGGTGGGCATAAGTTAGCCTGAATGATTCACAACATTACGTTAGTAAATCTTACTTAAAATGTATTTAATTAATTAATTATGATAAATGTGAACCATTACCCAGAAATGTTAAGCCACTTATAGCGCTTCTTGATTCGTGTGTTGCTCGTTCACCAAAGTTAAATCTGTCCTGCCCTGTGAAGCCGCCTTTTCTGTGTCATGGAGTCATCGATTTACTTCAGCTTTAAGATTCGCTGTCATGTGTGTCCTTGTAATGTGCTATATGAATAAAAGACTGAACATTTGGAGGGTGTGCTTGTGCATGTGGGGGTTGGGTAATCGAGAAAGGGCATTTGTTCAACTGTCAAATTGTACGTATCCTATGGATTCAGCATTTCTTAATATTGTTTGTGCATCAAAACTTGAATGTGTGGCTTTAATTTAAGTTTAAAAAATGTGCTTAAATGTGTTTTTGAATCAAACCATCACTTGTATTTCTTTTCCAGATGCTGCACACATGATGTCTACTGTTCAAATTAAGGTATAACTTCTTACACACTTAGGATTCAACATTGCAACAATAAATACAAAAATAAAAATAAATAAATAAAAAATATATTTAAATACATAAATAAATAGTAATATTAATAAATACAGAGAGAGAGAGAGAGAGAGAGAGGGGGAGAGAGAGTGAGGGAGAGAGTGCGTGAGTAAGTGAGAGAGAAAGTGTGAAAGAGAGTCAACTTATTTAGTTAGTATAATTAATTGTTGTTAAAAAAAATGAACAGATGCAAAACACCCGTGTCTAATTCTGCACTGAGAAGGAGAGCCAGGGTAGAGCTGGGCAGAAGGCTGAGGGATATTGGTGAGGGTGTGCGTGCAGTCACACTACCTCCCAAATAAACTGCACGATTGCCACCTGATGATGGTGCTTCTACTTGGTTACAACCTGAAGGTTCAGCAGTTATATTGGACCCTTTAGCAGCTATGGGCCCTGTATCAGAGGACAGGTGTCAAGGTGATTATGATGACACCAACAGTCTGGGAGCAATCTCTGACTGTGAGGAACCTGAGAACCTCAACAGTCGCCTATCCAACTGGGCCTTAAATTATGGGGTTTCCCATATTGCAATTACTGCTCTCTTGGCCATTTTAACAATGTATCACCCTGAGTTGCCAAGGGATGCAAGAACCCTGTTACGGACCAGAACAGTGTATACTGTGAAGGAGCTATGTAATGGTCTCTATCATTACTTTGGCATTGTGTCAGCCCTTAGTAAGACACTGTGTCAGTGGAAGGACAAATTGGTAGATGGTTGTTGTTTAAGACTTCAGGTTGGTATAGACGGTCTGCCACTCTTCAAGAGTTCAAATGTGCAGCTATGGCCAATTTTGGGTCTTCTAGTTGGTGTTCCAATGAAGGAGCCAGTGGTGATAGGACTTTTTTCCGGTACAAGGAAACCTGATTCCTCTCGGACACTCCTGGAAGACTTTGTCTGTGAGCTTAAAGAACTACAGGAAGGTTTTAATTATGAGGGGAAAAGGTTCACTCTGAGACTTCTTTCGGTCATATGTGACACACCTGCCCGTGCTTTTATTAAAAACATAAAATCCTTCAATGGCTATCATGGATGTGATAAGTGTAATCAGAACGGGGTATATATCAATAATCGCATGACCTTCCCCTTCCTGAATAGAGTGGATAGGACAGATGAGGCCTTCCTAAGACAGGACGATGAAGAGCACCACCTGGCTTTGTGGGTCTAGATGTTGGACTGGTCTCCCAGTTCCCACTAGACTATATGCATCTGGTGTGCTTGGGTGTTGTCAGACGGCTCATTCATCTCTGGACCAAAGGCCCATTAACTGCGACTTCCCTGTAGAGATATTAATAAAATCTCAGATCATCTAGTTAACCTTAAACAATATATCCCTAGGGAATTTGCACGTAAGCCACGGCCACTCAAGGAAGTGGATAGGTGGAAGGCTACTGAATTTCGTCAATTTCTCTTGTATACTGGGCCCGTGGTGTTGACGTGACGTGTTGAATTCAGCCCTTTATTCTAATTTCATGCTGTTATCCACGTCCATTTCCATACTGGTGACTCCTTCTCTGACTGCTACACACAGCGATTTCGCAAACAGCCTGCTGCATGCATTTGTCAGCCATGTTGGTGGTCTGTATGGAAATGATCTAATTGTTTACAACATACATGGCTTAAGTCATCTAGCCAATGATGCAAAAAAGTTTGGCAGCTTAGATCAAATATCTGTATTTCCCTTTGAAAATTACCTGTGCAAAATCAAAAGCTTTGTCCGCAAACCGTCATATCCCCTTGCCCAAATTATTCGACGGCTGTCAGAGGAACGCTCATTTGACCATGAGCCTATCCTGAAACCCCTGTTAAAAAAAAAACATTCTCGAGGTCCTGTACCTGCTGGCACAAGTGTTATCAATCAATATGATGAAATACAATTAGAAAAATATACAATACAAACCAAATCAAAAAACAATATTTTCATGATAAGGGGCAATGTCTGCAGCATTATGAATATCATTGAGTGCCAGGATGACATGTATGTGGCATACAAGCAATATGAGGACACTACACCGTTTTTTACGTATCCTATGGATTCAACATTCCTTAATATTGTTTGTGCATCAAATCTTGGATGTGGCACTAAATTTAGCAAACTTTCCAAAATTGACCAGAAATGTGTGGCTTTACCCTACAGGGACAAGCTAGTGATCATTCCCTTGTGTCACACAAAGGACTAGGGAATCAAAGATCTTTCCAAGTTTTTTTTTTTTTTTTGAAACAATTTTGAATCAGTTTTTTTAACAACTTTTTTTTCAATTTGTTACTTTTTGTATAGAAGTTTTGTGGAGTCGTTTTCACCGAAGAGAACACAGTGAATTTTGTGGCATCAAACTGGTACGTCGATGGCAAATGCTGGTGGCCAAATTATGCTACTGATGACAAGATTAGCAAGGCCATCAGGCGATTCGAGGAGCCGGGTCCTGGGTGGAGGTCATACAGTGCTCGTTTGATTTTTGAAAGAGGTAAAAAATTAAAATTAAAAATTCAGATGTTTACCAGGGATGATTAAGATTTTGGGTGATAACTGTCATGTTCTTTCATCAAACTAGATGACTTCATTGAAGCAACACAAAAATTAAAGGAGTATTTGAATAATGGCACTGCTGGCCTCCAGTCTGAAGTGGAGGACCAGCCCCGAAAACGAAAACGGAGGGAAAAAAAGTATGCACACAATAGTTACAGTTATTGGTTATAATAGAACTATTGTTTCTTGTCACTCAAATATTACATGTGTTTTGACTAGATACCCAACCTACGAATCAGACACTGACTCTGAGCCGGTGGCCCAAAAAACGAGGGGTGTTATTCCGCAAAATGCGGCGACGTTACCTTTCATCCCACCACCCTGCTTCAGTAAGTCTAACTATGATGAGTCCACTATTGGTGGCACTCCAGTGTTTTTTTTAAATTAGTTTCATTGCCGTATGTTGATATATTTTCATACGTTCTATTAATTGTAAATTCTCAGGACCACCAACGACCACCACCACAACAACCCTGCATCTGTAAGTTTACCTTTCATGGCTCCTTTAATGGTGGCCGCTCATGGCTCCACACACACTCACGTTTCGTTTCTATATGTTGATATGTTTATATATGTTCCATTAGCTGCCAGTTCTCATGACCAACACCACCTAAACGACATCAGCTGGAACACAAGGCGTCTGGGGTCTGTGGGTGAGACATTAACTGGTAAGAAGTTTCATCCTAATGTAACAGGTTCATAAATGTATGTATACAATATATATAAAGATGTGTGTGTATGCACCCACACACACACTTATATGCCAGGTTATTAGGTACATCTAAGCTTTATTTGAGAGAGTCTGATCTTTTCATATCCATACTCGGACGTGAGAGGACGCTGGCGTTGCTTGTTCGCCGCTTCTCCGTCTGCGTTTTAACTTCTCTTGCCTTGAAAAAAAGTGTTCGATTTGACTGCTGGATCATATATAGCCTACTGTTCTGTCATAACTGTGTGATGATCGCGTTGTTCAGTTTTTCATCCGGCTACTCACCATTTCTGTGGATCAGCTGTCTGGGGCTAGCTACCTGTCAGCTGTTAGCATCGACAGCCGCCGAATCCCGTTTTCCCCTGGGTTTTTGGCTCGGACTTCCACCTCTCTCGCCACCTGGATTATCCCTAAACCGGATTGACTGTTGCCTCGAGGGCCGAACTGTCCGTGAGTTAGCTCCAATCATTGCACCGCGGAGTGCTGTTGCCCGAGGCTCGGTAGCTAGCCGGTTAGCTGCTGTGGATATGGTGCTTCAATACTCCGCTCTCCAACTTCGGAGTTTTTTCAGCTCTGCTGCACCAGTCTGCCTGGATGCCATCAGATCATCAGGACTCTTGCAGCGCCCCCGCTACATACACAGATCATCCCGCTACAAATTTATTCACACAAATTCTAGTATTCCTGTGGTACAATCGGCTCTGTACTTCCGTGTTGCCTGTCGACGTCATCTAAACACACGTCACGTGCGCACCAGCTGTCTGAAGGCCCTGGCCTGCTCTGACAGTAGCACTCCTCCTGTCTCCTCTGCAGCCACCTTCATGCTGCTCAATACCCGCTCCCTCAATAATAAAGCATTACTCATCCATGACATCATCATTGATAAGAAACTTGATTTCTTATGTTTAACGGAGACATGGCAGAACCAGCAGGATTTCTTCGCTCTCAACCAAGCTACTCCCCCAGGCTATATTTACCTCCATAAACCTCGCTCCACGGGCCGCGGCGGCGGGCTGGCTGTTATCCACCGAGCAGGTATCCGGGTCAGGGAGATTCCCTCTCCCAATATCACATCATTTGAGTGTATTACATTCTCGCTTTCCGGATCACCTCTACTCCAGGTTGCCCTGATTTACCGCCCCCCCCAAAGCTTCCACCAACTTCATGTCCGAGCTGAGTGAGCTTCTGTCCTCTCTCTGCTCTAAATCACCTTCCACCTATCTGCTGGGAGATTTTAACATCCACGTCGACTCCTCCAGCTGTAGCTTTGCCACAGAATTTCTGTCACTTCTGGACTGCCTCAACATAACACAGCATGTCCAGGGCCCCACCCACTCCAAAGGTCACACGCTGGATCTAGTCTGCTCCACTGGTGCCCCCCCCCTCTCATCTGCAGCGCCTAGACCTGGCAGTATCAGACCACCATGCCATCATCTTCACCATCCCCATCCCCCTGCCCAAGCAGCGCCCCCGGCGCACAATCACCTTCAGAGACACCAAATCAGTGAGTGCATCAGCCCTATCAGACCTCCTCATAACCCACATGGCCCCGGCTCTCTCCGACACCTCGCCGGACGTGTTGGTGGCCCGCTACAACACTGCCCTCTCTCTCAGCCTGGACTCTCTGGCTCCCCTCAGAAGCCGGACGGTGTCTTTTCTCCGCCCGGCACCATGGTTCACCTCTGATCTTCGCACAATGAAGCAAACTGGTCGTCGGTTGGAGCGGCTTTCCAGACGAACTGGCCTCACCGTCCACCGTATGGCCCTGGTGGACCATGTAAGGTCCTACAAGGAGGCTCTCTCCAAGACCAAGACCGCCTACTACTCCTCCCTCATCACCTCACAACAAAATCACCCCAGATCCTTATTCTCCACCATCAACCGACTGCTCCGCCCCCTCCCTGCCACGCACACTGCTGAAGCTCCTGACCTCTGCTCCAAATTCCTCAACTTTTTTTCAGGCTAAGGTGATCTCCATTCATCAACAACTCCTGGTGCCCGCCCCCTCCCCCTCTCTGCACTGGCCCCTGACACAGAAATGCACACTCCCGGCTCAACCCCTCAATCCCCAATGCTCTCTCTCCTCCTTCTCCCCAGTGGATGTTCCACTGGTCTCGAAGCTGGTGACCAATGCTAAGGCCTCCACCTGCTCCCTTGACCCCATGCCCACGGTGCTGGTCAAGGCCTGCCTTCCCACCCTCTGCCCCATCATAACAGACATCATCAACTCCTCTCTGTCATCTGGTATAGTTCCCTCCTGCTTCAAAACCGCCTCCATCACTCCCATCCTCAAGAAGCCTGGTTTGGACCCTGAGGAGCTGAACAACTACCGACCGATCTCCAACCTTCCTTTCCTTAGCAAAACCTTGGAAAGAGCAGTCGCCGCCCAGCTTCATCAACATCTGTCCAACCATGAGCTCTACGAACCCCTACAGTCAGCCTACAGAGCACATCACAGCACAGAGACCGCCCTCCTCAAGATCACTAATGACCTCCTTCTCGCTGCTGACTCCGGACAAATCAGTATTCTCATCCTCCTCGACCTCTCTGCTGCTTTTGACACTGTTTCTCATACAGTCCTCCTGAAATGCCTCTCTAACAACCTTGGCATCACTGGCACAGCTCTGTCATGGTTTCAGTCCTATCTATCAACCAGGTCTCAGTTTGTTAGCATCAGCGGCTCATCCTCCCCCTCGGCCCCAGTCAACCATGGTGTCCCCCAAGGCTCCGTGCTTGGTCCCCTACTTTTCACCATTTACATGCTCCCCCTTGGCCAGATCATACGTCAATTCGGTCTCAATTTCCACTGCTACGCTGACGACACTCAGCTCTATCTCAGCACCTCACCATCCGCCCAGCTCCCTCCACAGTCTTTGGTCAACTGTCTCCACGCCATAAAAACCTGGATGACAGCAAATCTACTCAAACTCAACAGTAAGAAGACTGAGCTCATGGTTGTGGCCCCCAAAGCACTGCTCCGGAAGGTTGGGGATCTCCTCCTCCACATTGACGGCTGTTCCATCTCCCCGTCTCCCGAAGTCCGTAACCTGGGTGTCATCCTTGACTCCACTCTCTCATTTCAGTCACACATCAAATCCGTCACTAAGTCTGCCTTCTATCACCTCAGGAACATCTCCCGTCTACGACCATCACTCTCTGATTCCGTGGCCGAGACCCTCATTCATGCATTCGTCTCCTCCCGGTTGGATTACTGCAACGGAGTCCTGTTCGGGGTTCCCAGTAAAGCCCTGGACAGGCTCCAGTATGTGCAGAACTCGGCTGCCAGGGTGCTCACTCACACCAAGCCCTGGCAGCACATCACCCCCACCCTGATCCACCTACACTGGCTCCCAGTCAAGCACCGTATCACCTATAAACTCCTTCTTCTGACTTACAAATCCCTCCATGCCCTCGCCCCCCAATACCTGTCTGACCTTCTCCGCTACCACACTCCATCCCGGAAGCTAAGATCATCTGGACAGGATCTCCTCTCCACCCCCCGCACCAGGTTGCGGACTTTTGGTGACAGAGCCTTCAGTGTGGCATCCCCCACCCTCTGGAACTCTCTCCCCCCCGAAATCCGCAGCGCCCCAACCCTGGACATTTTCAAAAAAGCCCTCAAAACGCACCTTTTTACCAAGGCTTTCACCACTGTATAGTTAGTTTAATAGGTTTATTTTTCCGCTACTTCCCCCCCCCCCCCCCCCCCCCTTAACCTGTCTGCCTTTTTTCCCCTACTCCCCCCCCCCCCCCCCTACCCGACTTGTAAAGCGACCTTGGGTTTCCTGAAAGGCGCTATAAAAATATTATTTATTATTATTATTATTATTATTATCTAGGGAAAGCTAATGCAGTCTATTACAACAGTCCTGCAATAAATACCCCTTCCTGATCTTTGTTGAAAGAGTTTAAGAGAGATGGCGATTCAACTGTATGTTATTGCTGTTGATGTATTTCAGGGTTCGTACGGTCATTGAAAACCTGGAAAAGTCATGGAAATTCAAAATGCAGATTCCAGGCCCTGGAAAAGTTATGGAAAACAATATTTTTCCCAAAGTTTTGGAAAATTAATGGAAATGTAACTAAAGTTGCGTTGAATATAATTTACATGTTATCTAATCGCCGAAATAATCTGCGGTCGTGAGCTGTTATGTGCCATCATGACGCGCATGGTGTTATTTTTTAATATATGAAGCGCGATCTGCATGCTCGAGTCTTCCTGCCTGTCGGGCCGGCTGAACTCTGCTGCTCCGGGATGAGGGTCAGCTACATTATCTACGGTGCGTTCGTTAACTGTGCACAGACTGCACCGCTGGTGAACAGCTGTTGGAACGGGCCGTTCAGGTGTTCAGAGCAGAGCGGCAGAGCGTGATGTGCACTGAAAAGTTTTTCTGTCGCAATATTATTTAAGGAATCGTTGAGCTAGCTAGCTAGCATACATTGTCACTATCTGCTAACGTTAGCTTTCGTTTTCTAATAGTTGTTTTCATAGGCTATAAACAGAGGTGGTATAAGTATAGATATTGTGCTAGAGTAAAAGTAGAAGTACTCAGATCTTGTACTTAATAAAAGTATAGTACTCAGATCTTGTACTTGAGTAAAAGTAGAAGTACTCAGGTATTGTACTTGAGTAAAAGTAGAAGTACCAGAGTGTAGGAATACTATATCACAGTAAAAGTCCTGCATTCAAAATGTTCCTCAAGTAAAAGTAGAACAGTATTATCATCAAAATATAGTGAAAGTAGCGACAGTAAAAGTAGTCATTGTGCAGATTGGTCCATTTCAGAATAATATATGATATGTTTTATAATGATTGATCATTAAAGTGTTCTCAAAGCTGGTAAAGGTACAGCTAGTTTGAATGACTTTATATACTCCAGGGTAGCTTGTGAATTTACTCCAGGTGGAACTAAAGTCTGATTTAACACTTGATTATATTTCACATCATTCATCCACATCTGTAAAGTAACTAAAGGTATTAAATACATTGGAGGAAAAGTACATCATGTACCTCTGAACTGTAGAGGAGTATCAATCAATCAATCAATGTTTATTTATATAGCCCAATATCACAAATGTTACATTTGTCTCAGTGGACTTTACAGTTTGTACAAAATATCAGTATGACAATACGACACCCTCTGTCCTTAGACCCTCACATCGTACAAGGAAAAACTTCCGAAGAAAACCCACAGTTTAAAGGGAAAAATGGGAGAAACCTCAGGGAGAGCAACAGAGGAGGGATCCCTCTCCCAGGACGGACAGACGTGCAATAGATGCCGTGTGTAAATTGAAAAGATAATACATTTGCAACATAGGTAGTCCAAATGTTTGGAAATGCATGTGTGTATAATAGGAAGATGAATCCACGAGGATATCCATCCAGGACCTATGATCCAGGACCACAGCCACGACTCAAGATCCAGGGCTCGCGATCCAGGACAGAGGAGCGCAGGATCATCCATGACTCCGGATCCCGGCGTATATAGACACCAAAAAGAAAGACATTTGGGGAAGCTGGGTTAATCGGAACATGAGAGTACACAGGTATAGACAGAGAGAAGGAAGAAGTAAGATGTCCCCCGACAAACTAAGCCTATATCAGCAAAACTAGGGGCTGAATCTAATCAGCCCTAACTATAAGCTTTATCAAAAAGGAAGGTCTTAAGCGCACTCTTAAAAACGGATAGGGTGTCTGCCGCCCGAACACAAACTGGAAGCTGATTCCACAAATGTGGAACTTGATAAGAAAAGGCTCTGGCTCCCATTGTACTTTTAGAGACTCTAGGAACAACCAACAACCCTGCATTCTTGGAACGCAATGCCCTAGTAGGACAGTAGGGTATAATGAGTTCTTTAAGGTAAGATGGCGCCTGCCCATTAAGGGCTTTGTAGGCGAGAAGAAGAATTTTAAATTCTATCCTGTGTTCTATAGGGAGCCAGTGTAAGGCAGCCAGAACAGGAGTAATGTGGTCCCTTTTCCTAACTCTGGTTAGTACACGAGCCGCAGCATTTTGAATCAGCTGAAGCGACTTGACTGACTTCTTGGTACACCCTGATAATAAAGAGTTACAATAATCCAGCCTTGAAGTAACAAATGCATGGACTAGTTTCTCTGCATCGTTTTGAGGCAAGATATGCCTGATTTTTGCAATGTTACGTAGATGGAAGTAGGCGGTCCTTGAAATTGATTTTATGTGGGCGTTAAAGGATAAATCCTGATCAAATATAACACCAAGATTCCTTACAGTCTCACTGGAGGCCAAATTAATGCCATCCATAGTTAGTATATCCTTAGATAATTTGTTTCGTAGATTCTTCGGGCCAAGTACAATAACTTCAGTTTTGGTCGTGTTTAACATCAAAAAGTTTAAGGTCATCCACGTTTTTAAGTCCTCAAGGCAGTCTTGAATTTTATTTAGATGATTAATTTCATCAGGCTTGATTGATAAATATAGTTGAGTATCATCCGCATAACAATGAAAGTTTACAGAATGATTCCTTATAATATTGCCTAACGGAAGCATATATAATGTGAACAAAATAGGTCCGAGCACTGAGCCCTGTGGCACTCCATGGCTAACTTTGGTTTGCGTGGAAGATTCATCATTGACACGTACAAACTGAGAGCGTTCAGATAGATAGGACCTAAACCAGTCTAAAGCAGTTCCCTGTATGCCAACTAAGTGCTCTAGTCTTTGCAATAAGATATCATGGTCGATAGTATCAAATGCAGCACTGAGATCGAGCAAAACAAGAATAGAGACACGTCCCTTGTCAGAGGCTATTAGAATGTCATTTGTGACTTTAACCAGAGCTGTCTCTGTGCTATGATGTGTTCTAAAGCCAGACTGAAAAGCTTCAAATAAATCATTGTTTTTTAAGTAATCACACAACTGTTTTGCGACCGCTTTCTCAAGAATTTTTGAGAGGAACGGAAGATTGGAAATAGGTCTATAATTGGCTAAAACCTCTGGATCGAGGTTGTGCTTTTTAAGAAGCGGTTTTATCACTGCTACTTTGAATGATTGTGGAACATAGCCTGATAATAAAGACATATTCATAATATTTAATAAATAAGTGCTAATTAATGGAAAAACTTCCTTCAACAGCTTAGTTGGAATTGGGTCTAACATGCACGTTGATGGTTTAGAAGAGAGAATCATTGAATTTAATTGTTCAAGGTTTATGGCTGAAAAGCATTCTAGTTCACTATCTAGTGTACTATTAGAACTTACGTTTCCGGGAGCTGTTGATAACACTATACTGGTCAAAGGCAAGAGGTCATTAATTTTGTTTCTAAGAGTAACAATTTTATCGTTAAAAAAGCACATAAAATCATTACTACTGAGTGCTATGGGAATAGAAGGCTCAATCGAGCTGTGGCTTTCTGTCAGCCTGGCTACAGTGCTGAAAAGAAATCTTGCATTATTCTTATTCTCATCTATTAATGAAGAGTAGTAGGCTGCTCTTGCTTTACGCAGTGCTTTCTTATATTCATTGAGAGTAATATGCCAAATTAAACGAGATTCTTCAAGTTTAGTGGAACGCCATATCCTTTCAAGTTGTCTCGACTTTTGCTTTATTTTGCGGGTTTCGGCATTATGCCATGGAGCTAATCTATGTTGTTTTATTTTCTTCTTTTTCAAAGGAGCGACAGAGTCTAATTTTATTCCCAGCGCATCTGTAGCACTATCAACAACATGATCAATTTGGGGTGGTGTACATTTTGTATAAGTTTCCTCCCTTACTTGCAGACATGCTATCGAGTTAAGTATTGGTGGAATCTCTTCCTTAAATTTGGCTATAGCACTAACAGATAGGTTTCTGCTGCAGGAGCTTTTAACTAATGCTTTGTAGTCTCGTAACAGTACTTCAAAAGTTACTAAGAAATGGTCGGATAAAGCAGGATTATGCGGTTCGACTAATAGTTGCTCAATTTCAATACCATAAGTCAGAACAAGGTCGAGAGTGTGATTATAGCAGTGGGTTGGTTTATTTACACTCTGACAAAAACCAACAGAATCTAATATAGAGTTAAATGCAACAGTAAGGCTATTTTTATCATCGTCAACATGAATATTAAAGTCACCTACGATAATTACTTTATCTGTTTTAAGAACCAAAGTTGATAAAAACTCAGAGAATTCAGATAAGAATTCTGAATAAGGACCTGGTGCACGGTACACTGTAACAAATAAGATTGGCTGCAAAGTTTTCCAGGTCGGATGCGTAAGACTAAAAACGAGACTTTCAAAGGAGGTATAATTTAATTTTGGTTTAGTATTGATAAGTAAACTTGAGTCAAAGATTGCTGCAACTCCACCTCCTCGGCCCGTGCCTCGGGCAATATGAGTATTGATATGGCTGGGTGGAGTGGCCTCATTTATGCTGACATATTCTTCATGTTTCAACCAAGTTTCAGTGAGACAGCATATATCAATATTATAATCTGATATTAAATCATTTACCAATATTGCTTTAGATGCTATAGATCTTATGTTTAAGAGACCACATTTAATATTCCTGTTTTGTTGCACTGTAGTAGTTGTTACATTTACTTTTATTAGGTTATTATGTATGACACCTCTATTAGGTTTTACCTTAACTTGTCCTTGGGCAGACACACACACCGCTAATATTGGGTATTTTATTGGGTTCGGGATTCCTATGGATGACTGCCTAGGAGAGAGCGCAGAGAAGCGTGTAAGACTGCGACTCCGCCTCCTGGTCTCAACTCCAGTTTGTCATGGATTAAGTCCACAAAGCCCTGAAATGTTTTGCCGAAATGAGATTTGCACCTTCCAAAGTAGGATGAATGCCGTCTCTCTTAATCAGACCAGGTTTTCCCCAGAAGGCTGTCCAATTATTTACGAAGCCCACATTGTTTGCTGGGCACCACCAAGACAACCAGCGCTGAAATGATGACATGCGGCTATACATGTCATCATTGATCAGATTGGGGAGGGGACCAGAGAAGATTACGGTGTCCGACATTGTTTTAGCATAACTACACACCGACTCCACATTAAGTTTGGTGCATTCTGATCAGCGTATACGAACATCATTACCACCGACGTGAATAACAATCCTACTGTATTTACGTTTTTTGTTTTTTTTTAGAAGAACAAAGTAGCAAAACATTGAAATACTTAAATAAAGTACAAGTATCTCAAAATTGTACCCACGTATAGTACTTGTTGAGTTTATGAACTTGGTTACTTTACACCAGTAGCTAAGTAGCTTCTATTAGAGATAGAAAGACTAAGCCTTGCACAGAGGCATGACAATACATTTTCAAAATGCTCAACAGAGCTGCCAAAATTATAAACTGACTGCTACACAATTAAAATAAATGCTTTTATATATGTCTATTAGATGTGACTCTTTGGCGTTTCTGTTATTATTACCTGCTGCTTTAGTTGTTCTGACTGCTAAAATCCTGTTATTCCTCATTTTAAAGCCAATATTCCGGGGGGTCGGGGGGCTTGGATCCTTGTCACCTTTTTCATACCTGATGAGTTTGCAGTTGCTTCAGCGTGTAGAAGCTAGTAAGCCTACTATTTGATTTGTTTTAGATAGGCACTACATGTTTCATATGCAGACCTTATTTTCCTGTTCCATGTTAAAATAAACCATTTTCAGTGGTAATTATTTTTTGGTCATGGAAAATTAGGTACGGTAAAGGTCATTGAGAAGTCATGGAAAAGTCATTGAAAATCATTGGTGAAAAAGTGTATGAACCCTGGTATTTATCTTATACACTTATATATGTTGATTACTTTGTGCTGTGCCACTGCAAGTCCTATTCCTGCCTATTGCCAACACTGCCTCTCTTTTCTCGCTTTCCGTTGATGTCCACCATCTATTAGGCAATGGCATTTTCACAGTTACTCCACCTGAAAGACATCCACCATTTATGAGTCCAGATTTCAGTTACCCTGAATTGTCCACATTAAATGGTGAGTTTTTAGTGCAAATACATATCCTGAAGTGTACATGGAACTATTCTAATACATAATTCTCAATTTTAGGCCCACACACTACCAAAATCAATGGCATCATGAAGTATGTCGACCAGTATAGAGTTGGAAAAAAAGTATTTAATGCATAATTTTGTTTCAGTAAACATATTTCCAATGCGGTTATTCATAGGAAATGTTGACAAGACATTGGTATTTACTCAGGATTTCTTGAGTTAATTTCTTGAGACCCCCGTAGTTAATTGACAAGGGTCGGACTCAGACCCTCTCCAAGTCACCCTGTAGGTACGGTCTTTCAGGTATGAGGTGAGGAGGGAAAGTGCAGAGCCTGAAACTCCAAGTTTTTGGAGAGTGCGAAGGAGGATCTGATGATTCACCGTGTCGAATGCAGCAGACAGGTCCAATAGGATGATGACAGAGGAGAGGGATGCAGTTTTGGCAGTGTGCAGTTCCTCCGTGACAGCAATGAGAGCAGTTTCTGTGGAGTGACCTGCCTTGAAACCAGACTGGTGCAGATCCAGAAGGTTGTTCTGATTGAGATAACAGGAGAGTTGTTTAAAGACAGCGCGTTCAAGTGATTTAGACAGGAACGGGAGGAGAGAGACAGGCCTGTAGTTTATAACATCAGACGGGTTGAGAGTGGGTTTCTTTAGGAGAGGGTTTACTCTTGCCTCCTTGTGACTGTTTGGAAAGTGACCAGAAGTTAGAGAAGTGTTGATGAAATGAGTGAGAAACGGTAGAATATCAGGAGCGATAGTCTGAAGGAGGTTTGAAGGGATAGTGTCCAGAGGACAGGTGGTAGGGCGGGCAGAGGTAATGAGGGTAAGAACCTCACTTGGAGAGAGAGGGGAAAAGGAGGTAAGTGTGTTGGTGGAAGGAGGGTCTGGTGACCCAGCGGTGAGTAAAGGTGAGTCAGAAAAAGAAGAGCGAATATCATCAACCTTTTTTTCAATAGTAGATGGGAGACAATAATCTACTTGTCTCAAGGAAATGCAGACAGGCCTGAACCCTTCCCCCACAGGATATGGGAGAAGCGTTTGACCTGTGACCTCAACTTACAGAGGAGTTTTTACTAAACACCACAAGCAGATGTTTGCAGTATCACAGATTCTAAGAAACCATAAGAAACTCTATAAACAGATCAGATTAAAATATTCTCTTACAGATTCACTCTTTTTATCAATCTATTGATAACCAATTAACATTAGTCTAAGAATATTTCAGTCAATACTTAAAATCAATAAGCGTCTTCAGAGTTGGGTGGGCTCAGATACATTAATTACATCAAAAATAGAACAAGATTGAAAACACTTCAATCACCATGATTGAACACAGTCAATCATAATAAAAATCATCTCTCTTCAGTGCTTGGCATCTTTTGTCAAAAGGCACAATAATAAACACATGGGATACAAAATATTACAGCAAAATATATGTTTCAAAAATAAGATCTTTTATCACTCAGTTAATCTCATTCATCAAACACAAATTCTAAATCAGCTTACATCTCAAAGATTTACTTTAAGGCAATTACTTAAAAATGAATTAAAAACACAATTAGAATTTAGGATTATAAGAAATCAATTGAGGTATAATTTAGGATTATGAGGAATCCAATTGAGGTTCCTAGTTAAGGTATAAATTCACAGTGATGAATCGATCAATCTGTAATCTGTAAAGTTACAGTGTCCTCAATCTTTAACATTACTTTACGTTTACTTCATTACGCTTTATTCAAGAGTAAGGCACTTAGTAATACATGTATTTCATTCAAATACATTTGTTCAAAATCTGAAAAGGAAAATCAGACATTTTATTTGTATAACAACCTGAAAAGGAAAAATCAGACATTTGTCCTTTAATCCAGTGTATCAACTGTAATCAATTATCAAAACATCTGTTCTTTATTCAGAATATCAACTTTAAACAACATCTCAATCGCTGAACGGGGTACCCACGGGTCAGAGATCACGATGGAGACCCAGGGATCGGGGAGCTCAGCATTGTACATTAATATTGTGTCATTTACAGTCGAATACCCCACTAGCCTTTGTGGGGCCTGGAGGGCAGTCTTGGCAACCCTTCGTATGGCTAATGTAACTACAGTGATCAAACAGATCACTAGGATTAGCACAACCAAGATAAACACTGAAACAGTAACAACAAATTTAACCAACCCCGCTCCCCAAGATCCAAAGGTTCCACTTAATTCCCCAAATGTAAACCCATGAGTTTCATGCAATTCTTTTATCCCCCTGGCAGTATCATGAGCCATGTCCATAACTTCAGGTGTGGCATCAGAAATAAAAGAACAGCACTCCGATCCTATCACCTTCCCTGTGCAGCTAAGAGGAGATCAAGCGCCATACGATTCTGTAGTGCTACTGTCCTAACTTCCTGCAATTCTTTGTGTTCAGCTAACATCGCTGTGTTGGATACATTTAGATGGTTTTCTACAACTTTTGAAAGGGCCACAATTTCCTGCTGAGTAACATAAATACCGTACCAAGGCAAAAATAGGCTAGCTATCTGTTGTCCTTGTGTAATTGACCTGCTGTTCCTGTATAGAGAGGGAAGTATTGCTGCAATCTCATTAGCCTCTACTTTACGGATTAAAGGGATTAGGTAGGCTAGATAACATGTGCCATAAAAAACGTCATATGGCACACAGCCCTAGGCCCGGTGCCCACAAACTAAGTAAACTCTCTGTGGGAGGGGAATTCTGGCTAAATGTACTCTCACTATGGTGTTACAGTCGCTGTGTCCCACATCAGGAGAGGTGTGAGATCCTACTTCATTCTGGAAACAGATGGACACATTCTTCCATTCATGCACAACAATTGGGGGGACATATACTGAGCAGTCACGTGTAGGGGGCTTGCCTAAGGGTATTGGCTGCGTACAGTCATGTATTTTAACCTCAACGGAGTCCACTGTTCTAGAGCCAAACCAGGGCACAACTGTTACCAAAGCTTCAACTAACAAAGCGGGTGTGTGTGGTTGCATTATGCATGGTCTTGTGACGTTAGCCGAACAATTAGTCTGAGCTAGAGCTAACTGGAATCTATATTCAAAAGCTAGGTTAACGTATTTCGTCATATATATTAGTTTTAAAAACATCAAACGTTTGAAACCGTCAGGCAGGTAATCTTTATTTACTGTATCAACAATGAGAGAGACTAAGCCCTTGTATTGTAAGGGTTGTTCAGAGTCTATGGGGTAGGAAGGAGTATAACAATCCTCCGCCTCGTCGCTAATTCTGGATGCTATGTCATTCCAGTTTACTAAACCGTAATCAGCTTTTGTGAAAGGAATTGGGCTAAACATAGGAGAATGCATGGATTCTGGCATATTTTGGCACAACCAACAGTTGCTAATATTACGTTCATGTGCGTAGTCTAACATTAAACTTACTGCAGAATTAGTTTTAGTTTGTTTAAAAGGAGTAATTAAGGCCTTTTTTGAAGAATCTACCTCACCTCCTGATTGTTTAAGTGGAGTAGATGGAACATTTGTTTTGCTATTTGGTCCAGTAAATGTGCATGCAGTGACACCTGGATTGGGAACCTGGTAATCTGGCTTCCGCACTGTACATTTTACCTTATCCCTTATCAGTGTCTTGAACTGTTCTACAGTGCTACACCACAGTTCTGGGGGCATTTCTTCGATGGTGTTAAGAGCCATCCTTACCCCCTCTGGTGAGACCCTGAACCAAGAGTACTGGTTCTTTGGATATATCTCCCATGTTGGGTAAACTGAGGACACAGGAAACACAATAATACAGTTAGATGAGTGACATATTGAAATTGGGCAGTTAAAGGAAATAGTCTCTGACTTATGATCAGGGAGGGAGACAATCCTCCTTATTCTCCCTCCTTTTCTCTCTCTTTGTGTCTCTTGCACCATACTGAATGTCTGTGTGGTGTTTGGATACAACCTGTCCTTGTCGCTAGGCACTGCTTTGCCCGTTGGTGTTGTTTTGCCCTCAGGGTCTTGGCCCTGAGTGGTCAAGTCGTCTGCGCTCTTAGATAAGAGCACCTTATTTTCTCCCTCAGACGGGCGAGGTCCCTCGCCACCTGTCGTTGGGATTTTCACAGCTTCATCTAGCAGGGCGTTTTTGGCCAGGTATAGTAAACCCAGAATGACGATGATGATGACTGCCTTCACACGCCAGCATCCGGTAGAGGAGAGAGACGACATCTTGAAGCGTGAATCCACTCCGCTCTACCTTGTACTCTCAGGGCTGTTCTGGTCACTATTAACACCTGAAAAGGACCTTTATACCTGGGAGACAAAGAATCTTTTTCAAGCGATTTGATTAGTACATTATCACCAATCTGAAAAGGGTGGGTGGGCTCCTCTCCAGGCTGAGGGAGCCTGTCAGCCACCTGCCTGTGAAACTTTCTCAACATGTCAGTTAGATATTTGACATAGTTAGTCATGTAATCCTCTGTCCACAAAAGAGTGAGTCTGTGGGGCATTACTGGGGGGCTAGATCCTGTGAACATTGGCCTTCCCATCAATATTTCGTGTGGGCTGAGCCCTGTCGTTGCATTTGGTGAGTTTCTGATTGAGCACAGAACTAGCGGCAGCGCGTCTACCCATTTTAGTCCTGTGGTCAACATTGTTTTAGTGAGTTTCTCCTTTATAGTCAAGTTCATTCTCTAAACCTGGCCTGAGCTCTGTGGATGATAGGGAACATGCAATTGCCATTTGAACCCTAACACTGTAGCTAGACTCTGGGTTATCTTAGAAATGAATGCTGGACCTCTGTCACTGTTAATCCCTGCTGGAACACCAAATCTAGGGATAACATCTTTGAGAAGACACTTTACAACTGTTCTAGCGTCTTCTTGTCTGCTGGCATATCATGCATCTATCTACGAGTGTCTGTGTAGCTAGTGTAATGCCTGGAGCAAACCATTGTGACTTTATAATCCCATTCATCCCTCCTTTTCCTACATGTGATTTGCCATGTGCAACATGTGCCAAAACATGGAGGAACGAACGGGGACAGACCATCCGGCCGTCTGGGTGGAGCCACAAGCTGGACTCAGCGTCAAGTGTACAACCTCGTCTTAGCCATAAATCTTTCTCCCTAACATCAGCGCGGGCTTGCATGTCCGCGACATCATTAAAGGAAGGCAAACAAATAGTTTCTGCGGGTTGTGTCGAGTGGCATTGGAGCACCATAGAAGAGGAGGAAACTGCTGCTTGTTTAGCCGCGGTGTCGGCTAACGCATTTCCATGTGAAATAGGATCATTAGAATTTGTGTGAGCAGCACATTTAACTACTGCTAGCTGTGCAGGGAGCAGGATAGCGTCTAATAGCTCAGCTACTAACGCATGATGTTGAATAGGCTTACCAGCCGATGTTAAGAAACCGCGCATTTTCCACAAGACACCAAAATCATGGCACACACCAAATGCATACCTGGAGTCTGTGAAAATGGTTGCAACTCTACCTTGAGCCAAAATACACGCCCTAAGCAGAGCGTACAACTCTGCAGCCTGAGCTGACGTGCCATTTGGCAAGGCCCGGCTTTCTAAAACTTCCCAGTCATTCACAACAGCGTAGCCTGCTAAGTGTACTGTGTCAGACGGCCTGCTCGCAGACCCGTCTGTGTATAGAATAATATCTGAATTAGGGATAGGAGTTTGCAACATATCAGCTCTGGGGGAGGAAGACATGTCAATCGTTGTGACGCAGTCATGTGTTATTTCAAAATCTGGAATTGGCACCAGCGTAGCTGGGTTTAGGGGGTGGGGACGTTTAAGAGTGATGTGTGGACTTGAAAGAATTACCGCTTCATAACCAGATCGCCTTGCTGCCGTCATATTCTGAGTAGCAGAGGTGTTCAGAATATGCAAAACTGCATGTGGGACATGTACTACACACTCACTGGCCAGTACAATGGGAGAGGATTGTTTTACAACTATCGCAACTGCGGCCACAGCACGCAGGCATGAAGGCATACCAAGCACCACAGGGGACAGTCGAGATGAGTAGTATGCAACAGGCCGGAAATTAGAGCCATGCTTCTGCACCAAGATGCCCGTTGCAAAGCCCCCCTTCTCATGGACGTGCAGGTGAAACGGCTGTTGGTAATCAGGTAGACCCAGGGCGGGAGCCGATGTGAGGGCTCGCTTTAAGTCCTGAAAGGCAGTGTGCATGTCCTCAGACCATTGAACAATGTTAGGGGCAGCCTGCAGAGTGGCAGCACGCAGGACAGAATCCATCGCAGCGTACTCAAAAATCCAGTGTCTGCAATAATTTGCCATGCCCAAGAAGGAAAGCATGTCCTTCTTTGTGCGAGGTGGTGGTACTTTGTTCAACAGACAAATCCTTGCTGGCGAGAGGAGACGGTGTCCATCCCTCAGAATGTGACCCAAATACGTGACCTCAGTCTGGCAGTATTGCAACTTGGCCAGGGATGCTCTGTGTCCGCATTCAGAAAGTCTTTTCATGAGCAGAATGGAGTCGATGCGACAGGCGTCTTTATTGGGAGAAGCTAACAACAGGTCATCTGCGTACTGAAGCAAGGTACTACCTCCTGTCAGGACAAAAGTGTCCAGATCTCTCTTTACAGCTGCTGCATACACTGTCGGAGATTCAACAAACCCCTGTGGGAGGCGCGTGTATGTGATTTGTTTACCTTTAAAAGTAAATGCAAACAGATACTGGCTGTCTGGATGCAGAGGAACAGAGAAAAATGCTGAACATAAATCAATCACTGTGTAGTACTTAGAGTCCGGGGGCAGAGAAGCTAAAATCGAATTAGTGTCTGGCACTATTGGGGCTGTCGGAATGACAATAGCGTTAATAGCTTGCAAATCTTGGACAAAGCGCCACTCATCAGGGCGATTGTGCTTAGGTATAGGTAGAATTGGAGTATTACAGGGACTAGTTGTGTAAATTAACACGCCCTGATCAAGCAAAGATTGGATGACTCCTTCAATCCCCAAAATGGCTCTATGGGGCAAATTGTACTGTCTGATAGCTGGCAATCTGGCGTTGGCTTTAAGTGTAACTCGATGTGGAGGCGCTGAGGCAACAAAACCAACATGGTTCTTGTGTTTGGCCCATAATGTAGCCGGGACTTCTGAAAAATCTGAGGGGGTGCCATACTCTGTGGGGGGGTTTGGTTGTAAATGAAGGAAGGTGCTTTGGGGAAGAGCAATTGGCTCCGCGAGACGCAGCAGGAAATGCTCCCCTCCAAAGTTAATTACGTTAGGTGCGTGTGTGTGTGTGTGTGTGTGTGTGAGAGAGGGGAAAGTGTGGCTTCCAGCTGGGCCTGGCAGCGGGCTGCCATGGCCCCCACCTCCTTTGGGTTACTGCCTGGCGTAACAGCCACTGTGATGTAGGGGAGGGTTTCTTCAAGATGAAAGCCCTGTTGGGAGGTTGTTAGCCTGAGGGGTAATGCACATCCTTGTCGGGCAATGAACAAATATTGTTCACTTATCAACCGATCTGATTTGTTGCAAAAACCTCTTACTGATCGCGCGTAGTCATCTGACGGATTAAAGGCAGCTGTGCAGTGACAATTCAACACAGGTCGCATAAGAGACATGAAAGACGCACACACCGGAGAAATGCTAGCAATTTTCTGAATCCCTGTTGTGGAGAAAACAGAAATCATGTTGAAATCTGGAAATGACCAACAATAAAGGTTGTCTCGCGATGATTGAATGAATTGGACTGCCTGATAGACCTTACTGTCAGGAATTGTCAAAAACAATCCGTCTGAAGTGCAATGTATTGTTGCCTGTAATTTACATAGTAAGTCCCTGCCCATTAGATTGATCGGGCTTCCATCTGAAATAATGAAAGAGTGTTGCACGTTTGATCCATTAATTGAAACATTAGTGCTCTCTGAAATGGGTTTGGACATAGAAATTCCAGCAACACCGATAGTTGTGACAAATGTATTGGTTGCTTCACACACTTTCTCCTTAGTACGCACGGCAGACAAGGTGGCTCCGCTGTCAATCAAAATATCTACAGCCGTACCACTAAAATCAACGGGCATAATCGGATCTTCACGCGGGTTATTGGAAAGGCGAATTGTTGCTGCTTGAATGGGGAAATGCTGTGAATCTGATCCTATTTCTTCCTGGCACCCCTATCTTCTATTAAATCCACTTTGTTGACCGTTTTGCTCCTGGATCTGTCTGTCATAGCGTGGAGGCTGCGTTAATGCCAGATGTCTGGACTGCTGGGGAAGGGGGGGGGGGAAGGGCGGGCTGGGAAAAGGGGGGCTGGGTGAGGGGGGGCTGTGAGTGCTGCTGGACCCCCCACCGCTTATCACATTGTCCTGCCCAGTGATCCGTTGCTCCGCAAACATGACATGGCATCAACTTTTTTGAATTTTTGTTCTGCTGCTGTCTGCTCTTATTATGATAATCCTGTGATCTTCCCTGATTTTGATACTGCTGGGTGTGGTTTTGTCCCTGAGTTTGATAAGCCTGGGTGTTTTGAGGAAATTGTTGAAGCAGTTGTGAAATTCTGGGGGTAAGGAATATTTGGCTCCTATGCAACGCACGCATTGTGGCGATAGTCATTTTCCAAGATTTAACTTGCCACTCCGGCGTCGACATCATGTAGGCTTGAGCTGTTTCTGGGATTAAATTATGTAACAAGGTCTGTATGGCAAACAAATCATTACCCTCTCTTTTAATGCCTGCATTATTATCCCACACTGTCATGAAACGCTGGATAAATTCTGGGACATTTTCTGCTGGGTTTTGTACACAAGCCGTCACTTGGGAGAAATCTGTGTGAGTTTTAGCGCATGCTCTGATAGCCAATGCAGCGACGTTTTGTATCCACACATCTCGCGTCTGTGTCAGAGGCCAATCTCCTGCAGGCGTACACTCAGGAAATGTAAACTCGTCTCTGCACGTGGGCCAATCTGCTTTGTATGTTAAGATTATCAGCTGTTTAACATCATGAACCAAACAGTTATAAACTGAGCAGACATTAGTCAACCATGACAGATACTCATCTGGACTTTTAGTGGGACTGGGAGCGTGGTTAGTGACATCAATGACCTCAGCGGGTGTCCAGGGCTTAAAAACTGGAACATCTCCTATCAGAATTTTCGGGGCGGTCACACTTTCAGCAGAATTATTATTCTGAGATGTTTGCATTGTCGTGAAAATGTTACGCTGGACATGTTTTGGAAAACTGCTGCCGTACGGCGTATCTGGGTAATCTTGTAAACGGAGTGGCGGAATGCGAACATTCCCTTCCCCCGCTGCTGCACTCTGCTCCGCGTGTGTGTCTGTGTCCTGTAATTGGAATTCTCTATATTGTCCTGTCTGATATCTCAACCCATTTTCATTCATGATAGCGGCAGTTGTCATTAACAGATCATCATCGGAGTTTCTCGCAACGGGATTTGAGAGTTCTGTCGCGGGAATTATTTTCGTACAGAGAGATACAGCCTGCTTTCCGTCCAACAGTCCCGCGTCTGTCAAAATACAAATGAGCTGAGATGGGGTTGGAGATTTACCACTTATTTTAACCCAATCATATATAACTGACTTTGCAATGTCTGGAGTATTTTCACCGTGTCTTTCCCTGAATCTAGACATGTTTTCTGATCTTACATCAAAAGCAGCCTCTAGGCTAAGCAAATGACAACTTTTTGCACATTGAGAAACTTTATCAATAAGCGCCTTGAGCTCAATGGAGCCTCGCTCGCTGCCAACAGATTTTGCATTCTTCCGCTCCTCATAACCTCTTTTCTCTGCAATAATCATCCAAGCTTTCACACATTCTGTCATGTATTTCTGATCCCATGAACAATTTGAATTATTTTCCACCAGTTTAAATGCCTGCCACAACACGGCCATATCAAAACTACCTGTAAGAGGCCAGTCAAATTGAATAAATCCTTTCTGATTAATCTGTTGTGAGTGTTCGCAAAGTAACGATGTAAACGGCATAACTTTAGACCAATCCAAAGTTCTTCCGACAATTCCAGACGGCATGTTTGGAGAAAACAAATGCGTGTAGTGGTTTTCTTCAATTGGATTTTTTGTAAGTGTCTTTGTGTGTGAAATCGCTTTCCTCTTACCAACTGAATCATTTGTGGATGCAGTATTACCCATGTTTAACGGTTAGTACAATAAAACAAACACTGCAATTAGACAAACAAACATGTACTCGCAACAAAATCAGCGCCCTGGCCAAAAAGTCATCCAGTTTAATTTAATCTGAAATTACGGAAACCTCAACGGGAGCACTGAAATATCTGTTTAATATGGGCTCTTCTCAGCCATATTTACTAGTAATCTGTTGATGAGCAATAAACTACCTTATTCTCAATCAAAACCACTATGCAAATTTAGTGGTAAAAGTGCTCTACCGCCCGAGAGCAGAGATATTTAATTAATTCAGTACTTTTTTTGTTTCTTTTGTTTTTTTAAACAACAGCCAATTCAATAATCCGTTCGTTTATTAAACACAGTGTGAATGTAATATTTGCACTCTCCAAAAACTTGGAGTTTCAGGCTCTGCACTTTCCCTCCTCACCTCATACCTGAAAGACCGTACCTACAGGGTGACTTGGAGAGGGTCTGAGTCCGACCCTTGTCAATTAACTACGGGGGTCCCTCAGGGCTCTGTTCTTGGTCCCCTCCTCTTCTCCCTGTACACAAACTCGCTCGGATCAGTCATTAGCCCGCATGGTTTTTCTTACCACTGCTACGCTGATGACACCCAATTAATTCTGTCCTTTCCCCGCTCAGAGACCCAGGTCGTCGCACGCATCTCTGCTTGTCTAGCTGACATCTCTCAGTGGATGTCTGCTCATCACCTCAAACTCAACCTTGACAAGACTGAGCTGCTCTTCCTTCCGGGAAAAGATTGTCCCACTCTTGACCTAACAATCAACATCGGCACCTCAGTTGTTTCCCCGACTCAGACTGCAAGGAATCTGGGTGTGACCCTAGATAACAACCTGTCCTTCACTGCAAACATCGCTGCTACAACCCGTTGCTGCAGATACACGCTTTACAACATCAGGAAGATACGTCCCCAGCTGACACAGAAAGCGACTCAGGTTCTGGTCCAGGCTCTCGTCATCTCACGCCTAGACTACTGCAACTCCCTCCTGGCTGGTCTACCTGCATGTGCCATCCGACCTCTGCAGCTCATCCAGAATGCAGCGGCTCGTCTGGTCTTCAACCTTCCTACATTTTCCCACACTACTCCGCTCCTACGCTCGCTTCACTGGCTTCCGGTAACTGCTAGAATCCACTTCAAGACACTGGTACTTGCTTATCATGCTGCGAATGGATCTGGCCCTTCGTACATCCAGGACATGGTTAAACCGTACACCCCAGCGCGTGCACTACGCTCTGCATCAGCCAAACGACTCGCTGCGCCCTCGCTGCGAGGGGGACCCAAGTTCCCAACGGCGAAAACACGTGGGTTTGCTGTCCTGGCTCCAGGATGGTGGAATGAGCTCCCCATTGACATCAGGACGGCAGATAGCTTGCACATCTTCCGGTGCAAACTGAAAACTCATCTCTTTCGACTCCACTTCGAGCGATAGAACTATTAACAAAGCACTTTTATACTAATAAAGGACTGGCTTTTCTAAAGCCAGTTGAGTAGCACTTGAAATGTTTGGCTCTATGAAACCTGATGTACTTATATGATTCTGTTTTCTTCAAGTTGTATTTTGTTGGACGAACGCACTTATTGTAAGTCGCTTTGGATAAAAGCGTCAGCTAAATGCAATGTAATGTAATGTAATATTCTGGTATCACCCTTCCCATTTAATAGCTACATTTAGTTCTAAAGCTCATGGTGTGATTAACAAAAGTACAACTCTGTGTTTCTACATTCCTCGTGTGCCGTTCACCACAGGGGGGAGGGGAATTCGCCCTTCCTCCTGCAGGCTGAGCAGACCCGAGGCGGATTGATCTGATTTAACCCGTTGAAATCTCCAGAATTAGGCGATTTGTTTCAATTACAAATCCTCACATTGCTTTTTGAAAACAGAAGTTCCACCTTGCTGATGCTTTCCTTAAGGTCTCTCCGAATATTTGCAGTGTGTAATTGTCCAGTAATTTAATTCTAGAAACCACACACAGCGGAAATCGGTAAAAGTCGATATTCCGAGGTTATTTATTAGCCCCAAATATTCTTATTGTTTTATACATGAGCTGTGCTTGCTTTTGTGGGCACTTGCCCCAGCAGCAATCACAGGAAAAACCGGCCAGGATAGAATCCCCCTCAGACACCGATTTCTCAGGTTATAATTAAGCCTTCAAATGTACAGAGTGGAGAGACCAAAACAAATTGTACTCGCGCAGTTTCACAGGTAATTTTGATACCGTCAATCACAGAGTCTGGTAAGGCAGTGTTCAAATAGATTTGAAATAGCACTTACCAGTCTCTGAAGAAATCTCGGCACTGTTCGTTGACGCCAATTGTGAAGATAAACTTCTGTTGTTGCAATGTTGAGGTAGAATGAAGGAGTCTGGAACGTCGTTAGCCAAAGCACTGAGAGTTTATTGAACACAGTACATACAAATACGGCCGGGAGATCACTTAGTTTCCCACTGTCCTGTGGTCCACCACAATCATCTCTGACCCGAAAAGACCCACAGCACCCAGCAACACGAGGAGAGGCGGGCTCACAGAAGCCCGCGTTTACCTAATCAATAGCAGATGGGAGACAATAATCTACTTGTCTCAAGGAAATGCAGACAGGCCTGAACCCTTCCCCCACAGGATATGGGAGAAGCGTTTGACCTGTGACCTCAACTTACAGAGGAGTTTTTACTAAACACCACAAGCAGATGTTTGCAGTATCACAGATTCTAAGAAACCATAAGAAACTCTATAAACAGATCAGATTAAAATATTCTCTTACAGTTATAACAAGATGTTTATCATGTGATAACAATATATTTTTCACGTTATAAAGTTAAAATGTTAAAACGTGAAAAACATCACTTTGTATGTTATAACGTGATACTGATCTTTTTTTTTCCTGGCGTGGCAGCAATAAGCTTTAGTACAAATGCGCTGCTCGACAGAACGCTGCATGTATTCTTGTTTAATTTCGCCATCGGGTGTTACTCAAATGATTGGCAGGTGCTAATATGAATAATAATGTTGAATGTTGGTGTCGTAAATTATTTTGTAAGACATATCCTTTACCCATCCTGTAGCCTTCCTCCAGTTACGCTTCGATGCTAACTCTGCCTAGCAGGCCTTGGCCGTATTCTCCATGTGTGCGTGACAGTATCAAGGTAGCCAAGCCTTTCTGTTGTACAATTCGCGGTTGCTTGTGATTGACTGATTAACTGCTCGTGCCTTTTTGGCATCACATTAGATGATTGATTAATTTGTGCGTGTCATGTGTTGCAACGGTCAGCAATTGGCTGCTCTACTGCACTGACTGGGAAATGTTCTATCGCCCCAGAAGAAAGGGGATGAACAGGAAGCTAATTTATTTCAATAACTATTTGTTTATTTTAAAACTGTAAGGATTTGCAGTACTCCCTCCTTCTGCTTCCCTTTTTGTTTGTTGTCTGTTGTTGTCAGTCTGTCTGTGTTTGTCTCCCGGGCTGGGCGTGGCTGACCTACTTCTGATTCCCGCCAATTCATCTCCGCAGCTGCTTCTCATTCATCCAGATCATCTACTCATCCACACCTGTTTATTAACCCGGTCTCCTCATCCAGTCTTCACCAGTTCGTCGTCAAGATTACACTGGTAAAATGTATTTGCTTTCTAGCTTAGCCTGACACAACTCCGGAATACGTTTTTGTCTTACCTGTTTGTCTCTCTGTCCAGAATCCATCATCACCTCCTCCGCTTGCCACGTCCTCGTCAGATTCATCCGCTCTCCACGCTACCTGATCCAGCCTGCTCGCTCCCCTCGGCTCTGAAACCCCTGCTCGCCACACTCCAGTCTGGTAGGACAAACACAACTCCTACTCCAACCAACTCACTCTCGGGAGCGTAAAGACTCAGGCTCAAGCCACCTTTCGTCTGCCTGGCGATATCCCCAGCTCACTCCGGAGCCTCGGCTGAGGATCTCCATTCCCTCGCTGATTTATTCCCATTCCTGGAATATATCAACACAGTTAGTTTCCCCTGTCACCATTGGAAATAAAACCTTTTGTTGCAAACTCCTGTTTTCTGTCCGTGTTTGTATTGTGGGTTCAGTTCTGAAAAAGCAATTACGGAGCTTAACAAAAACTATTCATACATTTTTATTTATTTTTAAAACACTGATGGAAAGTTTTTTTTTTTTTAACAAACAAAGCAAGAAGGAAAACGAGGAAGGAAGGATAATGAGAAGGAAAACAGACATTTACAGTAAACTAACATATTATGTATGAATGCAATATTTGTCTTAATTTTGGCTTAGCAGGCCCCTGACTGTCCGCCACTGACGCCTACTCTGAATGCCACCTCCTCTGAATGCCACCTCTATGGTCTCTGTCCCCATTGCATGTGCAGCATGTCTTAACGTTACATTCACCCACTGGCTGTCACTGGTCTCTGTTGGCCATTGCTAAATCACCTTTCTTTGTAGATGGCACTACAGTCTAGCAGTATTAGAACAGTGTAAGAACTTATTTTGTGTGTTTTTTTTACAATAGGTGCAGTGCGCAAATGCGCTATAACGAGTGCAGCGATGGATGCAAACATATCCCAGCATACCATTTGCTGGTTTAACCAGGCAAGCGACAGGGAAGGGGGCCGCCAGGAGAGACAGGAGAGGAGACGTCAAAGCCAGGATACACTGCCCGTCCCCGATCGACAATATTAATTATTTTATCGTTTACAGTTCATGTTTTAATAAAGTTTCATGTTGACGTATACAACATCTCGACTTGTATATTGTTATTTTATGTTTCTGATACCTTGAGTAAAGTAACAGTGTCTGAAGTAAATACCACCACCATGATAGTTAGTTTGTTTGCTATGGTCACAGCACATTACCTAATGCCAAACATAATCTGAGGATTTACTTGGTAAACTGCAGACGTGTTAAACACCATCACATGTTATTCATCATTTACACAGTTCCTGCTTAATTTCGCTTGCCTAGCTCTAAGCTATTGAAAAGTACTTAACGTTTATGAATGTACCTCCTTCATTTGACTGGTCCACTAACTTTAGATGAAAAGTGAAATGGCGACACTTCCATGAAGACTTAAATATAGCCAATATTAGCAAGGTTTAATGTGTTTAAATGCAGAAGATAAGGCAAAAATTGAAGTTGGCAGTAGTCTGGTAAACAGCCGTATCGCTTTTGGTAAGCGGATCCGTACCGGATCTGGAACGCGGAGAACCATATTGAAACGGAGCTGGACCAGTGCTGGCCCATATCTGCCGCAGATCCGTTTTGCGGATCCGATCCAGTTTCGGGCCGATGTGCGTTTGGACAACGAACCGAGTCCCTTTGGCGGATCCGGGCCAGATCGTCTGCTAGGGGCGGCCCGGATCCGGCCCAGTGTCTCTTTGTTATCTGGGGAGGTAGATAAAATAGTTAAGTGTGTTAGGTCTAACTCCTGTGTGTTTCGCTCCGTTCACCAGTCCGGCGGGCGGAGCTGCAGGATTTCAGCTTCACACACACGTTGCATACCGCTATTTTACTCTCTTTTTCGGATACCTTAAAATAATGCCAGACTGGTGAAGCGATTTTGGCGAGCTTGTTTTTCCGCGCACAGAGAAAAGTGTCATGTATTTTACGTCATGCGATCGGCTCTCGCAATCGGCATGTTTAGAGAGCACCGATCGATCGGTAGAGAGCGAGTATCGGCCGATCTCGATCGGTGACCTATCGATCGGAGCATTCCTACTCTTCAGTCATGGAAGAGCCCTTTCTTGTGATATCATTTGTTCAGCATCCAAAGTAAAACAAAGATATGTTCTCACAATCACACTCAAGGAGCAAGGTGACGTCCATGTCCTCCGTGCTCTGCCTGCATCTGTATGAAGATGACTCCACGTTTCTGAGGCTGTGGCATGTAAATCAGCATAATAACTGTTTTGAATGTATGTGACAGATCATCAAAAAATATAGTTTATCTTGTTACATTGTTTCAGGAGCTCTATCGCAGGAAGACAATTATTTGAATTTTTATAGTGAACAAATTATAATAAATGATAGATTTAGTTTGAAAAAGTATGAACTGTCCTGGTGTCATCAAAGCTTGATTCTGTCACTGAGGTGTTGTTAATCAAACATTATCTCTTGTGTTGCTCACATCCCATTCAGGTTCCAATATTTGAATATTGCCATAAGAATTGTAATTATTGTAAGGTACACAATGGATATGTTGAATATAATCTCCCTTTACTTCAACACCTCAGAAGTGTTGAATATGATTTATATTTTAGGATTTATTTGAAATTAAGCTCTTTAGGTTTCAGTGTAAAAAATGGGCTCACGTGATTTAATAAAATACACATTCAAGAGAGGGCTTTCTTTCCACAGCATCAGTGTTCAATACAAAATAATCTCTAGTGTTCCCCATATTTTTTTGTATGTGTAGTAGGGAGAGATTATACTGTAAATATATATTCAGTTGCCAGTTTATTAGGTACAACTAGCTAATAGTAACAGTCTAATACAGTGATAAAATAAATCCTACCCTTATGAAGGATATAAATGTTTTTTTTGTAGAAAGCATTTATCTCAACTGATTGGTTATTTTGGAGGCGGAAGTTTCTGGTGCTGTAACATTATTTCATTTCAAACCTTTATTTATCCAGGTGTATCCCATTGAGATAATTGATCTATTTTTCAAGGGAGACCTGCTCAAGTAGGTTCCTCATGAAACATAAAAACATAAACAGAACAACAAAAAGGACATCATACAGCATCATTACAAGGATTACAAACTATCCACATGAACAGGTACCAACAGCATCCGATTGAGTAGCATCCAACCAAGCTTTAAAAACATTTAGTGGCACCAGATTGCTCAGTTTAAAAGTCTCAAAAATGCTACAACTACTGTCACAAACTGGATGAATGTGAAGTATTTTGTTAAAGGAGGATGAAAGCGTAATTAAGGAGCACTATTGGAGTGACTTTGATGGTTATTGGACTCAGGATAATTAATTTGGATGCCCGCTGTATGAAGAAATGAAAGGACGGCGCAAGTAGAAACAATTCACAAAGGGATTAAACTGTTTAAAACACATGCTCAAAGTAAGCCGGATTTTGCCGATGTGTTTATGTGGATTCAAAAGTCGTAAATATCTACAAAATGGAGGAGACAGATCTAATCGGAGCAACTGTGACAAATAATCCAACTGAAACCGGCGTGGACAATGTTTTAAAAATGCGCTTTTCCAGACAAGCCCGGTTTGGAAACTGTACGGGCAGAAGAAACATTTCTATAGAAATAATTATATATTTCTGTCTTTTTCTGCCTTTAATAGCTACTAACTTGCATTTTTATTAAAATTAATTAATCAATTATTTTGTATATGTTATTGTAATGTAGAGACAAGGCTTTTAGTGACAATCATGTATTGCCTTACAATGTCTAAAGATGATATTTGGCCTCAAATCATCTGAGGCCTGGCGCCCCCCCTGCGATCTTTGGCGAGTCAGAGGAGTAGAGGAGAGGGCTGAGCACGCAGCCTTGAGGGGCACCGGTGTTGAGGATCAGGGTGGAGGATGTGATGTTTCCCACCCGCACTGCCTGGGGTCTGCCCGTCAGGAAGTTCAGGATCCAGTCACAGAGGGCCCTGTTGAGCCCGAGGTCTCTGAGCTTTATGACCAGCTTGGAGGGCACAATGGTGTTGAATGCTGTAATCAATGAACAATATTCTCACATGTGTTCCTCTGGTCCAGGTGTGAGAGGGCAGGGTGGATGGTGAGGGCTATGGCGTTGTCTGTGGACCTGTTGGTTCTGTAGGCAAACTGCAGGGGTCCAGAGAGTCAGTGAGGGAGGAGGTGATGAAGGTTTTGACTAACCGCTCAAAGCACTTCATTATGATGGAAGTGAGTGCTACTGGGCGGTAGTCGTTGAGGCTGGTGATTTTTGTCTTTTTGGGGACAGGAACGATGGTGGAGTGTTTTAAACATGTGGGGACTACAGACTGCAACAGGGATCTGTTGAAGATGTCTGTGAATACCTCTGCCAGCTGAACTGCACACACCCTGAGAACACGGCCAGGGATGCCATCAGGTCCAGGAGCCTTGTGTGGGTTAACCCTTTTAATGGATTTGCACACATCTGCCCTGTTTAAAACAAAAGGGCAGGGCTCCTGATCCTTCTGTGCCTCCACAGCCTGGCTGCTCTCAAATTGTGCAAAAAAAATGTTCAGCTCATCTGGGAGAGATGCGCACGCAGACACTCCCGCAGCATCCCCTGCTGCTCCTTTGTAGTCTGTCATTGTTCTTAGTCCCGCCCACATGTTCCGGGTTTGAAGTCAGATTCCACCTTGTCTTTGTATTGTCTCTTTGCGCTGCTGATTGCTCTCCGGATTTCATACCTAGATTTCCTGAACTCCTCCAAATCCTCCAGCTCTGTGCGCGATAGTGCACGCTTTCAGCTTGCCACGCACCTCACCGTTTATCCAGGGCTTTTGATTCGGGAATGTTCGTACAGAAACCTTTGGTACCACGTCATCGATGCATTTCCCAATGTAGCAGATGACCGTATCCGTGTGTGTGTTGATGTTGTTGTCCTCAAACACACTCCAATCCGTTGATGCAAAGCAATCCTGCAGAGCTGAATCGGACTCCTCACTCCATTGTTGTAGTGTCTTTGTTACCGGTCTGTCCCATTTGAGTTTCTGCTTGTAAGCAGGCAGCAGCAGCAGTGAGATGTGGTCTGATTTGCCGAAGGGAGGGTGAGGGAGAGCCTTATATAGTGTTTATACAACTTCAGTGTGTGAACGCTTGCGTATCATTGATGAGAGTAGTACCCATAGAGTCCAGTAGAGTGCTCCGCCTGTGCTTATAGAACTAGGGTTACAATACGTAATCCCCCCCCCCCCCCCCCCCCCCCCCCCCCCCCCCCCCCGTTCCTGCAAAGTCAGTCCTTCCCACTCCATCATGGGATGTCTCTCCTCCAGCCACTATAACAAACAATAAACAGCCCCACCTCCCCTGTAACACTTTCCAATTAAATCTCTTCCATTTGTCGACTTGGAGATGCCACCTTTAAGTGAATTATGGTGGAAAATGGAGACGGATAAGAGGGGTGGGTTATGAGGGTAGAGGAAACTTGAGTGTGCCATGTGTGAACTTAAGATAATGTATCCTCTCAGCACTGAAAGGAGCACAATTGATAGATGGATAGACGGAGAAACAATGGAGGAGATAGAAGAAGAGAGAGAGGTGAAAAGAATAGAGAGTGATGTATGACCCTCAATTTATCAAGCCTTTGTAATAAAAGGCTGCTGTGTGGTGTTCTCTGTCTCTGTCACATTAAAAGTAAATAAGACTAATGGCATGATGCTGTTCACTCCACAGGAGCCATACTGCCCTAAAGTGAAAAGTGTGGTATGGGTTGCAGGCTAAGTATATTTCACCTGTCACTAACAGTGTCAGTTTCATTGACATAAAACGCCTCCTGCCCAAACAGTGCCTGCCTCATTATGCATTCATGTGTTTGCAAGGATAATGAACTACCCGAATGTCCTCCCTGGGATGGGCATTGAAGTCTGGGAAATTTGGGATTTTAAGGAAATTGGCCTAACTATGACACAGTTCCATCAACTTGAAATGTTGATGGTGGAAACTTTTAATTATGTTTATCTAAAGTCTTCAGCATCACTGAGGAGAAAAATATACACCACAAATACAACAACTTATGTGAAACTGCCTGCAGACTTGTGTGGACTCAGCTGTAACCTAGCAGATCCAGAGATCTAGACTCATTGATTGATTGATTGAAAAGTTTATTAACAGCTTGTATATTGGGTACAGTACAGTACAGCTCAAAACATACAATTGTTAAGGGGATGCAGACCAGAGAAAGACTTTCGTCTTGTTTACATCAGGGTCCCCCATTTCCAATTCATCATATAATTTAAGACATATAAGACATATAAGACATATTTTACATACAGATGGCTTATTTACAATTTACATACAGGTGGTTTTTTACATACAGATTGCTTATTTACAATTTTCATTTTAGATTTTGGTCTAATACATCCTAACCGGACATTTAAGACATACCAAGTCTACAGATGTACAGTTAGTAACAGAGTCTAAAATGCGAGTATATACATAGATGGGGGGGGGAAGCTGTCCATTGAACGACAGGTTGAGATTTGTACCATTACCGGGGCCAGTTTTGCAATGCTCTCCCCCGAAGGTGCTCTTTAAGAGAGGTTTTGAAGGTAAGTATAGTTTTACTTTCCTTTACAGTTGTGGGAAGAGCGTTCCACCTTGATGTGGCATAATTGCGAAATGTGTATCCCCCCTTTTTTGTGCCAAATCTGGGTTTCACATGATTTGTGGAGCTCCCTCTGGTGTTATGATCATGGTATTCCTTGACCTTTGGGAAGAATTTTGACATGTACATGGGTACCATAGAGGTGTAGTGGATCTTGTAGACCAGGCCCATTGCAAGTAGCTGTACTCTGTCGTCTACTCTAAGCCATCCTAGGTTGTCAAAGTGGGCAGAGGTGAGGTGGGTTCTAGATGAAAGGTCAAGCAGTAGTCTGACTAGTTTATTTTCCGATGTTTGAAGTTTTATTTTTAGCGCCTTGGAGGTGCTATGGTACCATGACGTGCAAGCATAGTCATAGTACCCTTGAATGAGTGCTCCTGCCAGAGTTTTCAGGGTGTTTTTGTTTACCAGAGAGGAGATCCGGTATATGCACGAGTCAACAGCAGACTCAGATTCGCAAATCCTGACTCACTGTGCAAAACATTGCAGACTCGTGCAAACTCGCAGCCGTAACCGTAGATGATCCAGAGATCCAGACTCATCATGCACGAGTCAACAGCAGACTCAGATTCGGTGAGCGGACTGAATTAGTGCATTACTCCACACAGTGCGAAACAGCAAACGGTTTCGGACTTGTTGATTTCTGTTCGTTGTTCTCGCGTCCAGGAGAGAAGCTTAAAATAAGAGACAATGGAGTCTCTGAAAAGGGTCAAATTGGTTACTTTAATTAAGTAGCGTGGTAATGAAACAAACAGAGGAGTGGTGGTAGAACAGAGCAGCTGTTGTCTTGAAGTTGCGGCCGTGGAAAGAGACCGGAACACGTTGGTTCTCGTATCTCTCCTTCGCTCCTCCTCTCTTGGCTCCCGCTGCTGTCGGGGTCCTCCCACCGCTTTCTTCTATGTCCGATATCGCGTAAAACAGAGGATTTAGACGTTGTGTGGTCATTGTATAACTCCACACGCCTTTTCTCCTCATACACTCTTTCATGACTTTTTATTTAATGCATTTTAACGGCTGTAATCGTTGTTATTGTAATTCCCGGAAGTGACGTCACTGTTGATATCAAGAGGCTCCTTCCAGTAAAGCTTTTCAAAATAAACTTTAGCAACAACGTTAGCCACAAGCCAATGCTAACCGGAAATGTTTTCAGAATAAAACAGTTTTAAGCTTACTGTATGTTTAACCTAAATTACGTCATTAAACATTGATTTTAATTTATTATAGACTCAGTGAGTGTCAGCTCTGTTTGTGATAACGTAGATGCATACTGTGCACAGATCATTTGATGACTTCACCCAGTCAAGTGTAATAAGCCAAATACTGCAATAAACAAGCATTACGAAACAAACGTTGTTAGATCATGTTTGTGTTGCGGAGGTTAATGTAACCTTAGTTTAATATGCTCGTGAAATGCAAATCTCAAGTGACAAATTCAAAATTACAAATACACAAACAGTGGAATTGCCGCCCTAACTAGTAGCTCTAAAATTATAATGTATTTGAAGTTGGAGACTAACGGTACGTCCACACAGCAGCTTTTCAAAAATCTTGAAAATCTTGGAGCTGGGCGTGTCTGAAAGCTTGGGGATTTCGCGACCAACAACCAATCACATGAATCTCCCGCCCCCGACATACAAAGCAAAAAAACCCGGTTCTTCTCCACTATTTCTTTTAACATTTTGAACATTTATGAGATTAATGTCTATGGTGCTATTTTATGCTACTTTCCATGCTGGCTAATGATACTGTCTATGCTTGCTAGCAACGAAGTAAACTAGCAACGAAGTAAACTGGATATAAAATCCCCAAACAAGCGAAAACCTACCAGTTTCACCCACTGCCTCTGCCACCTCCCTCCATGCCTCGCTCCTCCGGTTTGTATCCCGGTAAGTAAATAGGGACTGGTCATAAAGAACCGGGTGATTTGCTACCGCAATAACTAACTTCTCCTCCATTTTTGTGGAATATAGAAATGAACTGCGGGTCTGGTTCTCCCAGCTTGCACGCGGTTTGATTGGCTAGCGCTTGAACTGTCAGATTTGCATAAACGGATCTGATTGGCTGTCGCTTCCAGCTCAGCCTCAAAAGTTGAACATTGTTCAACTTTGGAATCCTGAACATCCTGGAAATCCTGGAAATCTTCGCCTCGCCCCCCCACAATGCAGTTCGGCGACAAGCGAGGGAAAGTGACGTCATCCCCATTCAAAGTCAATGGACGGAGACGCGTTGGAAGCGGTGGACAAATCGCCAAAAGCTGCTGTGTGTACGGGCCGTAACGGAGCGTCCACACAGCAGCGTGCGTTGACGCTTGGAGGTGGGCGTATCTGAAGCTTGGGGATTTTTTGCGAGCAACACGACCAACAACCAATCACATGAATCTCCCGCCCCCGACATACAAAGCAATAGCAATGTTAAAACGAAGTAAACTGGATATAAAATCCCCAAACAGGCGAAAACCTACCAGTTTCACCCACTGTCTCTGCCTCCTCCCTCCATGCCTCGCTCCTCCGGTTTGTATCCCGGTAGATGAACAGAGACTGATCATACAGCACCGGGTGATTCACTACCGCTACAATGAATTTTCCCTCAATTTTTTTGAATATGAGGAAATGACCTGCGTAGTCTCTCCCAGCATACACACGGTTTGATTGGCTAGCGATTGTACTGGCAGATTTGAATAAACGGGATTTCATTGGCTGACGCCTCCGTCGAGGCGTCAAAAGTTGAACATTGCTCAACTTTTGACGCCAGCTACGCCAGCAACGCTCCACGTCGCTTCCCAAAATGCAGTTCGGCTAAAAGTGACGTTACCCCATTCAAAGTGAATGGGCAGAAGCGTTGGAAGCTTCAACGCACGCCGCTGTGTGGACGGGCCGTAATTGCTCCTGTTTCACTGGTAGGATTTCTACGCTCTTGGTGACTCATATGACTCAAAGGACTTGTATGATCCGGATCGCTTCAATGACTGACTCAGAAGACCTCGAGTCCGTAAAAAGATCCAGATTTGCCATCTCTACAAAGCAGGGATATTTTTCCACGCTTTGTCTACATCAGGAGTTGTTTTAGCTTTGTGTCATGCTGAATCCTTGTGCTCCTACACTAACCTTTTTCATGTGTTGAGAAATATACACAGTTCTGTTGACTGAAACATCTCTGTTTAGAGCAATGCATTATGACAGAAAAAAGTGATATAAAATTGGATGGTGCAACATGGGCGATACATATAGCTTTCTTCAGGTCTACATCCACAGCGTTAATTTGTGATGCATAGTCTATAGGCTGCAACATTACTGTGCAGAAGGGGACACTGAATGGTTTGGAAATCTATCTTAAGGGGAGAGTTGGGTAAGTTGACCCACCCCCTTTATCTAGGCTCTGCACATATGTTGTCATGTGACCCTAAATTCATCAAGTAACTATCATTTATATTTGGCTGTGATGGATAGAAGCACCTGGTAAAGTGGAAAAAAAAAAATGTTTTCACAATAAACCTTTTTAGTTTTACATTTTCAACATGTCAGGAGTAATTACTGTTATATTTCACACAGGCTCCGCCCTCTAATGGACTCTATGGGTACTACTCTCTATCATGCTGTGCGTGCTTTCACCTACTGAGTTTACGTAAACGTAGCCGGCCAATCGGGGCGAGCCTACCTGAATGCGCGCGCAGGCCCCCAGTATATAAAGGCGGCTACACCCGCCGCCCACTATCCTTTTTCTCTTCAGACGAGCTGACAACAGAAGAGTTAAACGAACGAAGATTAGAAGATTAGAAGGAAAAATGGACTCACCATTACTGGAAGCTCGGCCATGCACCTGCCCTGGTTTGATCGCGGGTGCCGGTCTCCACCACCTCTGCTTAGAGTGTTTGGGGGACCAAGATATGGCCGAGGCGGTGCCATTCACGTCGCCATTCCAGCGGGGCGGATGGCTCCGTTTGCCGTTGTCGGGCACTTCCGGGTCCGGTCCATGGAGGTCCACCGCCCTAGGTGATGACCATGGCGGCAGAGCGCAGCTGCTCCCAGCGGGCAGCTGAAAACAGCTCTGCCACGCTACCGCGTGACAAGCGACTGCAAATAAACACGGGTGTGTTGGGCATCTCGCTCATTGCTGGAGATGCCCCCACCTCACCAGATCAGAGCGATTATTTGTAGCTTGATCGTGGCCGCCGCTCAGATTAATGCCTCTTTCTGTCTGAGAGAAAACAGCATTATGGCGGAGCGCGCGCTCTCACGGTGCATGCCGTGGTGTGTTCAGGGACCTCAGTGAAAAATCGGCCATTTTGTTCTCCGAGTGGAAACTGCATTATAGAAAAACGGCCCTTTCTGTGTCAGCCCCCCATGGCTGACAAAACCTGTCGTCAAACCCTCTATAAAAGGAAGTTTGCTTCCTTTTATAGAGGGTTTGACGACGGAGTGGGCCACCAGAGAGTACCACAGCCTCATAGCTGCGGCTCCGCAGCTGATTGCACATCCCCTAACACAATGTTATGGGGAATGGAAAATCAGTGGTGTATTAACAGGGCGGACGGACGGACGGACAGGACACTGAGACTGGGTTATTCACTCCAGTTTTGCAGCATCCCTCCTCCGTTCAGAGGCATGAGAGAGGCAAATCTGTCATCCCAGGAGGAGATAGGTTTCCTCTCGGCATGTGCACTCTCAAGTCAGAGAGAATGGGCACTATTCCCTGTACTTCCTGGTTCCCAAGAAGACAGGAGAATGCAGGCCCATTCTGGATCTTCAAATGCCTGCACCAGCACATTGCATGCAAGAAGTTCCATATGTTAACTATGAAACAGTTACTGGGACTGGTGCAGCCAGGCGATTGGTTCACAACCATCGACCTGAAGAACGCTTACTTTCATGGCAAAATTGCTCCAAAACACAGAAAGTATTTGCGTTTTGCCTTCCAGGGGGTAGCCTACGAGTACAACAGACTGACGTTCGGCTACTCCCTATCCCCACGCACGCTACGGCGCTGCAACCGCTGCAGGACCATGACATGAGGGTGTTCTTTTATCTGGGCGACCTCATAGTCATGGCCAGGTCCAGGGAATGGGCAATGTTTCACACAGCCCGATTGATCCTACACCTAACCAAGTTGGGTTGAAAAAGAGTTGCGGTCAATTGGAAGAAGAGCTCCCCAATACCTCACCAGCAGGTAGAATATCTGGGGGTGATGCTCGATGCAGGCAGACTACGTGCCACCCTGACAGAAAGCAGACAGGCATCCCTGCTGCGGACAGTCTGCAGGCTGTGTCAGGGGGCGACGGTGACAGCTTTGATCATCATGCAGACTTTGGGTCTCATGACGGCTGCTCACTCCGTAGTGCCACTCGGACTTCTGCATGCACGTCGCATACAGAGGTGGCTTACCGGCCTTCGTTTAGATCTCAAGACACAAACGACGTCTGGTGATCATCCCCCCCTCAGTAGAGAGCAACCTCCGATTCTGGGGGTCCCCAGAGAATCTGCGGAGGGGAGCTCCACTGGGGCAAGTGACCTCCTATATCACAGTCTTTACAGACGCTTCAGTGACAGGATGGGGGGGACGTGCCTAGAGAGAGCTGTAGGTGGTTGCTGGCCTCTGACAGAGGCTCGGCACAGCAACCTCCTGGAGCTGCAAGCAGTGATGCTGGTCCTACAGCACTTCAAACCCTTAATACAGGGCAAACATGTGCTAGTGAGGAGCGACAACCGCACCACAGTGGCGTACATCAACAGGCAAGGCGGAGTCCGCTCAATAGCCTTGTTGACCGCAGCAGATAACCTGTGGTTGTGGGTTTCACAGACTGTGTCTCTAAGGGCCCTGCACATCCCTGGACGGGAGAAAGGGGGGGCCGACCTCATGTCAAGAGGCGGACCCCTGCCAGACGAGTGGAGGCTTCACCCGGCGGTGGTGAAGCAGTTCTGGACTCAGTTCGGGAGAGCAGAGGTGGACCTGTTCGCCAATCGGCGCAACAGCCACTGTGCCCTGTGGTTCTCCCTGGCCCGGTGGGACAATCCGCCCTTGGGGGTGGACGCATTTGCACACGAGCCATGGCCAAGGAAGCTGCTTTACGCCTTTCCACCGCTGCACCTTATCCCCCCCCCCCTTCTGGATAGGGTGAGGCGGGAGCAGCTGTCAGTCATCCTAGTGGCCCCAGATTGCCGCCTGGCACCGTGGTACGCGGGGTAACACAGATGATGGGGGGCCAGCCCTGGGCTATTCCTCAGGTCTGGGGAGCGCTGTCTCAGGAAGCAGGGGCAATAGGGGCGTTACCCACTCTGGGCCAACCTCTCCAGGCTTGGCTCCTGAGAGGGACAGGCTGAGACAGGTGGGGCTGTCTGACAACGTTATTCAGACTATCCAAGCAGCAGGAGCAGAATCCACCACAGCCTGTTACAGGCCAAAGTGGGCGGGATTCAGGCGATGGTGTGAAGGAAGGAGTCTTGAGCCTCTGTCATGCACGCTGGGCTCTATTCTTACCTACTTACAGATACTGGTGGACAGGGGGCTGGCTCATTCCACAATTAAGGTGTATGCAGCAGCCATTTCGTCCTGCCATGAGGGATTTGGAGGCAGGTCAGCCTTCAGTCAGCCGCTTATGTCGCGGTTTTTGCAGGGGGTCAGGAGACAGCGCCCAGTAGAGCATGCCTCCGCCCCGCAGTGGGACCTGCCGTTGGTGCTCGAGGCTCTGGTCACAGAACCATTTGAGCCCCTGCAGCTCTCCTCCCTGAAAGCACTGTCATGGAAGACAGCATTGCTACTTGCCTTGACTTCGGCCAAAAGAGTGTCCGAGCTGACCGCTCTGTCGGTGCACCCAAGCTGCCTTTTGATCAGGGGTGACCGTAGCGGGGCGACACTCAGACCGAACCCCTCCTTTACTCCTAAGAGCCTAAGGAGTTTGTTCAGGTCAAGGGCTATTCAGTTAGGTGGCTTTAATCTTCCACCCCATATTGAGGCCAGGGAGGCTAAATTGCACCTCCTCTGCCCAGTGCGTGCGCTAGCATGTTATGTAGAGTGCACGGCTGCCATCAGACGCACTGAACAGCTGTGTGTGTAGCTTTGAGGATGGTGTGGCTAGAAAAGCTCTCTCCAAGAAACGCCTAACAGGATGGCTATGCGGGTGCATTACACATGCCTATGGACGGGCGCGGAGAGCCAGAGATGGGGACTCGAATTTGTGACTCAGACTCGAGTCGCACTTAAGTCGCACACACAGAGACTTCAGACTTGACTTGGACTCCTGCTCAAAAGACTTCGGACTCGACTTGGACTCGTGTTTTGGGACTCGTGAACAATCATTGTGTTTTCTATTTTTGGCGTATTAAAGGTGGGGTAGGTAAGTTTGAGAAACCAGCTCGAGATCGCTAGAATTTGAAAATACACAACCGGAGAAAATCTGCCACTTCCTCACAGAGCCCCTCCTCCAACACACACAAACGCGCACATGACCAATGAGGGCACGAGATAAGTTTGTGCCCCGATGTGAGGCTGACAGGCAGGTAGGCCATCCAGTTACTTTAGTCGGGCCGGCTATCGGGATGTTAAGAGCATTCCATGGAGTATAACAAAAAGTGTATCTCGAGCCGGTTTCTCAAACTTACCTACCCCACCTTTAACATTAACATCATGGTAACACCATGGCGACCGGCAGCACACCTGCAGCTGTACCGCTTGTAATTAGGTTCAACTATAAAAACTTTGAACAAAACGCCGGCGGCACCAACAAAAGGAGCGCACACTGCAAAGTCTGCAATATTAAAATCAAGGATGCTGGTGCAACAACGTCGAATTTCATCAGGCACTTGAAAACTTACCCGGAGAGGTCAGTCACATTAACGCATATGGACAGTTAGCAAACATGTTTAGCTCAGCATCAGCTATGTAATGTTAACTTAGCTTGCTACTAGCTTTGTAACTGAATATTTGAAAAGATGTGTAAGCTTGTCACACTTGTTTGCGTTGAGTGGCGTTGACATCCAACTCTTGACATGACATAAAAAAGGTCGGTAACGTTAATCAGTACGTTCTGCTGCCACCTAACGTTAAACGTAGAAAAATACACAGTTACATACATAAATACATCTGTCGGTTTATAGGCAGGTTACAGGTTTATTGTTGACCACGTAACGTTAATGTTACAGGTTTATCAGGTTATCATTACACTGGGTTTGAGTGAGAGGATAGAGGAATATGTTTATTTATAGTAGACTTAAAAGATGTAATTAGAGACCCAGTGTAATTAAACAATACGGTTGCAGAGGTCAAATTTTAACATTTTTGTCCACTGGCCAAATGGCTAGCCTAGTGAATGTTGAAATGTTACCAGCCACTCAATAGATAGATTGCCATTGTTATGTTTGGCTGGTACGTGCAACATATAGTACCAGCCACTTGCATGATTTACCAGCATTTGGCTGGTAAATGGTGTTAATGGTAGATATCTCTTTTGGAACAGGTCATGTTTTAATATCACCAGTTCAGTATATTTCAGATAATATTGCAGCAATAGTTTTTTAGTTGCAAATGGCACAGAACAAATGTTTACTTTTAAGTACTTTTAACACAGTTTCCCTGCGGGGGATTAATAAAGTATTTGTGATACTGATTTCTGATTCTGAAGTGTTTTGCTTATAAGTTGTTTGCATTTAGCTAAAGTGTGATGTTTTTCCTCATATTGCATTGCAATAGCCTGTTTAAAGTGATCATATAACAAACAACTAATCAGTACTGATACTGTATGCTAATAGATATAGGAGTGATAATAATACAGTAAATGCTTTTAATTTCTTAGATATAGCTGTGCAGTATTCTTAACAGACTGGATAGCAGCAGACAATAGAAGGCTTATTACAACCAGAAGAGACATGAGACTTTTATTTTTTAGAGACTTGAGACTTGACTTGGACTCGTGACCAAAGACTTGAGACTTGATCAAGTCTCACCCCACAAAGACTTGAGACTTGACTTGGACTCGTGACCAAAGACTTGAGACTTGACTTGGACTTGCAAAAAAAGACTTGTGAACATCTCTGCGGAGAGCCCTCCCCGCTGGGGTCCGTGCGCATTCTACACGGGCTGTGTCAAACCGCCTTATTCAGCAGTGTGAGTGTAGAAGATATATGCACATCGGCGTCTTGGTCTACGCCAGGCTCCTTCATAAAATGTTATCTCCTGGACATGTCTGGCTCCTTCTCGTCGTCTGTGCTTGCCGAGGCAACGCGTGACTGGTGAGAGGGGGGGTGGCTGTGGGTCAGCAGGTGTCTGACCCCCCCTGGACATAAAGCACTTATGTTTTCCCATGCTCCTGAGGGACTCGGGAGACATGGTGCGCAATCAGCCCCATACAGGGCTGGAGGCAGGCTGGGAGAGCCTTCCTCACTATTGTCCATGCCCACTCTACACGGAGCGTGTGTGAGTGTGGGGGACGTGGTGCACTGATGTTTTCCCATGATCCTGAGGGACCTGGGGAACATGGTGCGCGGTAGGCTCCAGACGGAGTCTCCGCACAGATCTTTTCCATGCACACTCTACACGAGGTAAGCGTGTGTGAGTGTGCATTATCCAAATTGCAGCCCCAACTTCTCTACGGTTACAACCGGATGGGAGGAAGTGGGGATGCAATGGATGTTAGCCAAAAGCCGGTCAGGGACGGTGTGGTGGGTCGATGTTGTTGGATGACAGGGCGTGTATACATCGGGGCTCCGCCCCGTGTGAAATATAACAGGGGGTTACGTATTGTAACCCTAGTTATATAAGCACAGGCGGAGCCCTCTACCTGGGGGCCCTGTCTTTCCTAGTCCGCTCGCTGAAGAGTGTATAGGATAGTGGGCGGCAGGTGTAGCCGCCTTTATATACTGTGGGCCTGCGCGCGCATTCAGGTAGACTCGCCCCGATTGGCCGGCTACGTTTACGTAAACTCAGTAGGTGAAAGCACGCACAGCATGATAGAGAGTAGTACCCATAGAGTCCAGTAGAGGGCTCCGCCTGTGCTTATATAACTAGGGTTACAATACGTAACCCCCTGTTATGTCAAAGCACATTTATCCAGGCATACAAATATGTATCATACATGTTGGCTATTTGGCTAGGTGTGAAACCATGTGAATAATTGTGCTAAAGATTATCATGAATGACTTAGCTAGACAGTTTTTTTTGGCAAGGGTGGAAAATTATCATAGCAGTGCCAAAAGAAAGTAATATGTACAGGTCAACCCTAGGGATGGGTACCGAAACCGTTATTTTGCACGTTTTATCGAACCAACTCAGTTTCTAACTTTCAATATAATTGTTGACGCTCTCTTCACTCCAGAAGAGCGATCTCTGTCTCTCCTCTGTGTGTGTGGGCGGGGGGTGGCCGCTCGCTCACAGACACGCTGCAGAGATCTGCCGGGGACGGAGAGAACGGAGCCTTTAAAAGTATAGAGATACTCTACAAGGCTCAATTGGGACAATGCTCGTTTGCCATTAGTTTTTTCGCATAACTCACTCCACAGAAACTCCACAGAAACTGCTCTCATTGCTGTCACGGAGGAACTGCACACTGCCAAAACTGCATCCCTCTCCTCTGTCATCATCCTGTTGGACCTGTCTGCTGCATTCGACACGGTGAATCATCAGATCCTCCTTCGCACTCTCCAAAAACTTGGAGTTTCAGGCTCTGCACTTTCCCTCCTCACCTCATACCTGAAAGACCGTACCTACAGGGTGACTTGGAGAGGGTCTGAGTCCGACCCTTGTCAATTAACTACGGGGGTCCCTCAGGGTTCTGTTCTTGGTCCCCTCCTCTTCTCCTTGTACACAAACTCGCTCGGATCAGTCATTAGCCCGCATGGTTTTTCTTACCACTGCTACGCTGACGACACCCAATTAATTCTGTCCTTTCCCCGCTCAGAGACCCAGGTCGTCGCATGCATCTCTGCTTGTCTAGCTGACATCTCTCAGTGGATGTCTGCTCACCACCTCAAGCTCAACCTTGACAAGACTGAGCTGCTCTTCCTCCCGGGAAAAGATTGTCCAACTCTTGACCTGACAATCAACATCGGCACCTCAGTTGTTTCCCCGACTCAGACTGCAAGGAATCTGGGTGTGACCCTAGATAACAACCTGTCCTTCACTGCAAACATCGCTGCTACAACCCGTTGCTGCAGATACACGCTTTACAACATCAGGAAGATACGTCCCCAGCTGACTCAGAAAGCGACTCAGGTTCTGGTCCAGGCTCTCGTCATCTCACGCCTAGACTACTGCAACTCCCTCCTGGCTGGTCTACCTGCATGTGCCATCCGACCTCTGCAGCTCATCCAGAATGCAGCGGCTCGTCTGGTTTTCAACCTTCCTAAATTCTCCCACACCACTCCGCTCCTCCGCTCCCTTCACTGGCTTCCGGTAACTGCTAGAATCCACTTCAAGACACTGGTACTTGCTTACCGTGCTGCGAATGGATCTGGCCCTTCCTACATCCAGGACATGGTTAAACCGTACACCCCAGCGCGTGCACTACGCTCTGCATCAGCCAAACGACTCGTTGCGCCCTCGCTGCGAGGGGGACCCAAGTTCCCATCGGCGAAAACACATGGGTTTGCTGTCCTGGCTCCAAGATGGTGGAATGAGCTCCCCATTGACATCAGGACGGCAGATAGCTTGCACATCTTCCGGCGCAAACTGAAAATTCATCTCTTTCGACTCCACTTCGAGCGTTAGAACGATTAACGAAGCACTTTTATACTAATAAAGGACTGGATTACCTAAAGCCAGTTGAGTAGCACTTGAAATGTTTGGCTCTATGAAACCTGATATACTTATATGATTCTGTTTTCTTCAAGGTTGTGTCTTCCTGGTCGAATGTACTTATTGTAAGTCGCTTTGGATAAAAGCGTCAGCTAAATGCAATGTAATGTAATGTAATGCATAAGCGCGGTAACACGAGCAAACATCATATTCAGTCGGAGCAATGCAACATCTTCGACTTCCATAATTCATAGCTCTGTTGCCTCAGTTACGAGTAACGTTATCACGTGCGCAGAGGTGGGAGAAGTTAGGTAGTCAGATTTTGTATTTAATTAAAAAAGTACCAGAGTATATAGGGCTCTGTTACATGTGGAAGTCCTGCATTGCAAAATGTTACTCAAGTAAAAGTACAAAAGTATTAGCATCACAATATACTTAAAGTACCAAAAGTAAAAGTAACTATTAAGCAGATTGGTCCATTTCAAAATAATATAGATGATATGTTTTGATTGTTTAGTTTAGTTTATTTGTTTATAGTGTCGTGGACAGTCCCCATTGTTTAGTTTAGTTTATTTGTTTATAGCAGGGGTGAAGACCATTTGATACGGCCCTCGAGGTAATTTATAAACACACCCAAAAAAAAAATGAAAGAAATCTAGACCGCAAAATAATTAAACAAGCGAGGACCTGTTTTTCCTGGCCAAAGACAGGTTCCATGAACACAACACAAGCCTAACGTGTCATCATGTGGTATATGTCTCATCTGACAGGGGTGTAGTGCTGACGGAGAGCACCAGATTGATGCTTTTAACTTCAACATTTAAAAAAAGATCTTCACGGGGATTATGCCCCCGGACCCCCCTAGAAGAGTTTAGATCCACCCCTCACTTAAATCATGTTCACATGGATAGGATACTAAATATCACATATCTTGTGTCCATATCTTTCTGTTTTGGTGGTCATGCCACAACCGTGCACATGCATGCATGCGCGAGTCATGGTGAGATATCTGGATTAAAAGGTTGCTTTTTCTTTGCACAGCATGAAAGAAAGGCGAAATCAATGGGCTGTGATTTTAGTTTTTTTAAGCAGAGGTTAAGTTCAATAATTTATACGGCCCTCAGAGGATGTTGTAAACATTGAAATGGCCCTTGAGAGGAAAAAGGTTCCCCACCCCTGGTTTATAGTGTCGTGGACATTCCCCATTGATCAACTGTCACAAAAAACAGTAAATGGGGCAACTTTAGCCAACATGGCTAATTTCCAGCTGTTGTCCCTGGCCAGATGATAATAGATACCCTTAAAATCAAAATATATCAACAGCACTAGTTATAAAAAAAGTTGTCATGAAGGATTTTCAGAATAAAAGCTTGGTATTGAGAACTTCCGTTTTTTTCCAGAATAAAATAGCATTTAAACTGACGGTATGTTTAAGGTACATTATGCCATAAAACATTGATTTTAATTTCTAACAGTCCCTCCTTACACACCTAAAAGGTGTGTATAATACTGAAATCAATGAGTTCTTCATCTGAACTTTGCATAGTACATAACTCATATCAAAAACATACAATCAAAATGGAATGGTTCAATAGCCTCAACTTTACAAAAATACAAAAAATACTTTGACTGTGCTTAAACATAAACGTTTTCCCTTGTGCATAACTTCTAGTGTTAACATTCAATATCATTCTCCAAAATAGCAGCAATGGCTTGGTATTAGAACATTTCTTTCTCCCTCCTTTCACAGAAACCTTTCTCATACCACGCTCAGTGTTAAGGCACTTGTTTTTACAAAGTGAAAAGAAACAAACCATTTTAGAATAGCAATGATTTATAAAACACGAGATCTACCATATTAGAATGTTCTCTAGAAGAGGCCGTCGTGATCAATTGGTACGTTAGGACATGGAAATGCAACATCTAAATCAAATCAAAATCAAATCAAATTTTATTTCTATAGCACATTTAAAAACGATTTTCGGTCGAGCCAAAGTGCTGCACATGCAGATAATAAATAACACATTCCTACCGATGTAAACAGAAGACAATAAATTACAACATCAAATATAAAAATCAAACACAGGGAAGTGTCATGAGTCGTGCTCTGCTCTGATTAGAAGGCCAGGGTGAAGAAGTGAGTTTTTAGTTTAGATTAAAAAACCCCTAGGGTCTGGGCCGACCTCACATGGAGGGGCAGAGTGTTCCAGAGCCTAGGGCCAGCCGCCGCAAAGGCTCGGTGCCCTCTGGTTTTTAGCCTGGTTTTAGGCACTACCAGTAGCAGCTGGTCAGCAGACCTTAACGCTCTGGCTGGGGTGTAGCGCTGGAGGAGTTCAGCTATATAGGCCGGAGCCAGCCCATTTAGTGCTTTAAAAACAAATAAAAGGATTTTAAAATCAATTCGGAACAGAATTGGAAGCCAGTGTAGTGAGGCCAGAATTGGGGTGATGTGGTCACGCTTTTTGTGGCCAGTGAGGAGACGTGCCGCTGCGTTCTGCACTAGCTGCAGGCGTTTAATTGAGGCCTGGTCCATACCCACGTATAGAGCGTTGCAATAATCGAGTCTCGAGGTCACAAAGGCGTTGATAACCCTCTCCAGGTCTTTAAAAGATAAAAAGACTTGGTTTTGGCCAATACTCTTAATTTAAAAAAGCAGGATTTCACTACGCTGCTGACCTGCTTGTCGAATCTAGGCCTCTCCTGGGCCCCCCTATGTTATCCTTGTACCCCGTGGAGCCTAAACTCCCCCTGGGACTGGTCTCTTAGCCCTACTGGCTTTGGGGTGTTTCGCCATGTTGATTAACTGCATAAAAAACATCACTGGCTGTGCTAGTGCACAGGTCCCAGTCCAATCCTGTGGCAAGACTGAGTACAAGGTTTTAGTTCCACGATATCACCAAACATCTACTCTGGGGTACGGCATTTTAGACAGTCATTTATGGGAGAAGATTTTGGTCAGTTACAACAGTTGTAGAATTTCATCACTTAAAAGTTCCTACTTCAGTAGCTTTGAGTGGTCTGTTCTAATGCAGTGATAAAGTCCCTGAAATGGTGGGAAAACCGGTGGAATATCACTAACGCATTACACTAATTTATTTTCAATTCTGGTCTACTTAAATAACTATGCTGACCCCTTCAACAGTGTGTGGTACCTTGGGTGCCCTAGCATGTGATAATTACTCCCTCCTTTAAGGACTTTAAAAACAGAAGTAATTTCATTAATGGTTTGTAGTTCAATTCAGGAATGTTCACTTATGGCAGATATGTTTCTCCTTTTAAATAACATCTCTAAATGTCAGGTGATCACTGATTAAATGGATGAGCATTAGGAGGTGGTGGCACTTGTCTTTTAAAACTCATACTCTGGTGCTGTGCGCTCCCTCTGAAGCTGCAGGTAAGATTTAAAACATCTGCAGGGTGGGTTGAGCGACCCCTTCTCCCTGAACGATATTTGTTGTCAAAAATATGCACCATTAAAATGATAGATCTAAGGTCCCGCATGTATTACTCCCAATTATACTAGTTCTTCAAAATTAAAATGTTCAATCTCTCTTTGCCTAGTGTCTTTTTAAAACTCTACATCTTGGACGACAAACAAATGTTGTTTCCACCAGTTTCCACCTTAACAGTTCTCCTATGGTAATATCCATGCTACAATGGTGAAACCAATACTCTAGATTGGAATACTTTGGCTTGGCTCTACCTTTAACATTTTCCATTCAAATAAAGATTTGCCTGCTATCTATATTGTAACAAATTAAATCTTCCCCAAATTCTCACATGAATAAGAATCTCTATAAGAATAATTTGTTTATTATGATGAAAAGATTGAATAATATGTTCTACCCTCAGTGTGTTTTTAGGATTATTTTCTTTTTAAAGTGTGTTTATGTGTAAACTCACTCACTCCTGTGTTCCTTCTCTCCCCCTCTGGTTGTCAAGCCACGACCCCCTCACGTTCTGCTGGCCCATGCCAACTCCTCTGGTTCTGTCCTCTCCTCCGTCCTGTCTTCTCCTCAGTCCATCCGCTCTTGGATCCTCCCGCTGTAACTCTTTTCAGTGGCCCAACTGCTTTGCATTTCATCTCCTCCTTTTCAGTCTCTACGCTGTTGCATGGAGGGCGTATTCCGCTCTCATGTCCCACACTCTGCTCTTGTGCCAAATCTCGTGGCTCAGTTTGGAACTTCATGTCCTGTGGGGGACCGATGAGAGTTTGCCTCTTTGTCAGCATGCTGGTTTGGTTCTGGATGCCTCAGGTGGAGATGGTTCTGGATTCCTCAGGTCGTTGTTGGTTCAGCTCGGGTTGTCTGTCTGTTTGATGGAGGAGGAGGAGTCTCCTGTGGTGAGGTCATTTGTCTGAAGATGGGGTCGTAGCATTCTGACAGGCAGAGAGAGAGAGAGAGAGAGAGATCTCGGGACGCATTACCTATAGTTAATTCTAACACACTGAGGTAAAATATATCCAATCCTTTCCACTCTATTTTCCTAATCTTACTATCTGTCATAGATGTTAAATGTCATCTAAACCCAATTAATGTCTACTAATGGTTGTGCCATATCCCTAAACATTGTTTCCACCCACTGTAACATGGCTACTCCAAATAACTCTTTCAGGAAACCATTTTCTTCTATAAATTAAAAATACCAACATGTTTAAAGCACCACATATTTCACACACTATAAAAGAACGTCCTCATATTTTCTCCATCACTTTAAATCTCACTTTTATTTAGAACATAAGTAACTTTTGTGACTGGACATATCTGCGATGTCGCCACAATCTGCTGGGGAATTTTGTTCATAGAGTTTGTACGTACAAAGCTGTACTTGTGGGTTAGTAGCCTGTTTCTACTGTAATCATTTTCAATAATTGTGCTCAGGTCACCGGTTGGTTGTCCATAAACTTAACAGGGGGTGTTTCTGGCACAGACTAAAACATGGCTCCAGTGTATTTGGAGATTCCCCTAATCTGTAAATCCCCATCACTGATTATCCCGATCACTTAAACCCATCTCATCATTTGATACAAGAACTGCATATAGGGGGTGAATCATCTTGATTATAACCACCTCACCTTTGGGAACGAGTATTTCTAAATCCTCCTCTTGTTGCTCAGCTGATCTTTTGGCTCTGGGGATAAGTGAAAGTCTCTGAAACACAGCTGGAGTTTTGTTAGTGATGTGCGCATTCTCTATGAATGGACTAATGGATCCATGTCTTACTTGATATTGTACTCCCCATCCAACCAGAAAGGTGCCAAGTGTAATGAGCACAATCAACAATGCTATTCTGACTCTTATCCCTAGGGGACCCCACAATTGCTTTGGCTTTGTTCTTGACATCATCTCTATTTTCTCCCTGGTTGTTTCAGTTACAGAATTTAAATAATGAGTACTATAATAACGTATACAAAAATTGAACTCTTTTTCAGATGTAAAACTAAAAATAGGTTTTCACTTTAGTGTACAATCTATACAAATCTATAGACAATTCGTCTTTTGAGCTGTTTCTATCTTTATCTTATTTATATTTATTGTTTTGTTCCAGCTCTGCCAAATCAGTCCTAACTCCCAATAATGTTCTGGAAGTTGCCAGTGAAGGGTGACAAAGGTGGTGTCAATTTGCTCCTTTTTCTTTACCTTTAAACCGGAGCGCGTGTGAAGTTCATTACAATTCTCACTGTTCCGTCCACCGGGATCAGCTCACTGTCTTTTGTGAACTTTCACCCTCACCCAATCACCTGGCCGAACAGGAGTCTCTTCTGGTGTCTCGTCTGGTATCTCTGTAGCTTTCCTAGCCTGTGTAGACAAAACTTGGATAATATTACTCAGAGTTCTGACATATTCATCACTTCTATTCGTCTAATATCTAAAACTGGACCACTCCCTCCTTGGAGGAGACCCAAGCTTTGGCATACCTTTTGTCGTTATGAGACCTATTATTAACTACATGTTATTATTTATTAACTACAACGTCACTGAAATCAACATATCTGTATAATCATAACACTCCCTCCTTTGAGCATAACATGCTCAATTAATATTGCAATGATTACCCTATTCTGAACAGGACATGTAAAACCCATAACGTTGCACAAAATAAATATAACTTCTCCGTGTACCAATAAGGTGTACAAAAAATATCGTATGATGTATGGCTTTCTGATGGTATAAATGCATCTTTACTAAAATCTGCCATTAGCACAACAAAAAAATGGTTTACTTGTTGCAACAATGGCTTTTGTACTGGTATTATGCATCATTGTTGCTGCGAAAAACAATACCCCTGGTGTCGCTAATGCGTCTCAATAATTCTAGGATTAGAGGATTGTTTGATACTGCTGAACAAAGATATGATAAAATAATATTTCTCTAAACTAGAGGGAAAATACGAACTATTCTCACAGAGGGTGACATGCATGAAGGGCTGGTGCCCCTCACTCAAAATGAGATATTGCCTTACGCACTACATTATAAATCAGTGAAGTTACTCAAGAATAAATAAATAAAAACTGATTCTTGAAACTGTTGTAAAAACCCTACAACTTCTTCATCCAAGCTCTCAATCAGTGTTATGTTATTTAATCTGCAGCTCATTGCCTTAAAACAGATACTTCAGACTGATTATAAAATTGTGTTTATGAGAACAAATATAATCTGACTCCATAAATCACATAATTGTTTGACTAAAAAACTACACTTCCACTAACAATAAATGAAGTTCCCCTTTAAACACAGCCCCGGTCTTCTGACGGGGTCTATCTATGTACTGGCTGGAAAATGTTGTGCCAGTCTCTGTCGCTCCGTCACTGTTCTCCCGCTAACAGTCACTCTCTAGTTCTGCTGGGTTCTTGTTGACTTCTTCACTGGTTTGAGACAAGCGACCCTATCGGACACCTCCCTTTGTAGCCAGACTTCACCACAGCAGAATAGAGTTTCTGTTTTCAGGTCTCAACAGCCTCACGTCAGGTGTATCGCCGCCCCTTGAACTGCAGTCGGTGTAAACAGGAGGACTTTGTAAGGATCCTCCGTCTTGGGCGAGTACTAGGTTTCCGTCTTCATATTTTTTGGTGGAAACCTGTCGTCTTGACCTCACTAGCTGTGTGGACACAATAGTTTTCTGTGTAGGGGAACAACATCGCTCGTAATCTCTTTCCTTCTCATAATTACAAAAATAGTCTGCTAAATGTTCTATTCTGTGGATGCTTTATGTGTAAATGCAAATGCTACTCTCGATTTTGTTTGACATTAAACATTAAACCTCTCCCTCCTGTGGTGACAGATATGGCTCAATGTAGCTGGATTTCAAAATACCCTTGTGCTGAAGATGCATCACCTGGTGGTCTGGCCCTCTGAGCTTCCTCATTGTTGTGGTTGATACAACCTGATCTCACCAGAATGCGTGACTCCACCACGACTCCTTAACACCGCATTGCGTGGTGGAGTCACGCATTCTGCTCCATTTACGTGTCGGCACCACGCAAAAAACCCCAATGTAAAGTGAATGAGGCTCCTTTGTCGTGGTGCACACACGCATTTCTACAACGTCCCGCAGTGAGCTTTTATTCTATAAAACATTTTTAAAATCTACTTTATAGCTTTACTCACGGGAGGCTTTTTTTATTTTATTGTATTGTATTCATAATAATTTTTATTTTCGTCAGAATGTAAAAATTACATTAGTTACGAATTTTTGTTCTCAAAAAACAGTGCATTGTGTGTAATACAACTGTGATTTTTATTAAATTAGTTAGTTTTTAAGGAAGGCCAGAGCTTCAGCTGTGTCAAATAGATTGTTCCCTTTAGTTAACGTTATTTAAAAGATAATGATCATGTCCCCTTTATTGTATTACGAGCGTCCATTCCCATTGGATAACGGAGAATTTTACACCCGGAAGTAAGTATTCTCCTTACTGTCGATTGATTTTACAGTGATATCTGAACTACTCATCAACTCAAAAACACCAGATTATCTTTGTTAATTACACAACATTGATTGGTTTAAATTGTGTACAATGCTTTTGTATTTTTGCCCTTCGATTAGGAGAAACGAATATTTTTTCGGAGTTTTTGGATGGCAGAAGACACTACACTACCCAGAATCCTCAGCTATCGTTTGGGACTACACCATGTGCTTAGTTTGACAAACCCCGTGATCAGTCCTCAAGCTCTGTGATTGGTTGACCTCCAACTGCATTCCATATGAAAAAAACACGTTTCGTAAAAGATAAAATCATACTTTATTCAGCAGTGCTTGCTTTACTCTTTGAAAGTCATCACATGAATGCATTGTAATAAATGGTTTGGCTGCATTAAATATTACACATCTATCGTAGTTATTTATTTATCTACAGAGATCGGGCATCAGAATAGACCGGAAACTATTCTTTTACCGTTCTGTTTTAATTTCACAATAAAGTTAGTAGTAATAATCTGTTTTGATATTATTGTTTTTTATTAACTACTAGACCGCTGGGTCAGACTGTTAAGACCATATTTTCTGTGTTGCTGTGGGGTTTTTCCATCACTTTTGTGTTATCACCCCAGCCACAAACTGTTCTGTCTGCTGCCGTCTGGCAGGCGGTACCGCAGCATCCGGACTAAAACCACCAGACTCAGGGACAGCTTCATCCCACAGGCCATAAGACTATTAAACACCTGATATTTGAAACAACATCCATAACATTCATCTGGCTGCTACATATAAATTATGTATCTAATATATCATATTCACAATGTAGTGACTGCTTTTTTGTCTTTTGTTTTCTTAGTTATGTTCTCTTTTATATGTGTGTGTTATGTGTTATGTGTAACGTTGCTGCCTTCTTGGCCAGGTCAGCATTGAAAATGAGATTGTATCTCAATGCTTCTATTTGGTTAAATAACTTTAACTAATAATAACTAACAAGTGATTGGAATAAAAAAGATTCCAATAACTTGTATATAGACTCTTATTGCACTATTTCTTCTGTGTATCTGTTTTATTGTGTTGCAGTATTGGAGGAGCCTGCGACCTAAGAGGGGGTGGGGGGGGATAGGACACGTTTGATTCCTGTTTTGAATAGTGTGCCGTCGATGGGTTTCATTCCATTTCAAGGTGCTTTTTGACGTTCCGTGTAAAATTCACGCACTGCCACTCCAACATCCAATCACAGAGCTTGAGGACTGATCACGGGGTTTGTCAAGCTAAGCACATGGTGTAGTCCCAAACGATAGCTGAGGATTCTGGGTAGTGTAGTGTCTTCTGCCAGCCAAAAACTCCGAAAAAATATTCGTTTCTCCTAATCGAAGGGCAAAAATACAAAAGCATTGTACACAATTTAAACCAATCAATGTTGTGTAATTAACAAGGATAATCTGGTGTTTTTGAGTTGATGAGTAGTTCAGATATCACTGTAAAATCAATCGAGAGTAAGGAGAATACTTACTTCCGGGTGTAAAATTCTCCGTTATCCAATGGGAATGGACGCTCGTAATACAATAAAGGGGACATGATCATTATCTTTTAAATAACGTTAACTAAAGGGAACAATCTATTTGACACAGCTGAAGCTCTGGCCTTCCTTAAAAACGAACTAATTTAATAAAAATCACAGTTGTATTACACACAATGCACTGTTTTTTGAGAACAAAAATTCGTAACTAATGTAATTTTTACATTCTGACGAAAAATAAAAATTATTATGAATACAAATAAAATAAAAAAAGCCTCCCGTGAGTAAAGCTATAAAGTAGATTTTAAAAATGTTTTATAGAATAAAAGCTCACTGCGGGACGTTGTAGAAATGCGTGTGTGCACCACGACAAAGGAGCCTCATTCACTTTACATTGGGGTTTTTTGCGTGGTGCCGACACGTAAATGGAGCAGAATGCGTGACTCCACCACGCAATACGGTGTTAAGGAGTCGTGGTGGAGTCACGCATTCTGGTGAGATCAGGTTGGGTTGATACCAGGCTGTCAGTGGCATTTGGGTCATGTTTGGCGATGCTGTTCGTCTTTGACATCCTTGGGACCCCCTGCTTCTGTCGTCATCATTGAAACCTCCCTTGGGTTAATGCATGGAGGGCCGTTGTTTGGTGCATGTGGTGGGTATTTCATTTGTTGTTGTGGACAATCTCTAGCCCAATGGCCCATTTGGCTGCAATGGTAACATCCCTCAAACCGTAAACGTCTTCTGCCTGTGCCTCCTTGGAAACCTCCTGGTTGTTGGTTCTGCTTCTGATTCTCTGGCACTATCTGAGATTTAACTGTTTGAGGTGTCTGCCCTGCATTCTCTGGTTCTTCCTGAGCTTGAATTGTTGGAGGTGTCTGCCCTGCCTTCTCTGGAAGTTAACCCTCCCTTCTCCTTAATGCGCCTGCTGTGAAATATGGAGATGCAGGGAGCTTTGAGGACTTTGCTCTGTCAGTAAATAGCCTTGTTGGTCTGCTTAACAGCCTGGATGGAGCAGCTAAAAGTGAACTCTTGTGCAGCTCTCATGTGGATAGACTGCTTGCTAAACTCCCATCCTCATACAGGGACAGCTTTGCAGAGTCTTTTTTAACAAAAGGCATTCTGCAGAGTGGCACTACTAACACCTACACACTCCCTGATCTTGCTGTGTGGTTAGAGAGGAAATCACAAGCAATCCAGATATCCAGGCGAGCTACAGAGAGCTACACTGCGGACAACCCACATTCAGAGCACAAGTGAATTTCTCCGGCCGATGCTTGTATTAAATATCAGTGTTTGACATCAGAACTCCTGCTCGTCCCGTGTCTCCTTCATGAGTCGGTGACTCCCACTGCATTGTTACACAGACGTTTCCTCCACACCTGGCAATACTGCTTCTACCTGTCTATTATCAAGCTGAAAAAATGAATGTAGAATTCCAACATACTGTCATCAACTGTCTTTCTATTATGAAGTTAAATTGCCCTTGTGAAACTAGTCTTGTGTTCATTTCTATCCCCATAATGACCTAAAAAATAAAGTCTATGGCTTTTACTTCTAATTATTTACCAGGCTAGAGACAGGATGTTGTCTAAATTAAATTCTGTCTCATTTCATTACTATGTTTTTGCTTAACGTAACTGTAATATGTTCTTTCTACATTTCAAACCCCACTTACTCTAATATCTGTTAAAATATTCTCATTACAAAATTGTTTCATTATCACAGGTCAACTTCTTTGGTATTCCCATTCTGGAATTACATCTCTCACAGTAGCCCCTTGGCCACTGATTCTGGATCTGCGTTACCTGTATCAGTATCTTACCCCCAGATATGGAGCAGGTTAATTCTAAAACTATCATTGTATTTGACGTCACTATCCCTTGTGTTGTTGGTAAAAAAAGACAGGCCGCATGTGTCTTTTGATATTTTAAAGGGCTCCTGGACAGAAAGTTGTTAAAGCGGAAAAAACGCAGTATTTTTCAGATGTTATACGTAGTAACTGTCATAAACCCCGTGTTCTTTTTAGCACTATAAACTGTATACTAAATGTCCCACAATCCATCAACTTAGTAACCTCCACTGAAACCTGTGAGGCGTTTCTACAGTTTTTTTATTGACAAGGTCACCGCCATCAGAGCAAACATCTCACTTCCTTCCCATGATCCATCTGTCATGGACACTTGCTCAGCTGTTATGGATCAGTTTGAGCTTGTGTCACTTCCTGCTCTAATGGAAATTGTTGCTCAATTGAAACCCTCGGGTTCTCCAAGCGATGTTGTCCCTGCGCGATTTTTTAAAGAAATCTGGGACATTGTTGGACTTAACGTTCTTAATATAATTAACAGCAGCCTGACTACAGGAATAGTACCAAAGTGCCTAAAACATGCTGTGGTCCAGCCTTTGATAAAAAAAAAAAAAACCTGGACACCTCTGTTTTTGACCACTTTCGACCTATCTCTAAACTTCATTTTATGTCCAACATTTTAGAAAAAGTGGTACTGAAGCAGTTGCAGTCTTTCTTAAATGTGCATGGCATTCTTGAGGTATTCTAGTCTGGGTTTAAACCCCTCCACAGCACTGAATCTGCTCTTTTAAAAGTTTTTAATGACCTGTTTTTAGCTACTGACTCTGGGAACAGCGCTGTTCTTATACTTTTAGACCTTACAGCTGCCTTTGACACTGTAGATCGCAGTATTCTCATTTCTCGCCTGCAGTATTTTGTGGAAATCAGTGGTACTGCTCTAGACTGGTTTAAGTCGTATCTGTCTGAAAGAAGTTTTAATGTAAATCTTAATGAATTTACTTCCTCCTCTGCTCCTCTCCCATACGGGGTACCCCAAGGCTCCATTCTTGGGCCGATTTTATTTTCCCTGTACCTGCTCCCCCTGGGCGCTATCATTAACAAATATGGCATCTCATTTAATTTTTATGCAGATGACTCGCAAATCTACATGACCCTGAAAATAAATGACCCAAACCCTCAGCAACTGTCTGCAGGACATCAGAGCCTGGATAGCCTTAAACTTTTTTAAATTCAATGAAAAAAAGACAGAGATGATAATATTTGGACCCAGTGGTAGCCCCAATGCCCCGCCTGTGCTGGATTCTCTTGTCCCATATGTGAAACCCATTGTCACAAACCTGGGTGTACGGATTGATCGCGATTTTAAACTAGATAAACAGATCAATTCTGTGGTAAAATCCAGCTTCTTTCAGCTAAGACTTTTAGCAAAGGTCAAGCCTTTCTTTTAATGACTTTGAGAAAGTAATACATTGTTTTATATCCACTAAACTGGATTACTGCAATGCTCTGTACATTGGAGTAAACAAGGCTTCCCTGTCTCGTCTACAGCTAGTCCAGAATGCAGCTGCACGCCTCCTTACAAGGACAGGCAGGCGTGAACATATTACGCCTGTACTCGCCTCGTTACACTGGTTACCAGTCAGTTTTAGAATCCAATTTAAAATGTTACTGTTCGCATACAAAGACCTAAACGGTTTAGCACCACCGTACCTGGCAGATCTTTTAAAACCATACACACCCACACGGTCACTGAGGTCGGCTGACAGACTCCTTCTGGTAGTCCCTACATCGAGGTTAAAGCAACGAGGAGACAGAGCCTTTGCTGTTGTAGCTCCAAAGTTATGGAACGAATTACCCCTCCAGGTTAGACTTGCTCCAACTCTGCCTGTTTTTAAATCTCGTTTAAAAACCCACTTCTTTTCCCTGGCATTTACAGGCTAGGTATGACACTTGTGCTTTTAAATGTGGGTTTTTATCTTACTAGTGTTTTGTATTGTTTTTACGTCATGTAGGAGAGTTTCTCAGTCTGTGGCTTCTGATCTGGTTTCATTGTCTCATGTCCTGTCTGTTTTTCATGTATTTATGCTATGTTTTTATACAGTTGTTCATGTGCAGCACTTTGTTCAACTCTGTTGTTTTTAAATGTGCTATAGAAATCAAATGGATTGGATTGGATTGGATTCAATGCTCAGTTTGAACATCTGGGTTGGGGCAACAGGTTTATTATTAATATAAGATGTTACTTTATTGATTGAGCATTTTAGTTTAGAATGTGCTGTCCCACGGTAATTCAGAAGGCTCACAGGTCACATTCCGACCATTATTTAAAACAATAGGTGCTTTCACACCGTCTACAGTTTGATTTGTATAGAGGGAGCTCTGTGGCTGAATGGCCAGCGATTAGGTGTGGCGCATTTATCATAGGTGATCAGAGCTAACTGCCTGCCGTCAGATTTCATTAAAAAAACAGGTCTGATTTTAAGACTATTTCTGCGCTCATAAAGAATGATAAGAATAAGAATAATGCGTATTGAACTGGTTTAATTAATTAGTGAGTTTATGTAACACTAGAATCGCCAATCGGGTCAATTTGTGTGATGTGTGTTGTGTGTGTGCAATGTAACTTTTTTTCAATAAAATATTAAAGTCTCCCAGTCCGTGACTTTTCCTGAAAGTGTGTTATGTAGCACCCTGTGTTGTTAAAAATTGCATTCTAATAGCGAGATTTGACGGTTTTAGGTAGGCCTATACAAAAACCTCTGGCGGTTCTCGTGTTAAGGTAATTAGGTACAGTAGCCCTTTTTTTATCAGTAACAAATTTAGCAGTTGAACATAAAAGTCAACTAACTGAGGGTCACTTGCAATGACAGTGTTGTGTCTAACTGTAAGCTTGTCACTCAGAGTAACCTACAGTTAATTTAGCTGCTGGAGAAGAAATATCAGGGGGGGAGGGGGGGAGAGAGCTGTGGTTGATGGGCCATTCGTTGTGTAAATACACAGCTGAGAGCTGCCGTTTCATTCAGACTGTTTAAAAAATGGTAACAACAGACTATTTTTCTTAGCAGATGCATGTCAATTTAAATCAATTATTTTGATTTATACAACAATTTTTTAAATCAATAAAAAAAAAATTCTAAATCCATAAAAGCACTTCAATTAATATTGGGAGTCATGTCGTTACTTTGTTGAGAATGTGGCCATGTAATGAGCGGGATAATTTGCAGCGACTTGTTCCTTATGGGGAAAATAACACCATTCATGTTGATCAAGATCCCTCCGCTACGCGTCGGGATCCTGATCTGCCGACGAGGCTCCATTAAAATATAAATATTTGTAGTGAATTACTGAGTTTAGGCACGTTAATAACGTTTTAATGAAGTTGAATACAGTATATCCATATGTGTCAGTGATTTCATGTCAATTCGGCGAACATAAACATAAATTATTGTGGTGAAGATGATGATTAAATTAGGATTACAAATTGAGAGCCGGGCTGCATTTCCTCCCGTTTGTTTTTTTCGACTAAACAACATTATTTTGTTAAATAACAACATGGTGATGTTTTGTAAATGATTACATGTCTCTTATTTAGCACAGAGTATGATATCCGTGACATATGGATTTTAACAAAGTTCAGCTGTACATCCAGCGTACTGTATCTGACTTTATTTCACATGAGCTCCAGTGTGGAACCCCACTGCACCCCCTGGTGGATCAATGATCCATTGCAGCTGGCTTCATAACAATTACATTTATTTATCACGGGGGAGGTCTCAAGTCAAGCTGGAGGTTTTCCCTTGAGCGAGGGCAGATCACGTACCAATCACGGCCCTCGTGTTTCAAACCGTCTGAAATGAAGCGCTACATCTGTATGATAGGCACGCAAAATCGGACTTTAGCGTATCTATTGCACGCATTTCCAATGTGTAAAGTCGTGTCATTTGTACGCAGACTGAAGAGAGTGGGTTGGTTAACGCGAGTAGGGTGTAACGCTACTGTTACCGACAAAAGTAATGCTATTACAGTAACGCGTTACAAAGTTACTGTAATAATATTACTTTTGTCGCGTTTTGCCTTCCAGGGGATAGCCTACGAGTACAACAGATTACCGTTCGGCTACTCCCCATCCCCACGCACGTTCAGCAAATGTGTGACCATAGCGCTCCAGCCGTTGCGCGCCCATGGCATGAGAGTTTTACCTCATAGTCATGGCCAGGTCCAGGGCAATGTTTTGCACAGCCCAATTGATCCTACACCTAACCAAGTTGGGCTTTGTGATCAATTGGAAAAAGAGCACCCCCATACCTCACCAACAGGTGCTGTATTTGGGAGTGGTGCTCGTTGCAGGCGGGCTACGCTTCACCCTGTCAGAGAGCAGACGCACGTCCCTGCTTCTGGCAGTTCGCAGACTGCGACAGGGGGCAACAATGACAGCTTTGACTATTATGCAGACTCTGGGTCTCATGGTGGCTGCTCACGTTGTGGTCCCGCTCGGGTTACTGCATATGTGCCGCCTGCAGAGGTGGTTCTCCAGCCTGCGTTTGGATCCCAAGAGGCACAAACAACGTCTGGTGACAAAACCCCCCTCAGTGGAGGGCAACCTCTGGTTCTGGGTGTCCCAGGATCACCTCTGGGGGGGGGGTCTCCACTGGGACGGGTGACCTCCTACATCACAGTGTTCACAGACGCTTCCAAAACAGGATGGGCCGGCGCAACAGCCACTGTGCCCTGTGGTTCTCCATGGCTCAGAGAGACGATCCGCCCTTGGGGGTGGACGTGTTCGCACACAAGCCATGGCCAAGAAAGCAGCTCCACGCCTTTACACCGCTGCGTCTCATTCTCCCTCTCCTGGGGAGGGTGAGGCGAGAACGTCTGTCAGTCATCCTAGTGGCTCCGGATCGCGTCGGGGCGCCGTGGTTCTCAGAGATGACACAGATGAAGGTGGGCCAGCCAGTTCTGGGAGGCGATGTCTCAAGAGGCAGGTGCAATCGGGGCGTTACTCACTCTGGGCCAACCTCTCTAGGCTTGGCTCCTGAGAGGGACAGGCTGAGACAGGGTGGATTGTCTGACAGAGTTATTCAGTGGTATTCGATGGTGTGAGGAGAAGAGAATAGAGCCCCTATCTTGTGAGTTGGGCTCTATTTTGTCCTACATACAGTTACTGGTGGACAGAGGGCTTGCTCATTCCATTGTGAAAGTGTATGCAGCAGCCATCTCGTCCTGCCATGAGGGATTTGGCGGCAGGTCAGCCTTTAGTCAGCCACTGATGTCGCCTCCGCTCCGCAGTGGGATCTGCCATTGGTGCTTGAGGCTTTGGTCACAGAACCATTTGAGCCTCTGGAGCTCTCCTCCCTGAAAGCACTGTTGTGGAAGACAGCATTGCTACTTGCCTAAATGTTAGCCAAGACGTGTCCGAGTTAACCGCTCTATCGGTGCACCCAAGTTGCTTGTTGATCCGGGGTGACCAGAGCGGGGCGACACTCAGGCTGAACCCCTCCGTTGTGCCCAAGAGTCTAAGGAGTGCGTTCAGGTTGAGGGCTATTTAGTTAGGGGGCTTTAGTCTTCCACCCCATAGTGGGGCCAGGGAGGCTAAACTGCACCTCCCCTTCCCGGTGCGTGCGCTAGCATGTTATGTGGAGCGCACGGCTGCCTTTAGACGCACTGAACAGCTGTTTGTGTGCTTTGGGGGCGGGGTGACCGGGAAGGCTGTCCAAGAAACGCCTGGCAGGATGGCTCTGCGAGTGCATTGCACATGCCTACGGACAGGCGGGGAGAGCCTGCCTCGCGGGGGTCCATGCACACTCTACATGGACTGTGGCTGTGTCAACAGCCTTTTTCAACTTCGGGACTCGGGAGAGGTGGTGCACAGTGAGCCCATGCAGGGCTGGGACTCTCTCCGTCTGCCTATGGGCGGGGGGGGGGGGTGGGATCCCTCAGCACTGTTTTCCGAGCACACTTTTCGCGAGGTAAGCGCATCTGAGTGTGCTCTGTCAGCCGCGGCCCAGACTTCTCCACGGTCACAACCGAGGTAAAGGAGGGTGCGGTGCGGGTGCGTGTATACATCGGGGCTGTGCCTGTGAGAGATATAACGAGGGGTTAAGTATGGTAACCCTTGTTATATAAGCACAGGCGGAGCCCTCTACTCGGGGCCCTGTCGGTCCAATGCCGCTCGCTGAAGAGAGGTGTAGGATGACAGTCAGTAGGCGAGGCCTCCTTTTTATGCAGTGAGATTCAGGTAGGCCCGCCCCGGGGCCGGCTACGTTTATAGAAGTCTCAGTGGATGAACGCTTGCATGATATGATCAAGGGGTAGTACCCGTAGAGTCCAGTAGAGGGCTCCGCGTGTGCTTATATAACAAGGGTTACCATACGTAATAAGAACAACAGCACAGGTATTTTGATCCATCCTTAAAAGTACCTGACTACATTTGGTGGACATTAAGATTTGTCCAATAGTCTTTTACTTCTGAATCAAAAGCAGGAAGTAGCTAGACATCAAAACAGCCTTGCAAATGACCCTAGGAAGGAGTTTGGGGTATGAATCTGATGATTCAACTGTCATTTTTTCTGCAGAAAGGTTTTTGCAACATAAATACTATAAAGAATAGCATACAAATTCAAAAAGGGCTTATTTTTTTAATGTTTTTGGTAAAAAAATCACTTAAAGATTTAAGGATTTGTTTTAAGTTCCTTTCATTGTCATCACTCTTCACCCTTTACACTGCCTCCCTTCCTTATGCAGCAGTTTGTTTGTTGTCTCCCTTCGTTTCATTCCATGTGAAAATGGGACTACAAGAAGGACATCGGAAACATAATGAGACTATCAATCGCTGTTTTTCCTATCCTGCCGCAATGCAGAGAAACGGTGAGATTATGGGAGGTGGAGGGGGATCAAGATGTTGGGAAGGCAGAGGCTGGGGGGTAGTGTGTCCAGCAGGGACAGCAATGGCGCTGGTAATGATGCTGTAATTATATTTGGCATGAGAAGGTGGCCGAGGGGCTACCTTAATGTAGCGTTAGGGGAACCTCATTAAGGTTTCACATGGCCTGACAGTTTAATTAAAGCCCAGCCGTCCCCGTCTGCCAGCCGTAGTCCAAAGTATTTATAAAATACATCTTGAAACCTCTTAATGCATCCCTATTCCTCCCCACTTTTCCTACTGCTTTCTTTTATTGAGTTTGTCTATATGCATTTAAGGCGGAATGTCAGTTGCGGCTAATCAATGGAGAGGGCAACACAGCTCTCAGTCTGTCTCTGCCTATCACCTTCATTAGTGTTTAGGTCTCTTTTAATTTCAGCTCCTTAACTATCAGTGTAATGGTTTGGCTCTTATTGATTGTTTCTTTATGTATTGCCCGCTGTGGGCTTGCAGAAATGCGATGTTCAAACTTTCAGGAGTGCTGTGTACACCTTGTTGGTTCAAGTATCACTCATGCCACAGAGCCAAGTTTTGCAGAGGATCTAAGCCAGGTGATTAAGTATTTAACAAACACTGAAGGAGTGTCCCATCTTGGAGCAGTTTGAGAGAGGGCAATCAGCTCCAGCACTGCTCTCCCTCTCTTTCAATCCATGGACACACTCACATCTGACCCACCTTGAGCACTTGAATCAACAACCAACAACCATCATCCCCCCCACCAAACACACACACACACACTTTTCGTTTTGACTTTATAGAGGTATATGAAAAGAGCATGTACCAGTCATACCTGGCTCTGCAATATTATCAGCGATATATAGTACATTATATACCCAAATTATAATTCCTTTTAGCCACTAAAGGGAAAAATACGCAAAAAATGAAGTTGTTGGAAAATTTGCACTTGGTTAACTTCGATTAAAAAATTAACAAATTCAGCCATTACATTGAATTAAAAAATGGCAGAGGCAATAGTTTTGAATTTGCCAGAGCTCTAATTTACACCTCTGACTGGCCTCTTCTCCACAGCAACGGTGGTCGACATCAACACATATGCTTGATTACAATGAGGAAGAAATATATATCTTTTATCCAAACTTTTATTGTTGAGGGAGGGCCCTATGGCATTGCCGAATGGCCAGACAGTCTTTATATCAGTCCAACATTTTGGTCCAAAGCTTGAACTAATGACGAGACTGAACTTTATTTTTTTTCAAAAATTGGTCTCTGGTGTCAGATGTGAATGTCCTCCTTAATTGATTACCTTAGGTTTTTATCTTGTTTCACAGTTCCTGTGTTGTTTTACATTCTGGCAACAGCTAGTTGGTGTACCAAGGGTTCCAAACATTTTGTTGAATTAATGATCAAGGTCAAGAATAAACTTTCAAGTTAAAGAAATGTTTTAGTTTACCGAACTGACCATTCTTCTATAACACCATCATAAGGTGAACATTTTATTGTAAACAAGAAACATAAAAAGTTGTATGAACAGCATTATTGCTCCCTGGAGAATGACCACCTTTTTTTAAATTTTGAACCTTATTATTTTTGCTTTGCACAACCCTCTGGCTTAAATGATATGTTTTAAACTTGCACTGAACCAGTATAGCATTGTTCCAAATATAGAAATGATGAATGGTGTCAAAGTTAAAATTCACTTTCACCATTAATCCATATGTATTGCTTATCCAAAATCGAGTCATGGAGGTAAGCAGTTCCAGCACCATCGAACAACCTCAACTGTTTTCTACGCAGTTTACTTTAGGTCTAAACATAAAGTAACATTCTCTTTGTTATGGCAACAGTGGACCAGTGCGCCTATAGTTGCTCCAATTAACCTTTACTAATTTTAGTTTGAATTTTGTCTTGTTTTCTTTTTTACTGGAGCATGTGTACATATGTGTAATGATTTGTTTGAGGACAGCAGTACATTTTATGTGGGTTCATCACCAGAGACTAGCAATGGAAAGTTCATCCACATGAATCCCAAACATTTTAGGTGTTTAAAGCTAGCTACTAGAGGTGCTACACTTTGAAACGTGACAGTCGCAATTTATACAGGCTCGCACTACCTGTTAGCATCTGTTAGCATCTAGCTCTCCTGCTTACAAACTTTTAGCCATCCCTGCTTATACAAGTAGTAGTTTTAGTTATCTGCGATCTGCGGAGGCCTACCTGTGAGTACGGCTGTACTGAGGTGTTTTTCCTCCGGAGACGTCGCGAAGAGACGGCGAGGCTCCACCTGTTGCTGCATGCGATCTGCGATTTACGGAGGCCTGCTCGTCGCGAAGAGACGGAGCGGCTCCACCTGTTTGCTGCCTGCGATCTGCGATCTGCGATCTACGGAGGCCTGCTCCCACCTGCACGGCTGCACTGGAGAGGTTTTTACCCCGGAGTCGTCGCGGAGAGACTGAGTGGATCCACGCTTCGGGCTTGGCCTGCTTCCACCGGGCGTGTGCTGCTGTACGGAGGAGGATTTTACCACGGCTGGGGCCTGCTTCCCACCTGTCCTGGTTCTGCTGTAGCAGAGGCCTGCTTTCACCCCGGGGATACCACGCTGCTGCTTTCGCCTGTCCTTTGCTGCTGTGCTGATTTTGCTCCAGGAACATCGCAGTTCCCTGGTCTGGGAAAATGGCCCATATCGGGATTCTGCTGTGCCTGTTAACTATTTTGGACTATGAGAAGACCTCTAATCATTCTGAGGAGTCTACTGGATTCAGGTCTGTTCTGCCACCCGCAGTGGGCATCCCATGCAAAGGTTCGGATGTGTTACACAAACAATTACCGGTTGCCTTGTCACAGTCAATCTGCTCAACAAAATATGTTTGTCTTTTTTGTTTTCCTGCGATGATGGTTCTTCAGGACTGCTTCTTAAGCTCTAATCACACTCTCGCAGACTTTTCCGGTGATTCTAAAGTAGATGACAATGTATGTGTGTCGCTTAAGAGGAAAAGATGCCTGTTTTTTTTTTTGTTATTACTGTCAGGAAATGTACAACCTAACCCTGGTCCGCCCAGTAGTAGTAGTCAGATCGCTACTCCTGCTGATTTTAAAGCTAGATCTGGGTTGGGTTTCATCCACTTGAATGTGCGCAGTCTGTTAGGTAAACTAGATTTTGTCCGTATCTGGGCGAGCTCGACTGACGCTGACGTCATTGTTTTATCAGAGACGTGGCTAAATAAATCTATTTTGGCCTCTGACATTGCCTTAATTGGTTTTAATGTGTATCGTACCGACCGGCCTAATAAAGGTGGTGGCGTTGCCATTTATGTTAAGAATAAGTTCAGTGTAACCGCTGTATTTTCCAAATCTATCAGTAAGCAATTTGAATTTTTAGCCTTAAATATAGAAGTGGCAAAGGGTCAACAGGTCATGGTTGTGGGCTGTTACAGACCCCCCTCAGCTGTCAAAGACTCCTTGTCTTCGCTAGCAAATATTTTATCGCAACTAGACTACAAGGAAATAGTGCTACTTGGAGATTTTAACTGGAACTGGTTAACTGCAGTGTCAGAGGATTTTAAAAACCTTTGTATCTCTTTAAATGTTACTCAGATTGTTGACAGTCCTACTCGCCCTAATATTAAGTCCCCAAATAAATCCTCCCTAATTGATCTCATTTTTACGGAGCCCTGGAGGGTTCATAGAGAGAAAAATAAATAAAACGTGGCCACGTTTTACTTTCTCGTGCGCACGCTTTAGTAACTCGTGCGCACGAGTTACTAAAGTGTGCGCACGAGTTAATAAAGCGTGGCCTCGTTTTATTTAAATTGACGGATTCCTGTCCGTGACTCACAGTATCTGCTGCCCACAGCTGTTTTATAGAAGGAAAACCTCCTTCACTTTATGAAATCTCAGCGGCACCAGTGGCCTGTACTACGAAGCAGGATTGGCTATTTACACTATTCATTCATGAAGTATGATGCTGCGCTGTCAGCACGCGTCTCCATGTTTGTGATTGGTCAAATGTTGCTAACCCCGTCCCTTTCACATGAACGCGCTCTCAGCCGGACAGAGAAACCCTGGTTGATTTACTGAGTTGATAACCAGCTTCGTAGGACCGCTTATCGACATCGCGTTTGTTAGGGTCAGTTAAGCCGGGTAAATCGAACATATTCAGGTCCAGGGTCTGTTGAACTGGCTTCGTCGTACAGGGCACTGGAGGCAGTAACGTGTAACTCAGCAGAATCTGAGAAGAGCAGCACCAGCTGCAAAGAGCTGTGCCTTTTACTGTTTACTTCACTGTGTTTCCCTTCATTAGAACCGCTGAATAGAGATCGAGGCTGCTACGTTTAACCACACACACCTATACACACATCGAACTACCAGAGTATTCCCCCTCGCTTTATGAAGGAGATGTCCTGTCACCGGGGCGCATGATGTGTGTGTGTGTGTGTGTGCTCAGCTCCGCTCTGTGTGCGCGTTCGTGTGTATCCGACACCACCGGCATTTGTTTTCAAATTACCACGAACAGTACTTTAAACAAATCTGGTTCCCCATAGTTAAGTGTATTCCCAAGTGAAAGAAATGTGTTTAATCTTAATCTCGATGTGCTATAGTCCTGCCGGAGTGCACCGGAACGAACGATACTATCATAAACAAATGCCCCCCCCCCCCCACACACACACACACACACAAAACGAGGCCATGCTTTATTAACTCGTGCGCACGCTTTAGTAACTCGTGCGCACGCTTTATTAACTCGTGCGCACGCTTTAGTAACTCGTGCGCACGCTTTAGTAACTCGTGCGCACGCTTTAGTAACTCGTGCGCACGAGTTACTAAAGCGTGCGCACGAGAAAGTAAAACGTGGCCACGTTTTATTTATTTTTCTCTCTATGAACCCTCCAGGGCTCCGTACATTTTAACTAATGTTCCCTATAAATACTCAGCTGTGGGAGTATTTGCGAATGATCTGAGTGACCACTGTGTTGTAGCCACAATTAGGGACACTAAGGTCCAAAAGGTTAAACCTCGTATTATCATCAAGAGAGACATCAAACATTTTGTGGAGCAGGGTTTTGTACATGATCTGTTTGGGTTTGATTGGGGAAAAATCGATCTGTGTGCTGATGTAGAAACCGCATGGTCTTATTTTTATCTTGGTTTTATGGAAATTATAGATAGACATGCACCCCTGTGTAAATTTAGAGTGAAGGGACGAGACAATCCTTGGTTTTCTGCTGAATTATCTATTCTCCTACATGAGAGAAACAAGGCCTGGGCAAAGGCTAGGAATTCATGCTCAGAGGTAGAATGGCTGCGTTTTAGGCAGCTAAGAAATAGCTTCACTTCACATGTCAAAAGTGCTAAATCTAAGTATTATCTGTCAGTTTCCACAAAGAACCTGAACAACCCTAGAAAATTCTGGAAAGCCATAAAATCGATATCCACCGGTGATATCCGTAATGAGCTACATCTGGCACTATATCGGATAGGACCACCATACTAAATTGTTTTAATGAGCATTTTCTGTCCTGTGGCTCTCTGTTTCATTCTGTTTCTAATTCTGCTTCTGTGAACACCACAGTCGGTGACTCAGAACAATGTGGTCTGGAAAACCCCTTCAGTTTTACTCCTTTTACTGTTGATGTTGTTCGTGAAGTCTTAACCAAGCTAGATCCTAAAAAGCCGGCTGGTCCGGACAACGTAGAACCTTCCTTTTTAAAGATAGCTGCAGATTTTATTGCTCCACCTCTTACTACTCTTTTTAACCTCTCCCTCAGCACGAACAAAATCCCAAAAGTATGGAAGTCAGCTTATGTCCTGCCACTACTAAAAGGAGGGGAGGCCACCTTATTAAACAATTATAGACCCATCTCTAAATTGTCAGTTCTGGCCAAGGTTCTTGAACGCTTAGTGAGTGAACAAGTAAAGGAGTTTTTATGTAACAATGACATCCTGTCTAAACATCAGTCAGGCTTCAGAAAGCAACATAGCACCATCACTGCCACAATGAAAGTGGTAAATGATATTACGAGTATTTTAGATAATAAGCAGAGTTGTGCAGCTCTATTTGTTGACCTATCCAAAGCTTTTGATACTGTCGATCATTGCATTTTGAAGCAAAGGCTGGTCAGTATAGGCATGTCCAGCCATGCAGTAGGGTGGTTTGTAAACTACCTCTCTGAAAGATCCCAATGTGTTCAGTTTGATGGGCTGTCTTCTGAGTGGTTAAACATCACTAATGGTGTACCACAAGGTTCAGTTTTAGGTCCGCTATTATTCTCTATCTATATTAATAGTTTAGGTGAAAATGTCGAAGGAGCAACCTTACATTTTTATGCGGACGATACCGTTATGTACTGTGCAGGTCCCTCGATTAACGAGGCTGTTGTTAAATTACAGGCTGTTTTTAACATTATTCAGGCTCAGCTCTCTGAGCTTAAGCTTCTTTTAAATGTGGATAAAACCAAGGTAATGCTCTTTTCTAAAGCTAAAGCTAAAAATACACCAGAGACTGCTTTGGATATTGTAACTACGCAAGAAATACAACTTGAAGTGGTTACCTGTTACAAATACTTGGGTATCTGGCTTGATGACTGTCTCACTTTTAAACTTCATGTCAATAACCTGCTTAAAAAGCTGAGGGTTAGGCTAGGTTTCTTTTACAGAAATAAGTCCTGTTTCTCGCTTGAGGCCAGGAAAAGGCTAGTCACTGTGACCTTTTTACCTGTGCTGGATTATGGTGATTTGTTATATATGAATGCACCTGCCAATTACCTGAGCAAGTTAGATGCTGCGTATCACAGTGCACTGAGATTTTTGACAAATTGTAAAGCACTTACGCATCACTGTACCCTGTATACCAAGGCGGTTATGCCATCACTTACTGTACGGAGGCTCAGTCACTGGTACTTTTTCATTTACAAAGCCATGTTGGATAAAGTACCATCTTATATCTGCTCCCTGATCTCTCTGCGAATTGAAAGTACTTATTGCCTGAGATCGCATGCTGTGGTTTTATTAAATGTGCCAAGTGCTAGGACTGTCTTAGGGAAGAAAGCTTTTAGATGTGCAGCTCCACTAACATGGAACAGTCTGCAAAAAGAATGGAGAATTACCAAGCTAGTACCACTACATGTTTTTAAAGCTTGGTTGGATGCTACAAAATCAGATGCTGTTGGTACCTGTATTTGTGGTTAAATATGTAAATTGTAATCCCTGTACATTTTGCTGTATGATGTCCTTTTGTTGTTCTGTTGTTTATGTCTTCTTGTGGAACCTACTGCTGCAGGTCTCCCTTGAAAAAGAGATCATTGATCCCAATGGGATTTTACCTGGATAAATAAAGGTTTTTAATTTGAATCTATGTAATGACTTTTAACAAAGCACCATTTTAAACAATTGTTGACTGTGAGATACCAACTAATATGGTGGGAACTCAATAGTCACAGTAGCTCTTCAACCTAGCTAATTTACAGTAAACAAGCTAGGTTGCTAACTGGACAAAAAGTTTTATTTTAAAAGATATGCAAGCTATGTAAGTGTAGCTTTTACATGTTCATAATGTAACTGTAATGTGTATGTATTTTCTAAGTCTAATAATTATTAGTTGTTATATGTGTGCAATATTTTGAGTCTTTTATTTTGAAGTCCAAGCTCACGTCTATGCTGTTCTCGCGTGAGTTAGAGCGAGAGAAAGACAATAAACTGAGAGTAAGATGCATACTTTTACAGCTCCGTTAGTTTAAGTTTATTCTTATAAAGTTGTAAGGACTGAAGAATACTTCCCTCTGTTTTCGGAGCATGCAGCCAACGAAGTATGTCGTTGTGTTTGTATTTATTTTACGTGTATTACTTTGCTACAGTCATCTCACATGCTGTGCATGTTATTGTGTGTCTAACATGATACTATGTTTGTCATTTATACTGTTTGCTTATGTGTAGTTTTCACGGTGGATTCGAAGAGGAATACATCCGTTATGAGAAAGCCACTTGTGTCTGCATGTGCTTCGAGGGAATTACAGGCTATTTGTACCATTGTCTCCTAAAAATGGTCTGTATATAAAATGAAGTTCCCTCACAGAGGCCAACTAATCTGAGACTGAAGAGCTGTAGGCTACTCTGCAAGAATTGCTCTTGCCTCCTATCCTCTTCATCCTCAACTTATCTACTGCCTTTGATACTGTCAACCAGCAGATGCTCCTAATCATCCAGGCTGACCTGGAGATCCCTCAGGGATTGCTTTCTACCTGTCACACAACACTTATCAGACACAATGGAGAGAGTGCTCTAGGCTTCACTGTTTCCTCTGGGTTCCCCTAGGGCTAAGTCTGGATCTTCCTCCCCCTCGTTTTCTAATCCGTGCTGCACGGCCCTGCACTGAACTTGTTGAGTTCTTCTACAAGACCATTTTCAATCAGTGTTGACAATAGAATAGGCTGCTCCTGAACAAATTGCTGAGAATCTGGGTGCAAGAGAAAGAGAGAGGAAGACTGTCGTGAGCTTGCCCTGCAGGTTTGCTCGGAACACATCCATTAATTCAGGCCTAACCACAGCACCTCTTTGTTAAAGTTTAAACTTTTGTTATTTCCTATATCAACTTGCATTTTATATTTTCTTATTTCTAATTGGTAGGTGCAGTGCAACATAACATTTAACAAAGCCGAGTCAACTTGGGGGGGGTCTTTCATATAAAAAATTACTACAGTATTGTCCTTATTTTAACACGGCTAATACAATGATGTTCATTCCAAAAATAAGCTAATACTAACAACAGAATGTGAAGACAATGTATGTATATAATGTACAGTGCATCCGGAAAGTATTCATACCCCTTCACTTTTTCCACATTTTGTTATCTTACAGCCTTATTTCAAAATGAATTGAATTCATTTGTTTTCTCACATTCTACACAGAATACACCCTAATGACAAAGCGAAAAAAGTTTTTAAAGAATTTTTGCAAATGAATTAAAAATAAAACACTCAAATAGTGTATTCACACCCTTTACTCAATACGTTGTTGAAGCACCTTTGGCAGCAATTACAGTCTCAAGTCTTCTTGAGTATGATGCTACAAGCTTGGCACACCTATCTATTTCCATTTCCATTTAATCGTTTATTTAGCAGGGACAATGCACATTAATGAACACTCGAAACAAAAAAATGCAAATAATGTGTCACGGTGTGTGAAGCAGGTAGGACCCAAATGCAGATTAAAGTGAGAATTCCTTTATTTCAAGGCTAGGTGCTATACAAAGACAAAACAGAACACTCACCGACGAACTAGTCATGACACAAGACGAACCGACAAAGACAGACAGAAAAACCAGAACTTAAATACACACAAGACTAATCACAGAAACAAGACACAGGTGAGGAGGGAGGAGAAAACACAGGGACACCAGGTGAACACAATCGGGTAAATTAGACACACCAGGGAAACTAACGACCGGGAACCACAGACAGATTTAAACAAGACACAACGCAGACAGAAACAGGCAAGACAGGAAGTGAAGACCCTTCAACATAAAACATGAAACAAGACAAGACAAAACACCATAAAGACAGATCGTGACATAGTGTAAATATGCCGGATTTTAGCTTGGAGCTAATTTCCATCCGCAGTCCTTCACATAAAACATTTAAGAACATGACAAGTATACACATAGCAAAAACAAATACATGATAATCTTTCGTCAGTTTTTCCCATTCTTCTTTGCAGATCGTCTCAAGCTCCATCAGGTTGGATGGGGAGCGTCAGTGCACAGCCATTTTCAGATCTCTCCAGAGATATTCAATCGGGTTCAAGTCTGGGCTCTGGCTGGGCCACTCAAGAACATTAACAGACTTGTCCCAAAACCACTCCTTTGTTATCTTGGCTGTGTACTTAGGGTCGTTGTCCTGTTGAAAGGTGAACCTTCGCCCCAGTCTGAGGTCCAGAGCGCTCTGGATCAGTTTTTCATCAAGGATCTCTCTGTACTTTGCTGCATTCATCTTTCCCTTGATCCTGACTAGTCTCCCAGTTCCTGCTGCTGAAAAACATCCCCACAGCATGATGCTGCCACCACCATGCTTCACTGTGGTATTAGCCAGGTGATGAGCGGTGCCTGGTTACCTCCAGACATGATGCTTGGCATTCAGGCCAAAGAGATCAATTTTGGTTTCATCAGACTAGACAATTTGGTTTCTCATGGTCTGAGAGTCCTCTAGGTGTTTCGTGTGCCTTTTGGTGAATAGTGGCTTCCTTCCACTCTACCGTAAAGGCCTGATTTGTGGAGTACTGCAGAGATGGTTGTCCTTCTGGAAGGTTCTCCCTCTCCACAGAGGAACACTGGAGCTCTGTCTGAGTGACCATTGGGTTCTTGGTCACCTCTCTGACTTAAGGCCCTTCTCCCCCAATTGCTCAGTTTGGTTTGGGCGGCCTGCTCTAGGAAGAGCCCTGGTGGTTTCAAATCTTCCATTTGCAAATGATGAAGACCACTGTGCTCGTTGGGACATTCAATGCTGCAGAAGTTTTTCTGTACCTTGATACAATCCTGTCTCTGAGGTCTACAGACAATTCCTTGGACCTCATGACTTGGTTGTGCTCTGATATGGACTGTCAACTGTGGGACCTTATATAGACAGGTTTGTTCCTTTCCAAGTCATGTCCAATCAATTGAATTTACCACAGGTGGACTCCAATCAAGTTATAGAAACATCTCTGCAAAAAAACTATCACTTTGTCATTATGGGGTATTGTGTGTGGTATGTTGAGACAAAAATGTATTTGATCCATTTTGAAATAAGGCTGTAACATAACAAAATGTGAAAAAAGTCAAGGGGTATGAATACTTTCCGGATGCACTGTATATACGTCTTTGTAGTGCGTTGATACTCCAAGCCAATATGCCAACTATCAACATGGAACATTACAGGAATCGTAGAGTCCACAGTAACACAGTAAACGGAATGATAGCCTAGCTCCATGTAAAGATTATTGCAGTGCTATTATGATTTGATCTCTGATTTTAAGGATTTAAGCATCTGTACTGTCTGTTCTTGCCCTTTGACTCACTGACTTACTGACTCACTGAATGACTGACTAACTGTCTGACTGACAGACAGGTACTACACAGGAGTAAAATAAAACAATACAATACAACAATATTTAAAATGTAAATATATAAACACTATAAAATAGATTTATATCTACAGAACACATAACACAATTTTAGGAATACATAATCATACTCTATAACCTATGTATATAACTTAGACAATATAGCTACTAAAATATAAACATAAGAGAAAAACATGCATGCATAATGGGAAATATTTGATCAAATATATGGAAAAAGGTACCCCCACTTATTTAGCCTACATAAATATACCGTTTAATATTCATACATCATCATTAAAAGCAATACACTTAAAATATACAGGTAAAGGTGAATTTTGACGTGTGATTTAAACATATTGGTGCAGTCCAGTGTAGGATTTTTTTTTGCCGTCATGGCCCCCGAAAAATAATTTACGTCCTACGGCCACCATGGCATGTGTGCCCCTGATACTGTTAAAATCTCGCTTTAAAAGTGTCAGAACAGTGGTTTCTGAACTGCATTATGCTGCGTTCACAACGGACGCGATGCGAATATTCTCATCGCTCTAACCGCTGGAGTTTCAACGCGGCTGTCAGCAGTTTACTCCTGTCATTCAAACAGGACGCGCTGGAGAGGGGGCGGGGCTTATATCCATGTAAATACTGTGGTGGAAACCAACTAGCCTACGAAAAAATTAATCTATTTTACCGTGATTTAATTGTAATAGACGTTTCAAAATGATGCCGAAGTAACTAAATACTGATAACGGTTAGTCAAAACCATGCGTTGACAAGAGTGCAGACAAGACGGCAGGCGAAAAACTTTTAAAATAAGTGTTCTCTGAATAGCGATCTCATCGATCACATCAGGCTAAACTATAGGTTACTTACGTAACCCCAGTTCTCAGAGTAACATGAAGTGAGATGTCTCACTATGGGATGCGCCTCAACGCGTATGCAAACAGAAGCATCAATCTCATTACGCCAATCCTGATTGGCTGGTGATCTTGACGTCAACGTCAGGGAATCCACCCACCCTTTAAGTAGCTTGCGCTACGACGCAGCGTCATTCAAAATAAGCACCTCTTCTCGCTTCGCCTTAGCAAGAAGGGCCGTCTGGTGAGACATCTCACTTCATGTTACTCTGAGAACTGGGGTTACGTAAGTAACCTATAGTTCTCATTCATAACACTCCGTTCGATGTCTCACTATGGGATATTGAAACTCCCGTATTGCTAGACATGCTTATCTCGAAAATCACCAAAACAACCAGAACTTAACAGGTATAACTCTGTCTCAACACGGGACCCAGCACTGCGCGGGCCACACTTGGAGCAGTCACATCTAGCCTGTAAAAGCGGACAAAAGTGAGCGGCGAGGACCAGCTCTCTGCTGCACAAATATCTTGGATGGAAACACCCTTGAACAAAGACCAGGATGTAGCCAGTCCACGAGTAGAATGAGCACGCAGGCCCGTTGGTGCCTGCAAACCCTGACTCGTATAAGCCAGAGCAATCGCTTCCACAATCCAGTGGGAGAGTCATTGCCTGGTAACGGGCTTACCCTTCTGAGGGTTAGCCCAGGATATAAAGAGTTGGTCATTACAACAAAACTCTTTTGACCTGTCCATATAGATGCGTAAAGCACAAACTGGACACAGCAAATTCGGCCGCTGTTCCTCAGAGGAACACAGCGGCGGAGGAAATGCCACAATGTCAATGGGGGTACATGAGCCAACCACCTTAGGTATAAAGGCAGGGTTGGGCTTCAGCAACACTCTCGTTTGCCCCGGGGCAAACTGAGTGCATGAATGTCACTGACTCGCTTGGCAGATGCCAGAGCCAGTAACAGCACTGTCTTCAGTGACAGGTGTTTCATGTCAGCTTCTTCCAGGGGTTCAAATGGAGGTCGAGTGAGTCCATCTAAAACCACTGCCAAGTCCCATAAGGGCACCAGTGACCTGGAAACAGGGAGGAGCCTGCGCGAACCCCTTTCATAAAACGGCAGACCAAAGGATGTTGGCTAGCCGTCTTTCCCTCAAAGCCCACATGGCATGCAGCAATAGCAGCCAGGTACACTTTGATCGTAGAGAAAGCTCTGTGTTTATCAATTAAGTCCTGTAGAAATGATCAAATCACCTCGACAGGACATTGAAAAGAGATGTGTCCTTTTTGAAGGCACCACTCCTCAAACACCCTCCACTTACAGTCATAGAGAGACCTGGTGGAGGAAGCTCTTGCACTCTGAATAGTGTTTATCACCTTCTGAGGGAGCCCCACTGTATTCAGATTGTACCACTCACGGGCCAGGCCCATAGTGCCAAGCGCTCTGGGTGTGGGTGAAAGATCGTCCCCCCCGCCTGAGACAGTATGTCCCTGCGTAGTGGGAGCTGCCACGGCTGCCCGCACAGCAGCTGATATATCTCCGCCAGCCAGTACATTGCAGGCCAGTGCGGAGCTATCAGGATAAGTGTGTGGCGTGTTCCCTCACTCTGGCCAGAGTTTGGGGTATCAGAGCCAGGGGTGGGAACGCATACAGAAGGACCGGAGGACAAACGTGCGCGAGCGCGTCCACGCCTAACGGTGCGTTTAAATCGTGCATTGAAAAGAACAGCTGACATTGAGCATTTTCTTTTGATGCGAACAGATCTACCGCGGCTCAGCTGTAACGCACCCACAGCTGAATCAGCAATCTGAGGGCAGCTACCCAGTGCTGAAACTCCCTCATGTGTAAGCGTCCCAGTCGTACCACCAGAATGGCTGACGCCATGAGCCCCAGCAACCGCAGACTTGACCTGAAGAGAACATATTTGCGTGGCTGGAAATGAGCGAGGAAAGCCCTGAATTGGATGTAGAGTCCAGTCTGCATATAGTGGTGCACCTCCGGACAGCAGATCCGCCCCGAGGTTCATCACTCCTGGTACGTCCGCAGCTCCATAAGATCAGTTTGCGTGCCAGCATGTTGTTGGGGGAGAGTCATTCTTTGGCGGGGGCTCTAAGGCCCCCCCCCGCCTCCATGCATCCTTTTGTGAATGGGTCAGATTAACAGAGGAAGAATTCACAGCAACCATTGGTAAGGTTATAACAAATATGCTGATTTAATGGCAAAAGACACAATAACACAACATCACGAAGTAATCCGGATTACCCCGGCCCTGGTTCCTCCCGCTGGGAAATCTTACTTACTCGTCTTGGCAGCAGGAGAAAATAGACCGGACACCAGGACTCAACAGGAGATATTGTATAAACAAAGGAGGAGTTGGGTGAGATTCTCCTCCCACAGAGCCCATCCTGCAGCATTCCAGAAACTTCAGTTGTGTCTAAAGAATATTCCCTTGCTCACAAAGATAACACACAGATTTCATCTCTCATATCTCCAACTTCTGGTTACACAGACTGCTTATTATTAATACAAAGTAATTAAACACACACATCTACTATTCAAGATATGTAGACTTCTCTGACCTGCTGGAGATCCTAAGAAGAATATCCCATTCCCCCCCAGTCTCCTGTCCTGCATAACTGCCCCCCCTTTATGTTGTAGCAATTTTAGTCCTCACATTTATGAAAGAATAAAACAGAGAAATCAATATAAAACACAAGTACAGGTATCGTTTTGAGCAGTAATCCCATCTAGCTGCTGCAATAGACACACTTCTTCCCCAAACATCTTTAACATTAACATAAGTTGATTTTTATTGTAGCCTAAAGGCTTCTGTGAACTTCCCTTCACCTCTGAGTCTGCTTTACTAGACTGAATACATTTATTGATAATTCAGAAGGACTATTGTCTCTCTTAACTGTGTGACTCAATTATCAAGGCTTTTTATGGGTCTGCCTGTCATGCATCATTAACTACAAGAATGTAACTGCATTACATCTGAGGAAAATCCCCCCCTGGCTTCCCCTGTTACTTGCCCAGACTATTGATAATTAACAGAGAAACTCAAGGGGCCTCCTTCCATATCTGGAAATTGCAACAAGACTTTCTGCCATTCAAACGTAACACTTCTTATATATCAGGTGATAAAATCTTCAATTCTCCACAATGTGTAACTGGAGAGAACACAAACCCCCTTGGCGGTTTATATACGATATTGTGGTCGTGTTGTCTGTCCTCACGAGGACATGATGTCCTCTGATAAAAGGCAGAAAGCGTTTCAGGGTGAGGAACACCGCTAAAAGCTCCAGATCATTTATGTGTGACCGTTGGAGGTCTCTGCTCCAGAGACCCCTCACAGGTTGACCTTCGTATATACCCCCCCAGCCCGTCAGACATGCGTCTGTGGTGACCACCTTCCGCGATAGGACAGCACCCATAGGCACGCCCCGTACTAGAAAAGTCGGGTGTAGCCAGTGGCGCAGTGCCATTACGCATTTCATAGTGACCATCACTCTCCGCGCGCCATGACGCACGGGGTCCAGTCTGAGGGCAGCTACCCAGCGCTGAAACTCCCTCATGTGTAAGCGTCCCAGTCGTACCACCAGAATGGCTGACGCCATGAGCCCCAGCAACCACAGACATGACCTGAAGAGAACATATTTGCGTGGCTGGAAATGAGCGAGGCAAGCCCTGAAGGCTTTCACTCTCTCTGCTGACAAGCGGGCTGCGAGAAGGAGCCAATCGTCCAGATAAGTTGACGGGCGAATACCCTGTTGTCTTAACGGAGCTATCGCGGCTTCTATAACCGTACAAACACTCGCGGGCTGAGAGACAGACCGAAGGGAAGTACTCTGTACTCGTAACAGACACCCTGAAAGGCGAACCTCAGATATTTCCTATGTGGGTAATATACTGGGATGTGGAAATACGCATCTTTCAGGTCGACTGATTTGAACCAGTCGTTTTGAAGGACGAGACGCAACAGAGATGTGTGAGTGAGCATTCTGAATTTGTATCTTTTGAGATATTTGTTCAGAGCTCTCAAATCTAGTATAGGCCGAATTCCGTTCCCTCCCCGTTTGGGAACGAGGAAATACTTGGAATAAAAGCCGCTCTCACTCTGTTCGGCGGGTATTATCGATATAGCCTTCTTTTCTAGTAGCGAGAACATCTCTTGCTCTAGAATATGGGCCGACTCTCCCCGTGAATACAGAATGCCCGAGAAGTGAGGGGGGGTGACAGCGAATTGGAGCCTGTAGCCCCGTGTTACTGTCTTGAAAACCCAAGCAGAATCTGTGAGCATCCTCCACTTTTCGCTTCTCAAAGCGAGCGGAGATGTCACAGCTCTGTCGTCTGCCCTCAGTGTCTCTATTTGTTGTGTTATGGGGCCCTCTAGTGTCTGAACACGGTGGTACCCCAGGTTGACAACCCCGGCCGACACTGCGCATGTGCGTGGCGGTGGTGCCTTCACAATCCCGTCTATTGTCCGCCTTTTGAGAGAGGCCGTAGCTGCTCTCAAAAGAGGGGCAGACGACAGACTGTTTATTGTTTTTCTTTTCATTTTTATTGACTGCGCCCTTGGCTTCAAGCCTGGAAACGACAGTGGAAAATGATTTATTTTGAAACAACAATGATGACATGTGTTTGTGTGACTTAAACAGGCAGCGGAACTTGCTGTCTTCAATGTTAAGTCCATTTCCCTGATGCCGCGAACTTGAGGATGACGTTCTGGCATCACTCGAGGCGGCGGGAAGATGGGGGCATGGTGGCACCCCGAAATCACATGAGCATCCAACACTGGAACGTGCTCTGGAGCTGGGGAACAGGGAACTTCCAGCTCCTTCATTGAGGAGAGGAGAGGAGGCTGTCAGGCCGCCCGCTTCTTCTTCCTCGCCTGGTGGCTGAAAACCGGAGATTTTCTTGGCCAGCTCCCTCTTGCCTCGTGCCTGGGCTGGGGACCCGGGACGGGCTGCGGTCTCTGCTGCTTCGGTATTTTGAACCGGGCAGGACGTGAGACTGCTTGAGTGAAGGCCTGCCGCGGGACCATTGGAGGTGGCGGCTGGACCCTTCGGGGGAGACAGAGCTGGAGAGCCTCGTCTCCCTTCCTTTTTGACTCGCATCTCAGCTACATTGAAGCTAGAGCGGAGCCAAATATGCCCTCGGGAACAATAGGCATGTCCAGAACATCCTCTTTTTCCCGGTCTGGAAGGTTCGTCAGGTTGAGCCACCTGGCTCTCTCCTGTAGCACCATTATTCCCAGTGCTTTGCCCGTGGCTTGGACTGCACAGCGCTGCACACGGAGGCAAATGTCCGTGATCGCTGCGATCTCGTCCCACACGGTAGGCTCAGGTTTGCTCGACATGTCTTCGCAGAGCTCCGCCTGGTAGGCGGTCAGCAGCGAGGAGACGTTGAGTGCCCTGGCGGACAAAGCTGTGGCTTTATAGGCCCGTTCGCTGACTGGAACCGGTCTGCCTTTGCCGGTAGCATGGGGTTCCTGCTCGGTGTCGAAGCCAGCCTCGGTTGGAGGTGGGCTGCCACCAGCGGTTCCATGGGCGGCATGCGGAGCAGGCCGAGCCTCTCCATACCGTCACAGTCCAGGGAGGAGGCACCTTGGATGGGGGCCTTGTTGCTAAAGGGACGGTCTCTCCACGAGACCGACACCTCGTCCAGCATCTCCGGAAAGACTGGAAGGAGCTTTCTCTTCGTTTCCTGCTTGGGGCAAGTTCTTCCACTCGTAGCGAGATCTGGAGGTCTCCTTGGCCACTTCAGGCCATGGGATGTCCAGCCTGGACGCAGCGCGTTGACACACGGCCTGCAAGTCCATGCTTAGGACGGGCGAAGCTGGTGTGCTCTCGCCCGGGGGAGCGGACATCGCTCCCGGCTTTGCAGCTTGAGCCAATGAAACGAAGATGTCATCCTCATCCGAGTCAGACAGGAGGAACTCAGAGGTATCCTCTTCGTCCTCCATATAGTCCAACTCCAGGACATCCTCCGCGGGTGGAACAATGGTGAGGTCCAATTGGGAGCCCCAGCTTGACACAGCGCGGGGCTCCGCTCTCGCGCCTCTTGCCGCAACCGGGTCCCTGCCTGAAACGGCGTGGGGCTCCGGTTCAGCGGCTGTCGCTGTTGTTGAGCCCCAGTCTGACACAGCACGGGGCTCAATCTCTGCGGCGGACGCCACCATGTCTTGATTGCCGGCCGGCGAATCAGCGGACATGAGGGGGTCCTGACCCGACAAGCTAGCTTGGCGTGCTAACCATCGGCGGAGGCTCTTAATGGTGAAGCCGGTACAATGCCCGCACGAGCCAGGGTTATCGATAGCCTCCCGGGCGTGTTCCAGCCCGAGGCAGGATGAGCAGACCTGGTGTGAGTCTGTGCCTGAAATCTTGAACCCGCAGCCGCATAGCCGAGCCTCCGAGTCCCTGACTCCTCTGGTGTGAGGGAGAGAATGGTCCATCTTCGATCGCCGGGGTGTCAGCGTGGAGTGGACACGCTAGTAACAGGTACGTTACTGAGAAAAAAATCCAACCTTGCCGTTAGTCCGAAAGGAAAAAAGGCGACGGTGTAGATTTTATTCTTTAAAGAATATTAACTGGTGTGTTAATACCTTTTTTTAAATCTCTGTCTCCTCTGGTGTGAGAGAGAAAAGAGAACGTCTTCTTTACCGTGGTGTCGGTGTGGAGGGAAGAAAAAACTAGCAACAGGTATGTTACTAGCTTGAAGAAAAAAATCAAACCTTACCGTTATTTCGACAGAAAGAAACGGCGAGGCAGATTACCATAGTAACTGGTGTGTTAATATTGCTCAGTCTTCTTGCAAAGCAAAAAAGTAACCGGCAAGCGCCCGTCGACCGAATGTTAGCTTTGGGTTCAGTCTGTGGACCGTTAAGCTAGCCCGGTTACTGATAAATCGAGATGTGCTCTGAAGCGAGAAGAGGTGTTTGAATGACGCTGCGTCGTAGCGCAAGCTACTTAAAGGGTGGGTGGATTCCCTGACGTTGACGTCAAGATCACCAGCCAATCAGGATTGGCGTAATGAGATTGATGCTTCTGTTTGGATACGCGTTGAGGCGCATCCCATAGTGAGACATCGAACGGAGTGTTATGAATGAGAACTAACCTGTATCTGCTCCGTCCAAACTCACAACAACGTCCTACAGACAGAATTAAAGCAGCGACTGTATTCGCCATGACACAGACAGTTTGTGGTTTGTACATGTTTAACTTTTGTCTAGTTTCTGAACAGATATGAGGAGCTATGAGGAGTTGATTAAAGAGACACACACGCACACACTTTTGCATTTCAAAGTATTGCTTGTTCATACAGTTGAATGTTAAAGCTTTACTGTGCACTGTTGAATGATGTATGTGCAGAGTTTGACCCTTGAAGTCTGTTTCTTCTGCTCTGAAATGGAATATATTTGTTACATATTAATAGAATTTTAGATTTTGTATTTGTGAATGGGAGAAGTAGTAGATTTCAAAACCTTTATTTAATCAGATTGGTTCCTTGAGATCTCTTTTTCAAGGGAGACCTGCAGCATATAGGTTGCACATGAAACATAAAACAATAAAGGACATCATACATTATATTTACAGGATACATTTACATAGTTATAGACATTTACAAGTGCCCATAGTATCAACGAGCATTTCATTTAGCCTAGCTTTAAAACATGCAGAGGAATGAGATTGCTCAGTTTTAATTATTGCTGAAGATTGTTCCAAGCAAGTGGAGCTGCGCACATAAAAGCTGTCTTACCGAAGACAGTCCTTGCTCTTGGCACATCTAACAATACTACATCATGCGATCTCAGACAATAGCTGCTTGCAACTCACTGTGTTATCAGAGAGCAGATATAATACGAGAGTTTACCCAACAAAGCTTTATAAATAAACGTGTACAAATTTCTGAGTAAGTGATGGCAAACCTGCCTTGGCATACAGGGTACAGTGATGAGTAAGTGCTTTACAATTTGTGACAAATCTCAGTGCGCTGTGATAGGCGGCATCTAACTTGTTCAGGCAATAGGCAGGTGCATTCATATACAACAAATCACCATAGTCCAGCACAGGTAAAAAGGTCACAGTGACTAGCCTTTTCCTGGCTTCAAATGAGAAACACGACTTTTTTCTTGAAAAAGAAACCTAGTCTAACCTTCAGCTTTTTAAGCAGGTTATTGACATGAAGTTTAAAAGTAAGACAATCATCAAGCCAGATACCTAGGTATTTATAACAGGTAACCACTTCAAGGACTTGTCCTTGCATAGTAACAATATCTAAAACATGCTCTGGTGTCTTTTTATCTTTAGAAAAGAGCATTACCTTGGTTTTATCAACATTTAAAAGAAGCTTAAGCTCAGCGAGCTGAGTCTGAATAATGTTAAAAACAGCCTGTAATTTAACACCAGCCTCCTTAATGGAGGGACCTGCACAGTACATAACGGTATCGTCCGCATACAAATGTAAAGTAGCTTCATTCAAATTTTCACCTAAACTGTTGAGATATATGGAGAATAAAAGTGAACCTAAAACAGAACCTTGAGGAACACCATTAGCAATGTTTAACCACTCAGAAGACAGCCCATCAAAGTGAACACATTGGGACCTTTCAGAGAGGTAGTTCACAAACCACCCCACTGCATGGCTGGATATGCCAATACTGAGTAGCCTCTGCTTTAAGATGCGATGATCGACGGTATCAAACGCTTTGGAAAGGTCAATAAATAGAGCTGCACAACTCTGCTTATTATCTAAAATACTCATAATGTCATTCACCACTTTCATTGTCGCAGTGATGGTGCTATGTTGCTTTCTGAAGCCTGACTGATGTTTAGACAGGATATAATTTTTACATAAAAACTCCTTTACTTGTTCACTCACTAGGCGTTCGAGCACCTTCGCCAGAACTGACAATTTAGAGATTGGCCTATAGTTATTTAAAATAGTTGCCTCCCCTCCTTTTAGTAAAGGCAAGACATAAGCTGACTTCCATACTTTTGGAATTGCATTTGTGTTGAGGGAGAGGTTAAAAAGAGTAGTGAGAGGAAGAGCAATACAATCTGCAGCTATCTTTAAAAAGAAAGGTTCTACGTTGTCCGGGCCAGCCGGTTTCTTAGGATCTAACTTGGTTAAGGCTTCATGAACAACATTGACAGTAAAAGGAGTAAAACTGAAAGGGTTTTCCAGACCACATTGTTCAGAGTCACGGATTGGGGTGTTCACAGAAGCAGAGTTAGAAACAGAATCAAACAGAGAACCGCAGGACACAAAATGCTTATTAAAGCAATTTAACATGGTGGCCCTGTCCGATATAGTGCCATATGCGGTGGTAAGGCAAGGAGGTAGCTCATTACGGATCTCACCGGTGGATATTGATTTTATGGCTTTCCAAAATTTCCTAGGATTATTTAGGTTTTCTGTGTTAACTGACAAATAGTACTTCGACTTAGCACTTTTGACATGTGAAGTGAAGCTATTTCTTAGCTGCCTAAAACGCAGCCATTCTACCTCTGAGCCTGATTTCCTAGCCTTTGCCCAGGCCTTGTTTATCTCATGAAGGAGACTAGACAGTTCAGCAGAAAACCAAGGATTGTCTCGTCCCTTTACTCTAAATGTAAGCAGGGGTGCATGTCTATCAATGATCTCCATAAAACCAAGATAACAATAAGACCATGCAGTTTCTACATCAGCACACAGATCGATTTTTCCCCAATCAAACCTGAACAAAACCCTGCTCCACAAAATGTTTTATGTCTCTCTTAATAATAATACGAGGTTTAACCTTTTGGACCTTAGTGTCCCTAATTGTGGCTACAGCACAGTGGTCACTCACATCATTCGCAAATACTCCCACAGATGAGTATTTATAGGGAACATTAGTTAGAATGAGATCAATTAGGGAGGATTTATTAGGGGACTTAATGTTATGGCGAGTAGGATTGTCAACAATCTGAGTAACATTTAAAGAGATACAAAGGTTTTTTAAATCCTCTGATACTGCAGTTAACCAGTCCCAGTCTGCAAGTAGCACTATTTCCTTGTAGTCTAGCTGCGATAAAAGATTTGCTAGCAAAGACAAGGAGTCCTTGACAGCTGAGGGGGGTCTGTAACAGCCCACCACCATGACCTGTTGCCCCTTTGCCACTTCTATATTTAAGGCTAAAAATTCGAATTGCTTACTGATAGATTTGGAAACTAATGTGGGTACACTGAACTTATTCTTAACATAAATGACAACGCCACCACCTTTATTAGGCCGGTCGGAACGATACACATTATAACCATTTAAGGCAATGTCAGAGGCCAAAATAGATTTATTTAGCCATGTTTCTGATAAAACGATGACGTCAGCGTCAGTCGAGCTTGCCCAAATGCGGACAAAATCTAGTTTACCTAACAGACTGTGCACATTCAAGTGGATGAAACCAAACCCAGACCTAGCTTTAAAATCAGCAGGAGTAGCGATCTGACTACTACTACTGGGCGGACCAGGGTTAGGTTGTACATTTCCTGACAGTAATAGCAACAAAAAAAACAGGCATCTTTTCCTCTTAATCAACACACATACATTGTCATCTACTTTAGAAACACCGGAAAAGTCTGCGAGAGTGTGTTTTGAGCTTAAGAAGCACTCCTGAAGAACCATCATCGCAGGAAAACAAAAAAGACAAACATATTTTGTCGAGCAGATTGTCTGTGACAAGGCAACCGGTAATTGTTTGTGCAACACATCCGAACCTTTGCAGGGGGTGCCCACTGCGGGTGGCAGAACAGACCTGATTCCAGTAGACTTCTCAGAATGACTAGAGATCTTCTCATAGTCCAAAACAGTTAACAGGCACAGCATAATCCCGATATGGGCCATTTTCCCAGACCAGCATACAGTATCCGCAAAGTTCCTGGAGCAAATCAGCACAGCAGCAAAGGACAGGCGAAAGCAGCAGCGTGGAAGCATTCCGGTCCCTCCGTGGTATCCGTGGTGAAAGCAGGCCTCTGCAACAGCAGAACCAGGACAGGTGGAAAGCAGGCCCCAGCCGTGGTAAAATCCTCCTCCGCACAGCAGCACACGCCCGGTGGAAGCAGGCCAAGCCCGAAGCGTGGATCCACTCCGTCTCTCCGCGACGACTCCGGGGTAAAAACCTCTCCAGTACAGCCGTACTCTACAGGTGGGAGAAGGCCTCCGTAGATTGCAGATCGCAGGCAGCAACAGGTGGAGCCGCTCCATCTCTTCGCGACGTCTCCGGGGGAAAAACACCTCAGCACAGCCGTACTCGACAGGTGGGAGTAGGCCTCCGCAGATCGCAGACAACTAAAACTACTACTTGTATAAGCAGGGATGGCTAAATGTTTGTAAGCAGGAGAGCTAGATGCTAACAGATGCCAGATGCTAACAGGTAGTGGGAGTCTGTAAAAATTGCGACTTTCCTTAGATGGAAAAAATACAAAACACTAATTATTCAAAGTAGAGTATTTCATTTTATATACGGTAATACTAAGGAGGCATAGGCCTATATGATGATATCATGTTTGACATTATTGATATTAAAAAAGTGATTTGTTTTATTTTTCTTATCAGAAAGTGAAGTTATTTATTTGTAAGCTCCAAATCCAAATGTTTCCCTCAATGGCCTTTGTGCCCTGGCATGTGGCCTTTGTGCCCTGAAAAAAGGTGTGACATCAAAGGCCAAATGGCCTTGCCCCTAAAATGACGAAAGTCCAAGCCTGGTGCAGTCTCAGATGTGTTTTGGAAAAGTAATCCAGAGGTAAGGGGCAGTTTGGAGAAGGCCCTGTCTTCAATACATTTGTCTCGAGCAATGATTAGCTTTGCTTTTTTCTGAGACAAACAAGGTTATAAATAAGTAATTGTTGATATCATGTGTTGTTCCACTGAGGCTGACATGATGATTGAGACATTGCCACCATTACAGTGTGTTTATACTTAGCATGTCATATGTGTTTTTTGGCAAACAAAGGAAGTAACAGCTGTCTTTATTGTTCTACTGTGTTATGTCTGTGATACACATAATAACGATACATACATTTACTCAGCTTTAGCTAAGAAATGCACTGGAATTAAATCTGCCCTGTCAGAACTTTAATGCAGAGGTGCTGGATGTAATTTAATAAGTGCTTCTCTTTTTTTTTTTTTTTTGATTTGGATCACATTTCAACTTCAGTGTACATATGTATATGTAGTTAAATAGTTGTACAGAGTGGTCCGTCTTTCTTTCTTTTTCTTGACAAGACAACAACAATAAGCACACAATAACATGGGGTGTTTTCTTTACAATATAAAACATTGACAGTATAGATCCTTAAATAAAATATTCAAACAGTTAGACAAAAGAAGGGCGTATCGGGGTAATATACACTTTCCATTTCTCCCAAATGTCCTCAAATCTATGTTCCTGGAGCCTCAAAGAGAAGGTTATTCTTTCCATTACAAAGATTTCGTAAATGATATCGTACCAATCATCTATAGATGGGCTGTTTGGCTTGAGCCAATTATTTGTGTTTGCTTTCCTGGTGGCTACACTCAACATCCCAAACAAGTATTTTGTTTTAATATTTGTGGATGTTGAGTGCAGGAAACCAAAGAGGAGTTCATCCTAATTAAAATAAATGTTTTTTCCAAATATGATGACAATTTCTTTATAAACCTTATGTCACTAGGCCACCAGGGTGGGTGGAGGGGGTCAGGAGGACGGGGTCAGGAGGACGGGACTGAGCTGACCGCCCAGAGGCACAGCAGAGGACCAGGAAGGGATCTCGGGCGGATGGCCCGGGGGCAAGGCAGAGTTCAAAAAGGGGGATTCGGGCGGACGGCCCGGGGGCAAGGCAGAGTCTAAGGTGGGGGACTCGGGCGGCCGAGCATGAGGGCGAAGGCAGCGGCAGGAAGAGTCAGGGGGCCGGGCTCGAGGACGAGGGCAGCGGCAGGAAGAGTCAGGGGGCCGAGATCGCGGGCGAAGACCACGGCTCACAGAGGGCCGGGATCGAGGGCGAAGACCGCGGCTCTCAGGGGGCCGGGCTCGAGGGCGAAGACCACGGCTCACAGAGGGCCGGGATCGAGGGCGAAGACCGCGGCTCTCAGGGGGCCGGGCTTGAGGGCGAAGACCAGAGAGCTCCGGAGGCCGGGCAGGAAGGCGCTGACGGGCCAGCGCCGGAGGCCGGGCAGGACCCGGAGCTGGTGGGACAGGCCTCGGCAGGATCCCCCATGGAAGAGGACCAAGACACGGGATTGGCAGGACCCCCGGCAAGACAGAGGATGGCGGGGCCTCATATGAAACAGGACAATGGGTTGGCAGGACCCCCGGCAGGAGAGTAGACGGCGGGACCTCCAACGGGACAGGACAAAGGGTTGGCAGGACCCCCGGCAGGAGAGTAGACGGCGGGACCTCCAACGGGACAGGACATAGGGTTGGCAGGACCCCCGGCAGGAGAGTAGTCGGCGGGGCCTCCAACGAGACAGGACAAGGAGCTGGAAGGACCCCCGGCAGGAGAGTAGATGGCGGAACCTCCAACGGGACAGGACAAGGGGTTGGCAGGACCCCCGGCAGGAGAGTAGTCGGCGGGACCCCCAACGGGACAGGACATAGGGTTGGCAGGACCCCCGGCAGGAGAGTAGTCGGCGGGACCTCCAACAGGACTGGACATAGGATTAGAGATGGGACTAGAGGAGAGACTAGAGGAGAGACTTGAGAAAGGACTTGAGAAAGGACTAGAGAAGGGACTTGGGAAGGGACTAGAGAGGGGACCAGAGATGGGAGGCTCGCGAGGGGAACTAGAGGAGGGACTAGAGAGGGGACTAAAGGAGGGACTAGAGGAGGGACTAGAGGAGGGACTAAAGGAGGGAACTCGAGAGGGAACTCGAGAGGGAACTCGAGAGGGGACTCGGGTAGGAACTTGAAAAGGGACTCGAGAGGGGACCTGAGAGGGAACTGGAGAGGGAACTGGAGAGGAGACTTGAGAGGGAACTGGAGAGGAGACTTGAGAGTGGAATCGAGAAGGGACTTGAGAGGAGACTGGAGAGGGGACTCGAGAGGGGACCTGAGAGGAGACTGGAGAGGGAACTGGAGAGGGGATTCGAGAGGGGATTCGAGAGGGGACTCGAGAGGGGACCCGAGAGGGAACTCGAGAGGGGACTCGGGTAGGAACTGGAGAGGGGACTCGGGTAGGAACTTGAGAGGGGACTCGGGTAGGAACTTGAGAGGGGAATCGGGTAGGAACTTGAGAGGGGACTCGGGTAGGAACTTGAGAGGGGACTCGGGTAGGAACTTGAGAGGGGACTCGGGTAGGAACTTGAGAGGGGACTCGGGTAGGAACTTGAGAGGGGAATCGGGTAGGAACTTGAGAGGGGACTCGAGAGGGGACATGAGAGGGAACTTGTGTCGGTCAGTACGCCGACAGGACACGGGGAGCTGGCGTCGTCTGGGGAGCCAGCAGGAGACGAGGTGCTGGAGTCGGCCGGTACGCCGACAAGACTCGGGGGGCTGGCGTCGGCTGGGGAGCCAGCAGGAGACGAGGTGCTGGAATCGGCCGGTACGCCGACAAGACTCGGGGAGCTGGTGTTGGCTGAAGAGCCAACAGGAGACGAGGTGCTGGAGTCGGCCGGTACGCCGACAAGACTCGTGGAGCTGGCGTCGGCTGGGGAGCCAGCAGGAGACGAGGTGCTGGAGTCGGGACCATGACTGCTGGAGCCGGTACTTTTGCCGGAACCATGGCTGGAACTGGGGCCGGAACCATGGCTGCTGGGCCCGGTACTTGAGCCGGAATCATGACTGGAACTGGGGCCGGAACCGTGGCTGTATGGGCCAGCTCTGGTGCAGGGACCACAGTTGTAAGATCCAGTTCTGGAGCCGGAAACATGATTGTAAGGTCCGGAGCTGAAGCCTGGATCATTGCTGTGTGGGCCGGTTTTGGAGCCGGAAACATGGCTGCTGGGGCCGGCACTGGAGCCGGAACCATGGCTGCTGGGCAAGGAACCGGAACACGGATCCATGTCTGTGTGGGGTGGTACTGGAGCACGGTACCATGGCTATGTGGGATGATACTGGAGCACGGAACCATGGCTGCTGGGTCCGGCACTGGAGCCGGAACCATGGCTGTTGGGGCCTGTACTGCAGCCGGAACCATGGCTGCTGGAGCTCGGGCTGCTAGCCTGGCCTTGCGACGACTCCTCTTAGCAACCCTCCTGAATACTCCGTGGACCTCCATAAGCCTGACGAGTTCCGGAATACAACTCCTGTACAGGAGCAGGAACTGGGGCAGAAGCACGGGTTGACTTCAGGCAGAACCCACCAAGGCCTATGGTGCCAGGTTGGGAATTGGGAGACAGGGAGCTAGCATGCCTGGAATCACATGCTTGAAGGTAGTCCAAAATCCAGTCAGGTAAAAACTCAACAAAACATGGTTTCTCTGCTCCCAACCGGAGCGCCTCTACCAGATCGGCCCTCTTCTGCCGAACACTGGACGCTCCCTTCCACCAATCGAAGCAGCAAGCCAGATAGAAGGTTAAATGCTGTAATTCAACCTCCCATGGATCATCTGCTGGGTCCATTTTGTGGTCGGTTCGTTCTGTCACGGTGTGTGAAGCAGGTAGGACCCAAATGCAGAATAAAGTGACAATTCCTTTATTTCAAGGCTAGGTGATAACAACGACAAAACAGAACACTCACCGACGAACAAGTCATGACAAAAGACGAACCGACAAAGACAGACAGAAAAACCAGAACTTAAATACACACAAGACTAATCACACAAACAAGACCCAGGTGAGGAGGGAGGAGAAAACACAGGGGCCACAGGTAAACACAAATCGGGTAATCAGACACACCAGGGAAACTAACGACAGGGAACCACAGACAGATCCAAACAAGACAAAACACAACGCAGACAGAAAACCAAAGACAGATCCAGACAAGACAAAACACCACAAAGACAGATCGTGACAATTACATTACATTGCATTTAGCTGACGCTTTTATCCAAAGCGACTTACAATAAGTACATTCGACCAGGAAGACACAACCTTGAAGAAAACAGAATCATATAAGTACATCAGGTTTCATAGAGCCAAACATTGCAAGTGCTACTCAACTGGCTATAGATAAGCCAGTCCTTTATTAGTATATACGTGCTTTGTTAGTGATTCTATCGCTCGAAGTGGAGTCGAAAGAGATGAGTTTTCAGTCTGCGCCGGAAGTTGTGCAGGCTTTCTGCTGTCCTGATGTCAATGGGGAGCTCATTCCACCATTTTGGAGCCAGGATAGCAAACCCACATGTTTTAGCTGATGGGAACTTGGGTCCCCCTCGCAGCGAGGGTGCAGCGAGTCGTTTGGCTGATGCAGAGTGTAGTGCACGCGCTGGGGTGTACGGTTTAACCATGTCCTGGATGTAAGAAGGGCCAGATCCATTCGCAGCATGGTATGCAAGTACCAGTGTCTTGAATTGGATTCTAGCAGTTACGGGAAGCCAGTGAAGTGAGCGGAGTGGTGTGGGAAAATTTAGGAAGGTTGAAGACCAGACGAGCCGCTGCATTCTGGATGAGCTGCAGAGGTCGGATGGCACATGCAGGTAGACCAGCCAGGAGGGAGTTGCAGTAGTCTAGGCGTGAGGTGACGAGAGCCTGGACCAGAACCAGCGTGGCTTTCTGGGTCAGCTGGGGACGTATCTTCCTGATGTTGTAGAGCGTGTATCTGCAGCAACGGGTTGTAGCAGCGATGTTTGCAGTGAAGGACAGTTTGTTATCGAGGATCACACCCAGATTCCTTGCAGTCTGAGTCGGGGAAACAACAGAGGTGCCGATGTTGATTGTCAGGTCAAGAGTGGGACAATCTTTTCCTGGAAGGAAAAGCAGTTCAGTCTTGTCAAGGTTGAGTTTGAGGGGATGAGCAGACATCCTCTGAGAGATGTCAGCTAGACAAGCAGAGATGCGTGCGACGACCTGGGTCGGGGAAAGGACAGAATTAATTGGGTGTCGTCAGCGTAGCAGTGGTATGAAAATCCATGCGGGCTAATGACTGATCCGAGCGAGTTTGTGTACAGGGAGAAGACGAGGGGATCAAGAACAGAGCCCTGAGGGACCCCTGTACAGATGAAGCACTCCAGATCAGACTCAGGTGGGTGTGTCCCAGTCAAAAGCCCAGCGGATGCCAGCGGCTGGGGGTGTTGCCAAATTGCTAGGGGGCGTTGCCCAATTTCCCCATTTGTTCAATTACAGGATTTAACCATGAGATGGCGCTTCATTCACAAAATACACAAAGACAACTGTTTGCAAAGTTTGTAGCTCTGCAGTTGTGTTTGCTGAATACTGTAGCATTTAATCACTTATTTGTTACTGTATGATTTTCACAAGCTACTATATTGAAAAAACATCAATATTTTAGATCAAATAAAGTATATAGTTTGCTTTATGCAGGATATTTCTTGTAATATTGTTGGGGTGTTTTTACACAGTACAGTAGATTGAAGTAAATCAATTTATACATTAAGATAAGATAAGATGGACCTTTATTAATCCCGTGGGGAAATTCAGTAGTTCAAACAGCAACAGGGTGAGAGTGAAAAACAGGACAGCACAGATTCACACAGATTAATAAAATCAAAAATAAGATGAGCTATACAAATAATAATAATGAGAAACTATGAAATAAGAAATGAATAAAACTAAAATGTAATTATCATATCATATATTATAATGTATTGTATTATTAAGTAATATCATACATTAACTCCATTATAGCAGATGCCACATTGAATGGATGAACACATTTATGCATCAATAATTACAACAGAGTATTTCTAAATACAAGTTGTAAAAATACTTATATGTATTTAATATTAACCCTTAGGAGTCAACCGTCACGCCGGCGTGATCAGATCACATGACCTGTGCCGCATAATAACAACAGTCCGGACAACATTGCCGTGTGTTTCTGTCGAAAGTACTGGCTTGGAACTATATCCCAGTCTTTGTTTCATGCAAAAAGACCCAGTAAACACGGAGAGACGATGATATAAAGTTAATACATTTCAAAAGTATGAAAAATGGAAGCACATATTTGAATATATTCGCCGCATTTGATCATTTTACGAAACGGAAAATACTGGAAACTGTAGATCCTGCTCAACAGGATGTATATGTGTATTTCTGTCGAAAGTACTGGCTTGAAACTATATGCCAGTCTTTGTTTCATGCAAAAAGACCCAATAAACAGACAAAAATAAACACGGACATACGATGATATAAAGTTAATACAGATATATTTCAGAAGTATGAATAATGGAAGCACATATTTTAATATCTTCGCCGTATTTGATAATTTTACGAAACGGAAAATACTGGAAACTGTAGATTCTGCTTAACAGGATGTATTTACCAGGGAGGGGGTGAGGTAATCAGGTAAACGGAGTGATACGAAACGAGACGAAAAGAGACGAAGAGGGACGGCGGGAACCGAAGAGAGATGGCGGGAAATGAGAGAGACGAAGATATACGAAGACAGGCGGCGGGAGACGAAGAGAGACGGCGGGAGACTGGATTGAAGTAAAGTGACAGACAAACATTGAGAATTTAGATATAGTTAGATAGATTTAGAGTTTTGAAGATTCAACTATGATGAAGAGAACTCTGAACGTGAGTCAAGCTTTAAGCTTGTTTTTTGACATGGAGGAGGAGGAACCTGTGATGTTGCCCTCTGTGTCGTATTGACAGAAACCGCTTTGAAGCGTGGCACAGATAAAGACAGAAAAAACTGATTTTTGTACATAATGTGTATATATATATATATATATTTGTATTATATTTATAATAACACTTTTGCCTTATCAGAATGAAATCCCATGCTACCTCAATCAAACTTTCACATTATCATAGTGATATCCCATGTATATATTTCCAGCTTTTAAATGGTTTCGTTGTGTATGTTTGTGTTACCTATGAAAAATAATATCATTTTCAAAATCTGTTTTTACGTTTTTTTTTGTGATTTTGGGTCCAAAATGTTCATATAGTAGAAGATCACTGCTCTAAACAAAGTCAAAAATCCTACATCCAAACGAAATAAATATAATTAATTATGATGAATACGTTAAGTCTTGTTCATTGTTTTTCACTTTTATTAAATGTTTGATATTTCCGGTGGAAATGGTGGACTATCGGACATTCAAAATGCAGCATATTTTCACTCTTACACACATATATTCTCCTTTTACATACATACATTTTCACTCTCACACACGTATATATACTCACACATTCATACATTTTGCTCTCATATTATCATATTTCAATGCACACATTCATATATTGTCACTCACACATTCATGCATTTTGTTCTCATATTCATATCATTTAATGCTCATATTTATACATTTTGCTCTCATGCGAAATCTACTAAAACAAAGTATGTCATGGTAGTGGTCAGCTGTTAAACACAAAAGTGTATCTTAAGGGCTGTAAATATAATAAGCCTGTTGTCAATTTTAGACACAGGCTTATTATATTTACAGCCCTTAATAACATTCATTTTCTGGACTCAATGTGTGTCTTGGCCGTTTTCTTTGTTCCAAGCAAACGAGTGCTTTTTGTTTTGAAATCACTTCCGCGAGTTTCGCGGGTTCTCCCCCCTCACTCCACTGACCATCAGACCATTTAGTAAGGTAACAAGCAAAAGGGCAAAAACACCTCTCAGACGCTCTTCCGTTTACTTTTTTAATAAAGAAAAACAAATGGTCCGTAGATACACGGACTCATATAGCCTATGTATGTATACTGTAAGGAGAATGTATATGCGTGAGAGGACCAGTATGAATTACGGGATAGAAATATGCAAACACAAACCTACAGACAGGGGGATGGGAGATCACAGGAGTGGGGGTGGGGGGGGGGGGGGGGGGGGGGGAGAGCTGTGGAATGTGACCCTTGGGAGAATTCCTCCACACATTCCGATGGCCAATTCGTTTTAAACAAAGAGTTCGCAACACAGGACAGCATAGGCAACATGGGGGGTGGGGGCTGGTGAACGGTCTGGTCAATGTTTGTAAACACAATCCCCAGGATGTGTCATAATCAGGAACCGGGTAAATAAGAGACTGAGGAGCCCCCGAAAAACAGATCCCGAAATAGCTCATCCTGGTTTCCGCAGCAGATAGGCCTACAGTATGGTGTCTGTGTTATGTCAGTTATTTTTAAATAAAACGTTGAAAACTGAACTTGAAAATGGTTTCCTCTTTTTATTTTATTTATCATTTTCGGGACGGGGAGACGTGTGTGATTAAAAATTAATTTGCAGAAATGTAAAGTGATCTAACTAAATTCTATTCATATTCTTGACGGGAAGAGCAGTGTAAATGGGTGGCCATATGCATTTGAAAAGCAATATAAATCACACAGTTATTATACAATAGGCTATAAAAGCACCATCGATAACCATTACCTTTATCCAATTCAAACTTTGGATGGGAAAAAAGGAAGGTGTACATGGTTGGGCTATACTGTAGGCCCAGGGGCGGCGGGTGCTGTAGGCTAGGGAAGGCTAAGCCTTCCCAAATATTTGTGTAACTGCATCCTGGTAAAATAAATATATAATGTCTTTGACATTAGCGCTGCTATGCAGCCACCTGTGCCCTGTACTACGAAGCCAGTTCAACAGACCCTGGATATGCTTGAGTTATCTTAACTAACCCTAACAAACGCGATCTCGCTAAACGGTCCTACGGCGCTGGTTATCAACTCGGTAAATCAAGCCAGGGTTTCTCTCTCCAGCTGAGAACGCGTTCATGTGAAAGGGACGGGGTTAGCTACATTTGACCAATCACAAACAGGGACAAGTGTACTGACAGCGCAACATCATACTTCATTAATGAAAAGTAAACTAATATTAGACAAATATGAACTTTAAACATCCATGATGACTTAAACATATAATCCAGGATACAAGCCACATAGTTGCACCTGCAAGGAGAATACAGAACAACTCGTTAAAAAATAAACTACCGAGTGTTTGAAAGCGTACAACAGTTTTATGATACTGCCCCATCTAAAACACGAGGGGATCTGACTTTATTACATTTGAGTTGAGTGTTTCGTCAACTTAATGTGTTGCTTAAAATAATACGTCTGCATACAGTATGTGACAATGTAACTAATAGTCCAGCAGCAAGTCCTCAAAAAAGGCTTTAGTTTTCGAGATACCCCTACCCGAGGTAGAACAATTTACAACAATGTTTTTTCTTATCTTTAGGGTCTCCCATTAATGAAACTGATTGTTGTCAAATTTTATTTTGGGGGAAAAAATGTTTTTTGGGTTGTTCTTTAGAACTACCCCAATCCCTGAAAAAGAGCCAAATTAGACCAGGCCGAATGTGGGAAAGGTGACCAAAAAGCCCATAACTTGAGAATGATCATTTATTTTTGTTGTCAAAACTGAGTGTCTGTAAATATGGCTGGCTAACTGTCTGCGTTGGATCTGCTGGCTCCATTGTTACAGTGAACTCTAGTAAATATGAAGAAAAAAAACACACACACACACACACACACATTTAATCAGAATCAGAATGCCTGCACTGTGGTTTAAAATATATCTCACAAATAAAACAACATATTCAACAATATGAATATCATAGTTGGACATTTATGTTACCTGTAACCTTTCATTAGATTGTTGTCTTCTTTCAATCTTGGGACATTCCATATTTCTCTTCAGGAGGGTGATAATGGGAACAGAACTGTCAATCCACAGCCACTCTCCCTCTGATATGGACAATGGATACCGCTTTGGGCGGGAAAAAAGGCTGCTGCCCAGTTGGCTACAATGTTTTGAGACATGCAGCTGTCACTCAAACCAGAGTAGGAGAGAGAGTTCCACTGTCAAGCTTCTCTGCATTTAGAGGCTTGTCAGTCTTAATGATTTGTATGCTGCACTTTGAATTAAGGTTCCAGTTTCAATCAAACCTGTACTATTTACACCTATGATTTAGAGGCTTGCCATTTAGAACTAATAAACTTCATTTTATTGGGTTATTCTTATTCTGACTCTTTGGTGATGTAGTTCAGCCACCTGGTATTTCCCTCTCCAAATATGATGACCATCAGAGGGAGCATTCTTTACTTATAGGCTATTGTGCCACTTCTCCCCCATTCGGAGTTTGACTGTATCAGAAAAGAGGTAGGCCTATGTCTAAAGAAATCTCATTTGCAATAGAACCGTACCAGATATTTCCATACAACTACTGGTTAGTGTTCAATAGCACCCTAGACAATTCAGTAATGGTATATTTTTTAGGGATCTCTGTTTTTCTGATAAATGAGAGAAAAGTGATGGAGTCCTATGTTCCTAACACCAAAAAGTACAATTTCCGTCTAAACTAAAGCTAAGTTTACAGGACTAGAATTCAGTATTTCTTTAGGTAAATAATTGTCTGACTATTTGGTGATGTAGGACATCTACCTGGTTCATACCTCAGCAAATTTGAAGAGGAAATAAATGATCATTCTCAAGTTATGGGCTTTTTGGTCACCTTTCCCACATTCGGCCTGGTCTAATTTGGCTCTTTTTCAGGGATTGGGGTAGTTCTAAAGAACAACCCAAAAAACATTTTTTCCGCCAAAATAAAATGTGACAACAATCAGTTTCATTAATGGGAGACCCTAAAGATAAGAAAAAACATTGTTGTAAATTGTTCTACCTCGGGTAGGGGTATCTCTAAATCTGAGGGCCCTTCCTGCTAGACTATAAGTGTTGCACGGCCAGATACGGCTCGAGAAGCTGACTCAGATAAGGAAATATTGTGGTATCGATGTGAGATCGATGATCTGATTGATGATGTGATGTCAGTGTGATATGAATGATAAGTGCGACACGTCGGCGTCTTCTCTGCATACGGCAGTTTAAACTGCATTTCCTTTTTCCTGTAATATGACTTGATATATTTAAACTCCGCACACTGAGCTCTGATCGGTCAACAGACGGTACTTTCACTGAGTTGATTTCTTTTCTATAGACGCCGGAGGCGGGCAGCGTAAGATGAAAAAAAAAGTTATTTAGCCTTCCCAAACCTGAGCCTCACGCGCCACCTATGTTAGGCCTACTGTATACATACAAAGGCCATTCAAGCTAGAGTTCTTCTGGAAATGTTCACATCAGGCACCTTCAAGTTAAACAATACTAAACAATTAACACAGTAGGCCTAAATTATGTGGATTAAACCACATTTATTTCGTTAAAAATAAACGAAATATGATTTAGTTTGAATGATTAAATGTCATCAGGCACCTTCAAGTTAAACAATCAGGTGCACACTTTAATGTGCCGCCACCTCCGGACTCGGCTTGACTCGGTTTAAAGAATGCACAAATGTGTTTAATCGTTTATGTCAGATATGTACTAAGTAGCCTAAATACATTTGTTCCTGCTCAAGATTAGATTCAACTTTATTGTTATTGCACATATTGCAGGTACTGAGACAACGAAATGCAGTTTAGCTTCTAACCAGGGGTGCAACAAGCAGCGAAAAGTAATGTGCACAATACTACAGTAAACAATTAACACAGTAAATTATGTGGATTAAACCACATTTATTTCGTTAAAAATAAACGAAATATGATTTTGTATGAATGATTAAATGTAGGGTGAATTGCCCTAATGTGGGACATTTTTTCATTTCAGACTTCGGGAATATATTGCGATATGAAGCCGATACAATAAATCAAAATCCAGTAGGCCACCATTCCGAAATCCCCAGTAATATTAGACACTAATAATACAGTAAACTATTAACACTGTACATATTATTGTTTGCCCGTGGGATTAGGATGATCGGTAGTGAGACCCGTGCTGCATTTTCCTCCGGTCGGATGTGATATAAAAACAAAGCGATTATTTTTGTTGTTGTAAACTCACGTGGATTAAATTTAGTGCATTCATTTCAACTCGCGAACATATGTACATTAAATGATCGTGAGGATGATGATTGAAAATCGTTTGTTTGAGCCTGGATGCATTTCCTGATCTAAAAACATAGTGATGGTTTTGTACTTACGCCAACGTGAATTAAACATTATTTTGTTAAATAAAAACATGGGGATGTTTAGTAAATGATTATATGTCTCTTATTTAGCACAGAATATGATCCTATCCGTGACATATGGATCTTAACAAATATCCGCTATATCAGATACCTGTAGATCAGCTGTTTATTTCACATGAGTTCCAGTGTGGCAGCTTTTTAATCACGGCTCCCCCTGGTGGATCCATTATTCATTGCAGCTGGTTTCATTATAATTAAATGTATTTATCAAGGGGGCGTTTCAAGTCCTGCGGGGGGGTTTTCCTTTTCAGCAGGGGCCCACCCCGTGCCGATCACGGACCCGCACGGGTAGGCGTCTGAAATGGAGCGCTTCATCTGTAGTTAATTGACAAGGGTCGGACTCGGACCCTCTCCAAGTTACCCTGTAGGTACGGTCTTTGAGTTATGAGGTGAGGAGGGAAAGTGCAGAGCCTGAAACTCCAAGTTCTTGGAGAGTGCGAAGGAGGATCTGATGGTTCACCGTGTCGAATGCAGCAGACAGGTCCAACAGGATGATGACAGAGGGGAGGGATGCTGCTTTGACAGTGTGCAGTTCCTCAGTGACAGCACTGAGAGCGGTTTCTGTGGAGTGACCTGCCTTGAAACCAGACTGGTGCGGATCCAGAAGGTTGTTCTGATGGAGATAACAGGAGAGTTGTTTAAAGACAGCGCGTTCAAGTGTTTTAGACAGGAACGGGAGGAGAGAGACAGGCCTGTAGTTTATAACATCAGACGGGTTGAGAGTGGGTTTCTTTAGGAGAGGGTTTACTCTTGCCTCCTTAAGACTATTTGGAAAGTGACCAGAAGTTAGAGAAGTGTTGATGAAATGTGTGAGAAACGGTAGAATATCAGGAGCGATAGTCTGAAGGAGGATTGAAGGGATAGGGTCCAGAGGACAGGTGGTAGGGCGGGCAGAGGTAATGAGGGTAATAACCTCACTTGGAGAGAGAGGGGAAAAGGAGGTTAGTGTGTGGGAGAAAGGAGGGTCTGGTGACCCAGCGGTGAGTAAAGGTGAGTCAGAAAAAGAGCGAATATCATCAACCTTTTTTTCAAAGTGGTTAACAAAGTCGCTTGACAGAAGTGAGGAGGGGGGAGGGGCTTTGGGAAGGTCCAAGAGGGTGGAGAAGATGGAAAATAGTTTTTTGGGATTGGAATAGGAAGATTGGATCTTATCTTGAAAGAAAGTGCTTTTTGCCTGAGAGATCGAAGCAGAGAAAGAGGAGAGGAGAGCCTGATAGGTTAGGAGGTCGTCATAGTGTTTGGATTTCCACCGTTTCCGCTCTGCTGCCCTAAGGACGGTTCTATTAGCACGCAGTGCGTCATTTAGCCAGGGAGCAGGAGGGGACTGACGAGCCTGCCGAGATGTGAGAGGACAGAGAGAGTCCAGAGAGGATGAGAGAGTAGAGAGGAGAGTTTCTGCAGCAGAGTTTGGAGGCAGGAGTTGGAACGAGTCAGAGGAAGGGAGGGCTGAGAGCACCGATGAGGTAAAGGTAGAGGGGGAGAGGGAACGAAGGTTACGGCGGACAGGTGCAGGATGAGAAGAGATTAGTTTGCTATGTTTGGAAAGGAGTAGAGAGAATTAAATTAAGAAGTGATCGGATGTGTGGAGCAGGTTTACAGAGAGGTTAGAAGTAGTGCAGTTCCTTGAGAATATGAGATCAAGGACATTGCCAGCTTTATGAGTTGGTGGGGATGGAGACAGTGAGAAAGCAAAGGCGGTTAACAGAGATGTTAGTTTGTCTATCTTCCCCGTCTGGAGGTTGAAGTCTCCGAGAAGTACAGCGGGAGGGCCAGTTTCAGGGATGTTAGACAGGAGATTATATAATTCCTCCAAGAAGTCTCCCAAGGCGCCTGGTGGACGGTAGAGAACAACAATGGTTAATTGTATAGGATGGGTTACAGTGACTGCATGGAATTCAAAGGTGGAAGGAGTGAAGTTAGGTAGCTTGAAGAGGGAAAAGCTCCATTTGGGAGAGAGCAGGAGACCAGTGCCACCTCCTCTGCCAGTGGGTCTGGGTGTATGGGAGAAGGAATATGCTGTGGAGAGAGCTGCTGGGGTGGATGTGTTGAATGGAGTAATCCAGGTCTCAGTGAGAGCAAGGAAATCCAGGGTCTGCAGGGAGGCGTAGCCAGAGATGAAGTCAGCCTTTGGAATAGCTGACTGGCAGTTCCACAGGCCACCTGAAACTAGATGTTGGATCTCAGTGGAGCATGTGGGATAGACGAGAGCAGGCCGGTTATATCGATTACGAGATACACGGGGCCAGTGATAATTGCGAGAAGACACATGAACAGGAATGGAGAAAATACACATGATTATAGCATGAGGGGCTAGAAAACTAAATCAAATAAAATAAAACACCAGCGGTAATTAGCTCAATCATAGGATGATTTGCCTCCTCTTTGCCACCCTCGTGACTCCCGCAGGACTCCAATGTCTTTGTCAGTCTTACTCCCGCAGGACTCCAATGTCTTTGTCAGTCTTCGGCTGTCTGACGCTCGAGGAAAGAGCTACCTAAAATGGACGCCTGATTGCTGAGTTCTACGACAGCTGTGGGGCCACGCCCCTCTAATTAGTTAACTCCCTACAGTTGATGGGCGATAGCAGAGTGTCCCTGCCTATATTGTAATGCAGGGTTGAGTGCCCCACTGAGACCTGTGTAACAGGTTGACTTGAGCAGATCTGAGATTTAAAATCTCTCAAAAGCGCCGTTTTAGCTACAATAACTACAGAACAATTATACAGAGTAGAATAAATGAAACAGAGAAGTCTAATTAAACAAGAATATAACTTACAGTGGTTGCTGCGTCAATAGGTAGTGTCGTCACCCGGTCTAGATGCACACTGAGATCATGGGAGCACCATTTCAGGATCTTTATCTCTTCAAGCAAGCCACTCTTTGTTATAACCTTTAACCATGTTTTCAGAGTCAGATTGATCCACTTATTACCCGTTTCCATTAGGTTTTTAATTAGCCTTTTATCCCCTAATCGTGCCTGTATTGGAACTGCCCCGGACACCCTCTCTTCAATTTCTTTCCATCTTGCTTGGTAATCCAACAGAACAAAATCCTCAATTGGGCCGATATATAATAGTCTCTTAAACAGGGCAGTGCAACACCTCCCTTGTTCTTAGCCAATTGAAGAGTTTGAAATCGTATTCTCGGTTTTTTTCCCTGCCAAATGTAGCGCGAAATTAATTTGTCCCATTCGTTGAATTGTTTCTCTGTTATTTCTATTGGAAGAGTTTGAAACAAATATAATATCCTAGGCAAGACATTCATTTTAACTGATTCAATTCGTGATTCAAAACTTAATATTTGAATTAAATTCCATCTCTTTGTCTTCCTTAATTTTTTTAATCAACAGATTAAAATTCAAGTCATACAATTTTGTGAGGTCTTTTGGGATGTTAACTCCTAGGTATTTGATGTGATCCAGATCCCAGTTTAATTGGATATTCGACTTTAGAATCTGGCTAGGCCTATAATTAAAACTTAATATTTGGGTCTTTTGAATATTCAATAGACGGAGCTAAAGTCATCTAGGAATGCTAATAATTTCAAGATTGAGCTCTCTGGGTTTGACAAGTGAATTAAAACGTCATCCGCAAATAATGACATTTTATGTTCTCTGCCTTGTATTTTTATGCCAGCAACATTATTTTCCTGACTAACCCCCTGGCTTAAAGCCTCAATAAATATTGCAAATAATAATGGACTTATTGGACAGCCTTGTCTGGTCCCTCTTTCCAGGTCGAATGATGCTGATATGTCCCCATTTATTTTTTATTTTTGCCCTTGGGTCATTACAAAGTGCTTGAATGGTTCTAATAAACGATGGGTGAAATCCACATTTCTGTAATGTTCTATACAAGAATTCCCAATTGACTCGATCGAAAGCCTTTTCCGCATCAAGACTCAATAATACTGCCTCAATTTTATTTTTAGTTATATGTTCAATCACATGTAAGGTTCGCTGGATGTTATCTTGGGTCTGCCTTTGCTGAATGAAACCTGTCTGGTCTAGACTTATTATCCGGGGGAGGATCTTATCAAGTCTCTTTGCTAAAATATGGGTACAAATCTTATAGTCTTGATTCAATACACTTATCGGACGATAATTCCCACATTCAAGTTTATCTTTACCCTCTTTTAGAATCAGGGAAATCACCGCTTCTTTCCAAGAAGGGGGGATTACTCCCATTTTAAGCACATGGTTAAATGAGGCCTTCATCATAGGAACCAGTAGGTCTTCCATCTCCTTGTACCACTCAGAGGGAAAGCCATCAGGTCCTGCTGCCTTATTAGGTTTTAAGTGTGATATTGCCCTCTTGATCTCTTCATCCGTAATTTCGCTAGTTAGGAGCTTATTCTGTTCTTCCCCGACTTTAGGCAGGTTTATCCTTTCAAAAAAGGCTTCCATCTTTGTTTTATCTATTTCAGGTTGAGTATATACTTTTTTATAAAAGGTCTCAAATGATTGTTGTATATCCTTTATTTTGCAATGGGTAGAGTTGGTAGTAAGGCAAGGCAAGGCAAGGCAAGTTTATTTATATAGCACTTTTCAACACAAGGCAATTCAAAGTGCTTTACAAAAAATGAAAGAGATTAAGAAAATGGCATTTAAAATCTAATAAAATAAACATTAAAAGAAAAAAAATACATGGCAGTCAATTAAACATTAAAAGAAAAAAGTACATGGATAAAAGTTACAGTGCAGTCTAAGATATGAATAGTTCAATTAAAAGCAGCGACAAAAAGAAAAGTCTTCAGCCTGGATTTAAAAGTAGTCAGAGTTGCAGCGGACCTGCAGGTTTCTGGGAGTTTGTTCCAGATATTTGGAGCATAATAACTGAACGCTGCTTTACCATGTTTAGTTCTGACTCTGGGGACAGAAAGCTGACCAGTCCCTGAAGACCTGAGAGATCTGGATGGTTCATAATTTAGCAGGAGGTCAGAAATGTATTTTGGGCCTAAACCATTCAGTGCTTTATAAACCAGCAGCAGTATTTTGAAATCTATTCTTTGACACACAGGAAGCCAGTGTAAAGACTTCAGAACAGGAGTGATGTGATCCACTTTCTTAGTGTTAGTGAGGACTCGAGCAGCGGCGTTCTGAATCAGCTGCAGCTTCCTAATAGATTTTTTAGTGAGACCTGTGAAGACACCATTGCAGTAGTCGAGTCTACTGAAGATAAAAGCATGGACAAGTTTTTCCAAATCCTGCTGTGACATTAGTCTTTTAATCCTAGATATATTCTTTAGGTGATAGTAGGCTGATTTAGTAACTGTTTTAATGTGACTGTTGAAACTCAGGTCAGAGTCCATGACTACACCTAGATTTCTGGCTTTATCTGTTGTTTTGAACATTGCACACTGAAGCTCAGAGCTAACTTTTATACGTTCTGACTTGGCTCCAAAAACCATTACCTCAGTTTTATCTTTGTTTAATTGGAGAAAGTTCTGACACATCCAGTCATTGATTTGTTCAATGCACTTACTCAGTGTTTGAATTGGAGCATAGTCTCCTGGTGAAATTGTTACGTAAATGTGTGTGTCATCTGCATAGCTATGGTAACTTATTTTGTTGTTCTTCATTATCTGAGCCAGTGGTAGCATGTAGATGTTAAAGAGAAGAGGCCCCAAGATGGAGCCTTGAGGAACCCCACATGTCATATTTGTCAACTCAGATGTGTATTTACCTATAGAAACAAATTTGTTTCTGTCCTTTAAGTAGGATCCAAACCAATTTAGAACTGTTTCCGAAAGTCCCACCCAGTTTTCCAGTCGGTCTAGTAATATGCTGTGGTCAACAGTGTCAAACGCAGCACTGAGATCTAATAATACTAACACTGAAGTTCTGCCACTGTCTGTGTTTAAGTGGATGTCATTAAAGACCTTTACAAGAGCAGTCTCAGTGCTGTGGTTTGGACGAAAGCCTGACTGGAACACATCAAAACAGTTATTTAAATGCAAGAAATTACTCAACTGTTGAAAAACAACTTTTTCAATGATTTTACCTAGAAATGGGAGGTTTGATATGGGCCTGTAATTGTTCATTACTGAAGCATCTAGATTATTCTTTTTTAAGAGCGGTTTAATGACTGCAGTTTTCAGGGCCTGTGGAAAAATACCTGAGTGAAGAGATTTGTTTACTATATGAAGTAGATCTGAGGCCATGCAAGGCAAAACATCTTTGAAAAATCCTGTTGGAATAATATCAAGGCAGCAGGAGGAGGATTTCAGAAGTTGTATAATGTCCTCTAGGTTTTTATAATTAATCTGATGGAATTGTGTCATGATGTCTGAATTGATGTTAAGTGGAGATAGGGACAACACATTTGCTGTACCTGATGCAGAGGCACTGACTGCTTGTCTGATTTTCTGAATTTTGTCAGTGAAGAAGGAGGCAAAATCATTGCACGCCCTGGTGGATAGAAATTCAGAGGCTACTGACACTGGGGGGTTAGTTAGTCTGTCGACGGTAGCAAACAAGGCACGTGCGTTGTTTTTGTTTTTGGTAATGATGTCAGAGAAGAACGATTGTCGTGCGTTTTTCAATTCCAAATTATAAAGGCCAAGTCTCTCTTTATAGATTTCAAAGTGAACCTGGAGTTTTGTTTTTCGCCACCTGCGTTCAGCTTTTCGACATTCTCTTTTTTCACGCTCATGGCCTTTCTCCATGGAGATATTTTCTTGCCAGTCACTTCCTTTAGTTGGAGCAATGGCATCTATAACATTTTTAATTTTTGAATTAAAATGATCTACTAGCTCATTTACTGAGATGTTGGCAGGGGCAAGTGTGGAAGAGAAATTCTGAGTAAACATTTCCCTAGTATTTTCAGTTAAATATCGCTTTGTGGTTACCTCTTTTTGAACATTTTTGTGAACAGAAATAGAGCTCTCAAAGAAAACACAGGAATGGTCAGAGAGTGCAACATCAGTCACCACAACCTTAGAGATATTTACACCCTATGAGATAATTAAGTCCAGAGTGTGCCCCTTATTGTGCGTGGGCTCCGTCACATGCTGAGTCAGTCCATAGCTATCAAGAACACAAAACAGTTCTTTAGCCCCTCTGTCCTGGGGGTTGTCAACATGGATGTTAAAATCACCAACAATGACTAGACGGTCAAAGTCAATACACACTATAGACAGCAGTAAAGTCATCAAAAAAGCTTGCACAGTATTTGGGTGGTCTATAGATATTTAGGAACAGAGCTCGAGAGGAGCATTTCAGCTGAAGGGCCACATATTCAAAAGAATCAAAGTTTCCATACGATGTCTTCCTGCATTGAAGGGAATCATTGAACAGAATAGCAACTCCACCCCCTTTCTTATGCATTCTTTCCTGACTCATAAAACTAAAATTGGGAGGGGTTGATTCGATAAGAACAGCTGCACTGTTATTTTGTTCAATCCAAGTTTCTGTTAAAAACATAAAATCGAGATTGTGCTCAGTGATAAAATCATTGATTAAAAATGTTTTTCCTGCCAAAGACCTGACATTTAATAAAGCTAGTTTAAGTTTGTTAAACACACTATCAGTCATGTTTTTTGTAACAAGCTGTGGCTGACATGGAATCACTGCTAAATTAGATACACTCACACAAACGTTTGAGCGCTTCCTGTTTCTATGATTCACCGCTCTTAATCTATTACCTATCAACACAGATATCGGCAAAGCTACTGGCAGGCAGGGCCCCGACATGTCCTGGAAAGAGTTGAGAGTGCCATACGCCCTTGAGCCTGGACCCATCACATATCAGTAAGAGTTTGTTGTGTTTTGTACACACACATCCTTATCAGGCTTCGGAGACTGCAGATGCCCCCTCGAAGGGAGGGGAGGTGGTCGACGTAGGCACGGTGATGGAGACGGGCGAGATGGTGCGGGGGTAGAGGACATGCTGCCAGGGGGGGGAGGTGGTTGACGTAGGCGCGGGGGAGATGGTGCGCGTCTCCGCGGTGATTTTGGTGGGCGTCGTTGAGGAGCGGGGGTAAAGGACATGGTGCCAGCCCTGCGTATCACCTTCGTTTGGTCTTTGAACTCCAGGAAGGAATCGGTGCCAACCCTCTGTATCTCCTTTGTGTGTTCATCGATCTCCAGGAGGGTGGGCGAGGGTGAAAGGGTGAACGGAGTATCCTCAAAGGCGTTGACAGGGGGGGGGAGTGGGTGACGGGCAGTGGAGACTCCTCCATTTGTCTCATAGGTCTCCCATAATCAGAACATTCCTCAGTCGGGTGCAGTGATAATTCTTCAGGGTTTTCTGCGTGATGTGTTGTGTCTTTCTCCTGTTTTGATTCCTCTTGCCGCTTGTCCTTGGCAGAGGGAACAGATTGATGACGCAGGCAGTTGAATATGTTAGAGATAAACAATTTCACTCCTGACTTGTTCAGACAAACTCCATTTGCCTTGAAAAGATGTCTGCGATCCCAGAAAAAGTTAAAATTGTCAATAAAATGAACAGAATGGTCAGTACAGGCCGTTGAAAGCCAGGTGTTCAGTGCAAACAATCTGCTGAATCTCTCCACTCCTCTTCTGACTGGCGGTAGAGGGCCACTGATGAACACCTCTGCATTTAGAGAGCTGGCAGTTTCCAACAAACATTTAAAGTCTTCTTTCAGCACTTCTGACTGTTGTTTCACAACATCATTTGTTCCAATGTGCAGTACCACATTCTTCACAGTCGGATGTTCAGCCCCAATATGCAGGATCTTCTCAGCCGAGTCAGAGACCACATCCTTGGGAAAACAGAGTACTCTGGTGTTGTTCTTATTACACAGACCTTTTACATCTCTTACAGCAGAGTCACCCACAATCAGAGTTTCAGGCCCAGTCGTTAGCTTTCCCTCTAGCCTTTTACTTTTAGAGTAGCTATTGGTCCTTACCCTGCTGCGTGAAGAGGACAGGTTATCCAGGTCATCAGATCTCCGGTTCTCGGTCAGCGGAGCGTATCTGTTCTGGATTGGCACACTTGGTGGTTTAGGAGGATTGTTTGTAATTCTCCCTTTAGCAGCTGTCCACTGCTGTTTCCTAGTATGAATAGGGGTTGAAGAGGCGCTCTTCCTGGGTGATAACAATGCAGGCCAGCCGGTCGCATCACAGATTTCGGAGCTCTGGGCTCTGCCTGTTATCCGTCCTCCCAAATCCCATGGAAATGATTTACTCTTAGGCTTTGCACCCAGAGAGTTCCAGGGAGGACTACCACTTGTAGATTTATTACCCGGTACACAGCCCTCCTGTTCCTTGGAATCCTTGTAGCTGCTAACTAGCTGTGAGTTAGCATACCCTTCTCCATTATTTTGCAACACTGGTAAAGTCGTGTCATTCCCACGACATAGTCCATTCACTTCCACGTTAACTTCCAACCGTTGCATTTTCATTTCCAACACAGCCATCTTCTGTATACGTTTCTGGAAGTCATCTGTAGAGAACGGAGGCATTTTGCTACCAACTAGCTAAATAGCAGTAGCCTACCAGGCTTTAGCTGTTGCTAGGCCACGCTATTGTAAGACTGACGTCGTCGTAAAAATGTTGAAATATGGCTGAGACCCTCCGTCTATTTACGAAGATGAACTGTCCCAGTGATAAGTTAATGTCCAGGAGCCGCTGCTCGAAGTTTTCAGAGAATAAGAATAGGAAAATCAGCATAAAAAGTAAGCAGAGGCAGGAGCAAGCAGAAAAGCGTCTGCACTGTCAGAAAGATAAGCAGGTCTAGTAGTAGGGTCCTTTATTTTATAAATTGTGTTTTCTGCTTGTTGTTTCTTCAATTTGTAAGCAAGTAATTTAGCAGATCTTCCCCCAGCTTCATAATATCTTTGTTTTAGAAAAATCATCTTTTTTTTTAATGTCGTTTGAATAGATTTCATTCAACTCATTCTTTTGCCTTGCTATCTCCATTTTTGTTCCTTGATTCTGTGTCTTTTTATGTTCGTTCTCTAATTTCTCCAATTCTGTTTGTAACCTATCCAATTTTTATTTTATTTTATTTTTTAAACGGGAACAATAGCCTATAATTTTCCCCCTAAGCTTTGCTTGCGTCCCATAGAATCTGCGGTGACACTTCGCCGTTATCATTTTCATCTAGATACATTGTAATGTCCGTCCTTATTTGCTGCCTCATTTGATTTAACATCCCTGTGTTTAGCCTCCAGATTGTGTTTTTCTTGTCAGACCCTAATAATACATTTATATATACCGGAGTGTGGTCAGATAGATCCATGGTCCCAATACTGCAATTTTTCACTCTATGTAGGTCTCTTTGAAACACAAAGAAATAGTCAAGCCTAGAATACACAGAGTGTGGGTGAGAAAATAAGGTATAGTCTCTCTTTGTCGGGTTCAACTCCCTCCATATGTCTGAGAGTCCCAGCTCTTCCATCATTAATTTTATATTTCTTGTGGGTTTTTTCTCTCCTAAGTGATACGCTTTTCATGTGTCCAGGGTTGGGTGGAGTCTAACATTAAGGTCACGCCCACAAATGAGGATGCCCCGGGCCTCAGCGATTAATAACTCAAACATTTCTTTATAGAATTTCCATTGAGAGCCAGGAGGGGCATACACATTCAAAAAAGTAACGAGAACTCCCTCCAGATTCCCCCTAACCAGAACATATCTCCCCTCTTTATCTTTCTTTTCATATGTACACTCAAAGTTTAGTTTACCAGTGATCACAATTGCAACCCCTCTCCTAGACCCCTGGCTGCAGGAAGATGAGTACTGATTATATCTCCATTTCTTAAGTTTTTCAGTCAGCTTTGCCTCCGTTTGCATCTGAAGCTTTACCAGCTCTGTCAGAACGTCCTCTGATGACTGGATTCTGTTCTCAGCACCGTTCATTCGCTCCTTTGCTTCTTCCACTCTTTTGCCGATTTTACTAATGTCCTCTTTTATGCCGCTCAGCTGTTGACCGAAGTCTTTTCTAAGTTCTCGTAGCTCCTTCAAGATTAAAGCCAAGTTGGATTCACCGTTCGGCTCTGATTCAGAGTCCGGCTGCGTGTCGTCCATGTTGCTAATGCTGCTAGCTCGAGATAGTTGACCTTCTTCGTTTTCGTCGTTTTACTTTGTTGGAGCAATACTTTTCTTACCCCTTTTAGGCATATTACGTCGCCTGCCTGCCCGCCTGCCTGCCGTTGCTGTAAATACGTTCCTGGTTATTCAAGTTAAAGCCTGTCACGCTATCCCCATGCCTGCTAGACCGGAAGCCTAAAAAGTGCTTCTCAAGGTCTCACTCTAGGGGCAAATTCCCCCCAGAAATATCATTATTGTTTGTCGAAGCTATCTCATCTAACACCTCACACTGTTCTTTCAATTGCTATGTTTGTTTTTCATATAATGCAGGAGCAAACCATTTACTTCAGTGAATTTTCTCACAAGCCAATCAGAGAAAACTTGACTTTTCTGAGCGGCTATAAAGAAACAGATGCAAAATTAAGCCTTTTAAGGTGTGGTTGAGTACAGGTATATCCAGTGTGTGTGTGTTACATTAAAGCATGCAAACGTGTTCTAGGAATAGTTTTCTCTTAAATAGCATGGCACAGTAAATCTTAAATATTTTGATGAGGAGTTGTTTGCAGCCAAATCCCCATTATATTTAAAACTGACTTCACTTACAAGTACCACATCACAACATTATGTCAGTTCTTGGGGTTTTGGATTTTGAGGACTGGTGAATGTGAGGACATTTCACAATATAACATGTGAATGATTACGTTTACATGTGCATTTACAAGAAAACGTAGTAGTTCATATCCCATATTTGATGTGTACAGTATCCAGGTTTCTTATACAGCTGTGTCTAGACTCCTCAACACCTCAATCACTATGTTCTGTACCAACAAAGATTGATAACCAACCTAGGTAAGGGGCTTACATTACAAATCCATAAACGTTTTAAAACTAGCTTTTTACAAATCATGCACCATGATGCTATCCTTAATTTGAAAATACTATTATTGTTCTTCAGGGCCCAGAATTAATAACTGAGAGTAAGGGAGACTGTTACGTTCCCTTGTAGATCTAGGGGTACCAAGGGAAGTAGCGACACACAAGATAGCCGGACGAGAGAAAAAGGAGAGGAAACTGAATGCTGAAGGAGTTTAAGTGAGGTTTTAATTAGTAAATAAGTAATAATAATAATAATAATAATAGCTTCGATTTCTATAGCGCCTTTCAGGGGACCCAAGGTCGCTTCACAAGTAATAGTGCAAAGACAAACATAACAAAACAAAAGACAGACAAACAGAACAACAGATCGATTTAGGGGCCGAAAGCCTTGGCAAACAGATGGGACTTGAGGGCCCTTTTGAAGGCTTCAAGTGTGGGGATGTTGCGTATCTCCGCAGGGAGAGCGTTCCAGAGGGTGGGGGCTGCCACACTGAAGGCTCTATCCCCATAGGTTCGCAGTTTGGTGCGGGGGGTGGTAAGCAGGCCAGAGTCTGAGGACCGCAGGTTCCGGGGTGGGGCATGTGGGTGAAGGATGTCCGATAGGTACTGGGGGGCAAGGGCATGGAGGGATTTGTAGGTAAGGAGGAGGATTTTGTAGGATATGCGGGACTTGACCGGCAACCAGTGTAGGTGGATGAGGGTTGGAGTGATGTGCTGCCACGGTTTTGTGTGCGTGAGTACCCTAGCAGCACAGTTTTGGACATACTGGAGCCTGTCCAGGGTTTTGTTGGGAACCCCGAACAGGACACCATTGCAGTAGTCACCAGCCAAAGTACAAAACAAACTTACAATAAACAACACACAACTATGCTGGGTCTCACACAGAGACATGCTGCACACATGCAGCCAGATGAGAAGGAGAGAAAAGGCGTCTCACTGCCGTCCTCCTCCGGTCCTATATGGAAGCCCTGATTGTCAATTAGGAGCACCTGGGGAGAGGCTGCACCTGGGGACAATCAGAGGGAGAGAGAGGAAAACACACACACACACACGAACACACACTACGGCACGTAACACTTCCCCCCCATAAAACCAAACCAGTGTTTGGTCACAGTTACCAACAACACTCATTACATAATTCACAAGCATACTATAGAATGCTTGGAAGCTGCCACCTGCTGCTTCCAAGCCACACACTCCACTAAATGACCAGGGTCAAGACAATAAAAACACAATCTCTTAGTGTCGGGACCTGGGAGATTAACAGAATGAGCACGTGTAACACGTCTGTTACGAGCCCTACAGTGAGGATAATTGTCCTGAGGATACACTTTACCCCCGGCTATATCATTACCCATTATGACATCCACACCGTCGACAGGAAATTTGGGGAGCACAGCAACTGGAAAGAAACCAGTAGCCAGTTTGGACTGGACATGGACCTTGTGGAGAGGTGCAGGCACAAAACCCATGTCAATGGCACTTACATCACAGGCGGACTCATTACTCAAGGGCAGGGCACTCGCAAGAATGAACGACTGTGAGCCGCCACTGTCTCGTAACATAGTAACCTGCCGCTGATCCTCCATCTTCCCTGACAGAGAGACAAAAGCAGTGGAGATGAATGGCTTAAAACACTCATCAGGGTCCATTTTAACAGTGACCTGCCTACTAGGACACACTGTTTTAATCAAGCCCACCCCTTTTGGGTGCTTGCCACCTGCTGCCCGCTCTCGCTTCCAAGCTGCACAGTCTGCTATCATATGACCTGGGTCAAGACAAAAATAACAAGCTCTGTCTATCCTGGGACCTAACAATGGAACACTGGCACAGGGAACATAATTGTCAGGAGCTCTCCGATAAGTGTCCCGCTGAAAAAAAACACTCTTGTTTATCAGCGCAAACTCGTCTGCCAGAGTGGCAGCCTGATGAAGGGTAGTCACTTTCTGCTCATTCAGGTAGACTACCGTACGCTCCGGTACACAGTTTTTAAACTCCTCTAACATCATCAGCTCACAGACTGAAGTAATGTCATCAGCTTTACACGCTCTACACCACCTGTCAAAGAGGACTTTCTTCTCCCTCGCGAAGTCCACGTATGTTTGGCCAGAAGCTTTCTTCATGCCGCGAAAACGCTGCCTGTAGGCCTCAGGCACAAGCTCATATGCCCTGAGAATAGCACCTTTCACCTTGTCATACTCCAAACTATCCTCGACAGAAAGAGAAGAGCAAGCCGCTTGAGCCTTGCCGACTAGCTTGCACTGTAAAATAATAGCCCACACGTCTTCTGGCCAGTGCAGGGCAGCAGCAATGCGCTCAAATGCACCAAAATAGACTTCCACCTCTGATTCCCGAAACACAGGGACCAAAGAAATATGCCTGCTCACGTCAAAGGAGGCAGCAGGACCAGAAGGTGTAACTGCAGAATCACCCACCACAGCTGCTTGGAGCTCTAGCTGACGCATCCGGACAGCAGTGTCTGCCTCTAACTTCCTGATCTCCATCTCCTTCCTGAGCTGAAACTCTCGCTCACGCTCCTCCCTCTCACACTGGAGACGAGCCATACGCACTTTTACCCTGGCATCTAATTTAGACCCCGTAGGTGAGGATCCTGCCGAAAACGAGTCAAACTGAGGTGTGGTGAAAATGTTTGCCTGTTCCGTAGCACTCTGAACCACCGTGCCAGGAGATTTCACTAAAGCAGGCCGCCTCAAAACCCCCTGTTCAACTAGTCCAGTTATCAAAGTAGCCTTGAGTTCACTTTTTACCAGAGCCGAGGAGACAGAAACATGATAATGGTCAGCAACTAACCGCAAATCAACCTTCCTGCACCCGTCTAGCTGACCCACAGTAGGACTGGCCACAAACTGCTCCAACGCAAAAACCATCCTTAGCAACGGCTCCTTACAAATATTATTATTTATTTACTTACAAACTTCCCCAGATCCTGCCTACCAAACTATCTTCTGGAGCGTGCCGGGCTCGAGGCGACTTTAAAAAGGCAAACATCAGCGGCCGAAACCCTGAATCGCCTGCCCCCAACGGGGAATAAATCCCCACCCAGGATTACCCCGAAAATAAAAAAGTGGCGCATTCACACTGCGGTACTTTTCCCACAAAGGTTCATGTGAACTTAGTTCATGAGAACTCTTTAGTTCGCATGAACTAAGTACAGATCGCGTTCAAACTGGAAAAAGTCCCTGGGGGTGGATTAGGCAAATGAAGCCGCTCACGTCACTTGTTCTACTTCTGCTTTGGGTTTACTGGCAGGCCGCAAACCACTTCACGGCGTATACTGCCGCCCAAAGTCCCCGGCCGGAAGTCCCCGGAGTTGGGGACTGGCTTCAGTAGAAGCTGCTGCTGGGACTCCCAGCAGCTTCTACTGAAGCCTTCCGAGTAAATCGCCAGAACGCCGACACCTCCTCATCTCCACCGCTCCCATGTTTTATTTTGTGTTGCCATAAGTTAGTCTCTCTGCGTTTCTGCGCTGGGATAATGCTAATAATGCTAATGCGAGGATAATAAAATGGCGGCTTCACAAAACTTTTTGGGAGTTTTACGGGGCGTGGTTTGCAATCCTTCCAGCCAATCAGAGATATAGCTCTTTTCTCACAAAAGAGCCGCTCGAAAGTCCCTGCTCTCTAGCAGGGACTTTCGAGGGGGTAAAAAGGTTCACATGAACTAATTTTAGTACCGGCTCTTTTTGGTGTGAACGCGATAAAAGAGTTCACATGAACTAAGTTCACATGAACCTTTGTGGGAAAAGTACCGCAGTGTGAATGCGCCTAAGGCAAAATAAAAAATGAGTGCCTGAAGGAAGGACTGATTCAGTCCAGCTAGACACTCCCCTCTCTAAACTGAGGAAGATGTTCAACAGTAAATAATTTCACAGCCAATTCTACACTTATATACACTACTGCTCACCACCAAACACAATATCAACACTAACCAACAACCAAATACTCACTCTTTGTCTCAAAGATTGGACGAGCCCCCATGTTACGTTCCCTTGTAGATCTAGGGGTACCAAGGGAAGTAGCGACACACAAGATAGCCGGACGAGAGGAAACTGAATGCTGAAGGAGTTTAAGTGAGGTTTTAATTAGTAAATAATAGTGATGTTACGTATTGCGCCGAGGCTTCGGAGCGTGTGTCGAGTAATCCCCGAAGCTTTTTGTGAAGCCTGTATCGAGGCTTGTATCGTTTGGGGCCAGTGACGTCATCGATGACAAACGAAGCCTCGCTGCCTGTCGATACCACGTGACTGCTTCAGGAAGTGCTTCAGATCTTGGCGCGTGCTTCTGACAGATAAAAACCCATGGGATTCGAATCAAGATGTGTGAACCTTGTTAGAGGAGAACACTGTCATTTGCCTGTTTTGGTTGTACGATATTTTTGCAACTCGTTAGAATGGAGCCAGCAAAGAAGAGAAGGACTTCCCCTGTGTGGGAACACTTTGATATGATTTCACCCAATAAGGTAGGTTGCATACATAGTATATTACAACAGATGTATTATGTTAGATTTTGTATGGTTCATTGTTTTACTTTTTCTATTTCATTCAAAGGTGAAGTGTTTATTGTGCTCCAGGGAACTGGGATACAATAATAATACGTCATCCATGCTAAGGCATTATCGTGCCATACATGAGAACAAGGAGGGACATGGAGGTGGACCTGCTAAAGGTTTGTCATTTAATATTTTGGAATAATATATTTTATAATTTAACCATGTTAACTTCACTTTATCATGCAAATAAAAGAAAGTTACAATATACTCATTCTTAACACAGCTTCCCTTCCCCCCCCCCCCCCAGCTAGGCCTACCAGAAAACAGGATCTGGATGAGGCCTTGGTCAATCTGATTGTGAAGGATACACAGCCATTCAGTGTTGTGGAGGATGTGGGATTTAGGGCATTTGTGGCCTTATTGGATCCAAACTATGTCATCCCCACACGGCAGGTGTGTAAGACTTCATGTATAGAGCAAAATTGTTTATTTTTTCATGGCATTTGACAATTAACCAGTGATTTCCCCTCTTTTAGGCTGTTAAGGCTATGGTGGATGCCAAGTACGTTCTGGAAAGGAACAAGGCCATAGCTGACATGCAGAATGGTGGCTGCAGTGAGCCTGACCTCTGACATGTGGACGTCCATCAATATGGATGCCTATCTGGCTGTAACCTGCCACTTTGTTGACGATAACACACGTCTCAATTCTGTGTTGTTAGGAGTGCAACAATTTCCCCAGACACACACTGCTGAAAACCTGGCCAGAGTGAAAGCGTCCCTCATGGAGGAATGGGGAATCACTGACAAGGTCACTTGTCTTGTGACGGATGGTGCAGCCAACATGATTGCCTGTGGCAAACAATTAAAGCTACGTCATGCAATATGCATTGCACATACACTGAATTTGATTGTCAAAAAATCTCTTGACATGACCCCTGTGCTGTGTGACATTCGAGCCAAGGCAAGAAAACTGGTGGGATATTTCAGGAGCAGCACCCTTGCTAAGGTATGTGCTTTGACCTTTCTTACATTGGTTAATAATGAATAATAATAATAATAATAATAATAATGCTATGTTTATGTTACTGCTAATTTGACAATTAAATATATCTTTATTTTGTGTTAAAGGAGAAGCTTGTATCGGTGCCAAGGCAATTGGGAAGGCCCACACTGAAGCTCCTGCAAGAGGTGGAGACCCGCTGGAACAGCACATATCACATGCTGCAACGGCTGGTGGACCTCAGAGAACCAGTTGGTGCGGCATTAGCCAGTTTGAACACAGAAATCACCACACTGACCTCTGCTGAGTTCACCACCATAAGTGGGTGCCTCTCTCTCCTGTCTGGATTCAATGATGCCACCATTGAGCTTTCTGAGGAGAAAAATGTGTCTGGTTCAAAGGTTGTGCCCCTCCTCAAAATGCTGGAGCAAATGCTTCAAGAGGAGATGGCAAAACCTGCAGTAGCAGTGGCCAAAGATATGGGGGAACACCTCTTAAGGCAGCTAAGAGAGAGGCTCCACACACTCCAATCTATGAGCATCATGTCATTGGCAACGCTACTGGACCCCAGGTTCAAACTTATCGGATTTTTTAGCCCTATAAAAGCTGCAGAAGCCACAAAAAGGCTTGTGACTGAATGTGGTGCACTGATCCGAACACCTGAAGCCATGCCCCAAGAAAGTCCATCCACATCTCAACCTGCTGAACAAGAAACCCCAGGTAATTTTATTAATTTTAAAGCAATTTGAAGTAATTACTACATCCACTGACACTCTCTGTGTATACTTTTCAGGAAACAAACTCTGGCATAAATTGGATCAGACTGTGAAGATGTCCAGGAAGACCAAGAATGCCACAGCTGACGCAACTGTTGAAGTCCAGCGGTACCTGGCCGAACCAAATATCGGACGCTTGGAGGACCCTCTGAACTACTGGCAGACACAAAAACATGTTTATCCAAACCTGCATAAACTTGCTGTCACTTTTTTGTGCACACCTGCTTCTTCAGTCCCGTGTGAAAGGGTCTTTTCAAAGGCAGGAGAAGTTGTGTCAAAGAAAATAAATCACCTAAGCCCAAAAACTGTGGAAAAAATATTGTTTTTAAACAAAAACCAATAAAATTGTTCCATGAATCACAAGCATTTTCACTGCCCTTTGTAAAGTCACACAAGCATATTCACTGCCCTCTGCAAAGTCACACCATAAAGTGAAACCCTTCTTCTTTTCCAGTTTTCGAACATATATTGCTTCTTTTGTCTTTATAGAAGGCAGCAGACATTTACATTTATTTATGTATAGATATAACAACAAGATACTGTATTGATACATTATTATTATATACAGTCATTTTAAAACACGTACTGGTGCAAAATGCTGTTAATACAGGATTACAAATACATTTTACATATTTTACACATTTATATAATTATTTTTAGTCTGTCAAAGATTACAAATAATATTTGGCTGTTTTACACCTGTTCACCAACAGGGGGTCTTGTGTGCACATAAGCCCATAATGAAGCCTCAGATTAACCTTTTAGTGAACCGATTTGCTGGAAGCAGAAAGTGCTTCAGATCGGTTGAACCACAACGCTCATATTACCCATGGATATATAATAAGAACCATATTATCCCTCCTGTACACTACCCGGGCCCGGTGACACGATGGAATTAAGAGAGCTCAGATTCTCTTATATAGAGGTCGGAACATGTTTTAAGTATAAATAAATAAAAGCATAAATAAAAGTAGGAATGAAAACATCAATGAATGAATAAATACAGGAATAAATAGCGTGCAGTGTTTTCAGATGAATTCAGTGTGTGTGCTGTGGCTCAGCTGGAAAGCAGTTGACTCATGACCGCAGGGTCTCTGGTTCAACGACTGGTCAATACGTGTCTTTTTTGTTTGTTTATAAAAGCTACAGCTAAATGAGAGGGTTTTTAATCACAATCATTAAACTTGAATAAAAACAATATTGTTAACCTGAAAATATGATGTAATGTTCGTTGTTTAGAGTTATTCTAAGGCTTTACTCATTGGGAACTCGGTATGAGATAGAGCACACTGTTGAGATGTCCAATCTGCCTGTTTTACACACTTTGACCAACAGGGGGGGTTGTTGCAAATGAAGCCCATAATGAAGCCTCATGAGATGAACCCTTTTGCGAACCAATTGGCTGGAAAGCTTCAAAGCTTCATCTCTAGTGATGTTACGTATTGCGCCGAGGCTTCGGAGCGTGTGTCGAGTAATCCCTGAAGCTTTTTGTGAAGCATGTATCGAGGCTTGTATCGTTTTGGGCCAGTGACGTCATCGATGACAAACGAAGCCTCGCTGCCTGTCGATACCACGTGACTGCTTCACGAAGCGATTCAGATCGGTTGAACCGTTGAACCACAACGCTCATAATACCCATGGATGTATAATAAAAACGATATTACCCCTCCTGTACCCGGGCCCGCTGGTGACACGATGGAATTAAAAGAGCTCAAAACCTCACCTATATAGAGGTCGGAACATGTCATAAGTATAAATAGATACAAGCATAAATAAATGTAGGAAAAAAAACATGAATGAATAAATACAGGAATAAATATGTTACAGTATTTTTAGGGAGATTCAGCGTGTGTGCTGTGGCTCAGCTGGAAAGCAGTTGACTCACGATCGCAGGGTTCCTGGTTCAACGACTCGTCAATACGTCTTTTTTGTTGTTTATAAAAGCTACAGCTAAATGAGATAATGTAGTTAATAAATGTATTCTTTGATATGGTTTAGCCTTTCTCAGGCTACAACATGGTTACGTTTATGAATATTATTAAGGAATACAAATCCCTATTTGTAATGTTTACCAGCCTCCTTAGGCTTTTCAATCACAATCATTCAACTGGAATAAAAACAATATTGTTAACATGAAAATATGATTTAATGTTCGTTGTTTAGAGTTATTCTAAGGCTTTACTCATTGGGAACTCGGTATGAGATAGAGCACACTGTTGAGATGTCCAATCTGCCTGTTTTACACACTTTGACCAACAGGGGGTTTGTGTTCAAATGAAGCCCATGATGAAGCCTCATGAGATGAACCCTTTTGCGAACCAATTGGCTGGAAAGCTTCAAAGCTTCATAAGGCTTCATCTCGTCATCACTATTCATCTCGCCATCACTAGTAAATAAGTAAGGCGGCTCACCAGCCAAAGTACAAAACAAACTTACAATAAACAACACACAACTATGCTGGGTCTCACACAGAGACATGCTGCACACATACAGCCAGATGAGAAGGAGAGAAAAGGCGTCTCACTGCCGTCCTCCTCCGGTCCTATATGGAAGCCCTGATTGTCAATTAGGAGCACCTGGGGAGAGGCTGCACCTGGGGACAATCAGAGGGAGAGAGAGGAAAACACGAACACACACACACACACTACGGCACGTAACAGAGACAATCATGTGTAAGGCTAAAGTTAAATACTACAAGTAAGTTACCCAATGGGTAACTGAAATTCAAACTGGCATTGAAATTCAAAATCACGTTTGAATTTCCATGATTCTGATTCTGATTCTTAACGGTTCTCAATTCCGATTCTTTGAGGGGCAGGGTAAAAAAATGATACATGCTTCTTCCACCAAAAAAATTACATTTATTCGAGAAACTTTTACACAGGTTAGTTTACAGTAATATTCACATTAATCAGTCTGTTTATATTCACTGCTATGTAACTGTAACCTGAGAACCACTGAAGCTACAACAGTGCAAACCCCCCCCCCCATTTAAAAACAGTTCTTGTTGAGAAAAACAAGCATATCTGCCTTCTCAGGCATACCGGGAAGAAATGTTTGAACATTTTAAAGTAAAATGCTTCAATCTGTTTGTGAATTGTGATCAAAACGTTTGAGACCCACTGAGATAACTTAGACTAAAGTGAACTATCTAAACACTCAGAGTCCTTTACCTCAATGAGCTGTAGTTATCAGCCACTCAGTCTGACTGGAGAGGACTCTCCCTACACATCATTGTAGAAACATCTTCTTCTTCCGTTAGAGCAGCTAGCACCAGATGCTAATAACAACAGCGCGTACCGATGCACCCTCCCTCTCTCCCTCGCTCGCTCCCACGCTCACTCGCACTTTGGCTGTGAGCTGTGGTTGCCAGATAAGCCAACATCCCCCATTTTCATCACTTACAGCGCCCATCGTACAGGGCAAATGAAAAGGGTGTTAATTATGAATGTTGTTACATCAAGGCCGAACATTAGGATGAGCACCAACGGTCAAAACTTTTTTTTCCTCCCAGAGCTGCCGCCCTAGGCGAACATCTATAACGCCAGTGCGACGGGCCGGCCCTGGTCTCAGGTTACGCTGTAGGAAGTGTAGGTACAACCAGAGCCATATAATAGTATAATATATAATATAATATGGTGCTGGGTACAACCATAGATATATATAAACACGTGTTTATATATATCTATGGGTACAACGCTACATTTCCCGCTCTGCCGCAGTCATACAGTAGGCTACGGAGAGCGGCGAGAAACATTTCCTCAGGCATCGAAAAGCGGAACCGAAATTCACATGTCTAAATAATGCCGTTGGAATCGAAATGTTGGGAACCGGTTCTCGGTACCCAACCCTACTTATCACCCACACACAGGTTTGCTTGAGGCGCTATCACATCTGGAAGTGCAGTGTCTGTCGTCTTCCTGCCCGCATGGCGGCAGTGGCTCAGTCTGTAGGGACTTGCCCCTGGGACCAAAGGGTCGCCGGTTCGAGTCCCGATCGACCAAAACAACTACGGAGTGGACTGGTAGAGAGGTGCCAGTTCACCTCCTGTGCCCTGCCGAGGTGCCATTGAGCAGGACACCAGACACCCAACTTCTCCCCAGTGCCGGCTAGACTGGCAGCCTTTTCGCTCTGGCCCTCTCCAGATGCATGTGTATTCTGTGTAGTGTATATAACTGTTGCATGTGCATGTGTGCACCGGCCTGTATACAGTGTGTGTTAAACAAAAATATACAAGCCAGAGTGAAAAATTGAATTTCCCCATAGGGGGATTAATAAAGGTTCATCTTCTTCTTTTGGTCATTTTATTTATTCCCTTACACCTATAATCTTAGGAATTGAGTTGTTTAGCAACAGCTAACAGCTAACAGAAAAGTTTTGAATTACACGTTTATCGTCTGAATAAACATATGTTGTTTCTCTTTTTCTATAACTTTATAATAACTTCATTATTTTTCCATTTGTTTTTCCATACAATTCATGTTCAATTGTTGCTGTTGTTTTTTCTAGCTAAATAAGAACTTAATATGTATGAAATGATTCTTCAGAGCTCTTTTAGCTACATTAAACAAATCAGCCTTAATGAGCTCTACAAATCACACAGAGCAGCACCTTTTCACCAGTAATTGAGCTGCTGCAGAGTTAATGTATTTGTCCAAAGAACTCGTGTCAGTTTGGTCACTGGCGGAACATCTTCACAGAGACGGATAATTGAGTCTGAAGAGCAGAATTCAGCAGTGTTTCCTAAACACCAGCTGCGAGTCAGCTCTTCAGCCAAAGAAAACCACAATCAACCAACATTCAATAATTTCCTACCCTTATCCCCTTCAGTATAAAGCAGTCACTCAGCTGCCAAAGCTATGGCAGAGGTATCACCTCTGAGGATTCTCAGTTAATAAAGTTCTAATGTTTTCAAATGTTGATACCCTGCAGCCATTTGAAGTTACACAAGTAAAAAATAACCAGTCCGGTTCCTCACTACATACAAAATATCATTGCATTTTAATAGTGTGAGAGTGATTTTTTCAGCTGCAATGTTTTGGATGACGTATTTTATTATCTGTGTTTCATGTTCTGATGGCAGAACAAAAGAATAAAAAAGGGTTTAAAAAGGTGAGTGGGAAATAGTGTGCATTGAAAAAAAAAAAAACAGGACATTATCACTTCAAGAATCTTTTTTTGATATATTGTTTGGACAGGTTCTGCACTATCAGAGTTATGTGTGTGCACATTGGTGTGTGTTTGCAAACATGGAATGCTTTTTTTTTTAAAGAGAGTAATGCCTGTTTCCATCTAATCTCCTTGACTGCTAGACAGGTAATTTAGGACACAGAGATGTGTTATCAGAAGGCCACTTTGATGGTGTGCTCTGATACATGCTTAAATTCTCACTGCATTTCAAAGACAACCCCAAAGTAGAATCTGTGAAATAAAACAATACAGAAAAACTACATAATTGTTGCAGTTATTGTGAGCACATGATTTAAAATATACCTAAATGTAGCAGCAGATACACTACTACGATAAGACAAGAGGTACTTTATTGATCCCAAATTTGGAAATGATTGCGTTGAAGCAGCATAAAAAACTAAACAAGGCATTGCACATAAGTAGAAATTAAAGAGTAAACAATACTACAAACCAAACATCTCAAAACTACCATTGGTTGAAAGTCACTAAGAACATTTACTCTTGACTTTACTTCTTTACTTTTTATATCATATATGATAATCATATGCTTCTTTTATATTTACAAGTTAGATTTACAAATATGCAACAAATTGACTTTTTCCAATGCTTTATTTATTTTTGCCTTAATTATGAGGATACAAACATATGTTATCCCTTACAAAATATGTTAGTGCAGATTTCTCTTATTTAATCATATGAGGACTTTGTGTTTCATTCTTATGTGTTTCAAATCTCTCATCAGTCATTAAAACCAACATCAACATTTTGTATTGGAAAGTTGTTAACATTGATCAATAATCACTTTCTTTTTGGATCTTATGTGTGTGAAGTCAACTTTCTCAAGTTATGCTGTTAATATGGCTGAAGCCTGGTGCACACTAGAGGATTGTTCAATGATTTCCACCAACAAAAAGATTTTTACATAGCTTTTTTTCACCCTTGTATCAAACAATATTTGGTATATTTAAGATACACTTTTTATCAGATGGTAACATTGATGGTTTATGTATACTATATATAGTACAGGGTTAGGGTAACCCTAACCCTAACTATATCTGTAAAGCGTCTTTGAGCACCTGTAAAAGCGCTAACAAATTACATTTATTATTAAACGCCCTAAATAATCAAATAATCTGTTAGGACTTCAACTATAAAACAAATTAGGGTCCCAGACCAGAGTGCCATGAAGGTGGGCAACGGGGAAAAAGCAGGGTGATGACAATCCTGGATCACAAGAGACAAGTGTGTCGAGTCCCTTTCTCATTTAACACACCAGAAGCAGGTATTACATTCTTACAAGAAGCAGACCTTAGTAATAATACCCTCCACACAACATTTTTGGGAGTGGAGCAGTACAGTACTTAAGTAAATGTACTTTGTTACTGTCTACCGCTGTTCATTGTTCAAGATTGAAATGTAAATTTACAAGACGGTTTTCTGCCCCTCTATTCACATGTAGCCTTTCATACGTGATGGTTTCTTCATTCTCGAAATGTTGTGGAGCAGAAGTATAAAGTTGCAGGATTAGTCTCAAGTACAATGCCTTGCAAAAGTATTCACCCCCCTTGGCATTTTTCTTGTTTTATTGCATTAAAACATGTAATTTAATTTGATTTTTGGAGAATTTGTATTATTTGATGTACACAACATGCCTACAACTTTGAAGATGCAAAACATATTTTTTATTGTGAAATAATAATGAAAAAGAAAAAACATGAGCGTGCATAACTATTCACCCCCCCAAAGTCAATACTTTGTAGAGCCACCTTTTGCAGTAATAACAGCTGCAAGTTTCTTGGGGTATGTTGCTTGCTTAAGCATAAGCTTGGCACATCTTTCCATTGAGCTTTGCTTCCATTCTTCTTGCCAAAACTGCTCCAGCTCCTTTAGGTTAGATGGGTTCCGCTCGTGTACAGCCATCTTTAGGTCATACCACAGATTTTCGATTGGATTAAGGTCTGGGCTTTGACTAGGCCACTCCAAAACGTTTAAACGTTTCCCCTTAAACCACTCTAGCGTTGCTTTAGCAGTATGCTTTGGGTCATTGTCCTGCTGGAAGGTGAACCTCTGCCCAAGCCTCAAATCTCTGGCAGACTGAAACACACACACACAGTTTCCTCAACTATTTCCCTGTATTTAGCTCCATTCATCACTCCTTCTATTTTTACCAGCTTCCCAGTCCCTGCCGATGAAAAACATCTCCACAACATGATGCTGCCACCACCATGCTTCACTGTGGGGATGGTGTTCTGAGGGTGATCAGAGGTGTTGGGTTTGCGCCAGACATAGCGTTTACCTTGATGGCCAAAAAGTTCAATTTTAGTCTCATCCGACCACAGGACCTTCTTCCACACGTTTGCGGAATCTTCCACATGCCTTTTGGCGAACTCCAAACTTCTTATTTTCTTTGCGACTCTTCCATAAAGCCCAGCTCTGTGGAGTGTACGGCTTACTGTGGTCCTATGTACATATTCTCCTCTCTCTGCTGTGGAGCTTACCAGCTCCTTCTGGGTTATCCTCTGCCTCTTTGTTGCCTCTCTGATCAATGCTCTCCTTGCACGGTGTGAGAGTTTTGGTGGGCGGCCCTCTCTTGGCAGGTTTGTTGTCGTGGCATATTTTTTCCATTTTCAAATAATGGATTTAATGGTGCTTCGTGATGTTCAACGTTTGTGAGATTTTTTGTATAACCCAACCCTGTCTCATACTTTTCAACAACTTTGTCCCTGACCTGTTTGGAGAGCTCTTTCGTCTTCCTGGTGTCGTTTTCTTGCTTAGAAAGGCCACTTGCTGTGGTATGGAAGACGGAGGCCTTCTACAACAGTTGTATATACAGAGATAATGAGGCACTTGATTGCACACAGGTGAACTTTATTTCAATAATTGTGTGACTCTGAAGGTTTTTCTTTGGGCTAAATAGCAAAGGGGGTGAATACATATGCACACACCACTTTTCAGTTTTACATTTTTTGTTATGTTTTGTTACGTGCTCTTTTTTTCTTTCACTTCACCAATTTTGACTGACTTTGGTCTTGCCATAAAATCCCCCCAAAAATATATTATTTTTGGTTTTAATGCAAGAAAATAGGAAAAATGACAAGGGGGGTGAATACTTTCGCAAGGCACTGTACCTCAAGATTGTCCTTAAGTACAGTGCCTTGTAAATTAGCTACTGTCTGTTCATTGTTCATTTACCTATTGTGAGTCGCCTCGGATAAAAGCATCACATGGAAATGTAAATTTTGCAAGAAGTGGCCATTATTCAGATAGGTGTTTCTGCCCCTCTGTTCATTCTCTGTTCAAGTGCAACAAAAAACCGAAGCTCAGTGCTTTATCAGTCCTCTTGAAATAGTGACTGCCTGTATGAAAAAGTGTCAGTCTGTTCTTGGTGTGTAGGTTGGTGTAGCCTTCTTTGCATGAATGGTGATGATTGCTCCTGGACATGTCCACCGCTGCTACTGTAGGGATGTGCATGAACTAAATCCCTCATCAGGGAAAAGCTTTCCCGAATAGTGGCATTCATCTGCTGCATGCCATCTGCGTTGCGGATGGAGGTTTGCTCCATTAGTTCCACCATCCTCTTTTTTATTTTGAGGTCTTCCTGCACTGCATGGTCAGCAGGAAGTTTCCTCTTCAGCCGGTCACTACTGTGGCTGTTCAGCTGTGCCTTGAATAAACAAGATAATTGTTTTATTATTACACAATAGGACCATAACATGAGACCAAAGGCATGTTGTGAAATAGCTCTAGATACATTCTACTTTTACAAATACATCAGCTCTCAATACCTTCTACTTTTACAATTTTCTGTGGAAGGTTCTGTATCATAGTATATAGCAAGTCCGTTAAGCTTGAAATCATGAACATACCTGGAGCAGATCCCTGCGATGCCTTACAACGACAGCAGCTGGCAGACTTCCGCTGGGTTCGCTCGACTCTGGCTGTGGCAAATGCTCCAAACTCGGGGGTGAACTTGGTCCGGAAGACGACTCTTCCAGGTCCCCCGTCTCGATGCCGGCACTAAGGCTGCGCGTAGCAGGCGAGCCACCCCAGACTTCTTCACACAGCTCGTCGAACATGAGCACAACACATCCTTGGCCACTCCGACGCCCAAGGTCCACCGCCTGCCTGTACTTAATGTGCATTTGCTTTAGCTTGGCGGTAAGCTGTACCTTTGTGATGGCGCTTGCATCGTGAGGGAAGTCCTTCTCTTCTGTCGGGTTCCTCGGATACTGCACCTGAAATGCATCCCATATATTGCTATATTTAGACCAGCAGGTCTCCCAGTCAACATTCTCCTGTATTTTGCCCATTTTGTAGTCCAGTGAGACCCTAAGCAGAAGCTCTACCTCGACGTCTGTCCACGAAAAATAAATCCTTTCTTGCAGCCATCCTCTACCTTGTTTGTTTGTGCCTTACGCCCATGCTCGGGGGATCTTATACTCGCTGCTTTTGGTGTATTTTGTGGTCGAACTACAGCGCCACTTACAGGCCTGGCATATGTACTACAGCGTTTTGAGCGGTCTCTGGTGGACGGAAACGTTTCTGGTGCCTGTGCCTGTGCCAGTGGACGGAAGACTTTTTTGTTAACGATTGCGGTCCGTTTTCGTTCTCGTGTGGCAAGGGCATTAATAAAGGTAATCTCTCTTAACTAATGAGCCATTTGGAATTGATATGAGCAACTCTCGTAAAACACAGTGGCCTTCCTTAAGCAGCAAGGAGGGCTGACAGCAGTCCATCCGTTCTTTAAAATCTAACTGAAGAACATAATGTAGATTGATTTGTTTTTATGTCAAATTCAAGGAATATCCTTTTAAATCTCTAATCTGCCATGCCAGGAAATCTTGGTGGTAAATAAACACATGTATAAGAGACCCTTAATAGAAGTGCATACACTGTATCATTGCTTCACACATCTTAAAAATATGGTGATTGAATGATGATGTGTACACCGGTATAATTCTCTGTAGTATAACATTTTATTTCAATGTAGTTTAACAAAACTGATTTGTATTTTATGTTTTAAACATTTAAGGAAATCTATCATGCCAAGTAAGTAGAACATAATCCACTGATGGCAAGGGTGGAAGATCCAATAGAGCAGTGGCAAAAGACAGAAATATTGACAGGTCAACCCTGCGTAGATACATAAAATGTCACCAAATGTTTTGGGTGTTTTACAGATGTAGCACTCCAGATAGGACTCCACCCAGCGGATCCCAGTGGCTGGGAGATTAAAGCCCTCCCACTATTTCCTAGGAGGGCGTTGCAAAATTGCCCCATTTGTTCAATTTCAGGATTTAACCATGAGATGGCGCTTAATTCACAAATAGAGTGGCAAAGTCCCTCCCCTTCCGGTGGACCTCCATGGGACCTTATTTCGGAAAAATTATGTATTAAAGTCAATGGAGAGAGAAAGATTATCTTTCGATCCCATTTGAATTGTGCCACAAATTACACATATGATGTTTGTCAATTTAAAAGATAATTTTGCCAGTCAAAAAAAAAAAATGTGTCGTAAAACTGTGAAGTAACACATTTTTTTGTGCGAAACGGTCAATGAACTACATCTCTGGTCTTGCACAACAACACACGTCACTAAGATGGCCGTCACTACTGTCTTGCTAAACAAGGGATTAACTACCCTCACTATCACCACAATGAAACACGTCCAGAAGAATGTCATGCAAAGCTGCCTGCCTGCCTGCCTTCCTTTGATTCTCTCTGAACTGCCTGATATTTTTAATGTTTAATGTCAACCATTTGTGCAGATAGCATGAAGTAGAAAAGATTGCGGATGCTAATGTAGCGTTAGCATTTCTCTCCCGGGCTTAAATGGTGTATTATAGAATGATCACACCGGTGTGACAGTACTATTCAAAGGGTTCACGAAATATGACTACTACTCTTACTGTTTAACATTTTGGGTTACTTAATGTTACTTCATGTTAAGGCTAATACAAATGAAAAGGCTAAGGCTGTAATGCTAACTAACGTGCTTGCTACTAGCTAGGTAGCAAACTTGTCCAGCCACTCCTGGTCCTTTCATCAGACGGGAAGCGAAAGAACGAGCAAGACCCAATGCTGGTATGATAACAACCTGGTACTAAGCACACAGCCATCTTGTTAAAGTTATCTTATCTATCTCTTATATTTAGCGGAGGAAAACAATTGTGACATCAGTTATGACATCACTTACGTGGGATTTGTAGTCTTTCTAGTTGCGTATTTTTCATAGTCATATATTTCGACAGTTTTACGAAAAGCTGACTTTTTTGACATGGACATTATTTTTTAAGATTGACAAACATCATATGTGTAATTTGTCGCACAATTCAAACGGGATCGAAAGATACGTTTTCACTCTCCATTGACTTCAATACATAATTTTTTCGAAATAAGGTCCCATGGACTGGAAGTAGATGGGCGTGACTTCGCCACTCTATACACAAAGACAACTGGGTGTTGTAGACCTTAGTCTGTTTGCAATGTTTGCAGCTCTGCAGTTGTGTTTGCTGAATACTGTAGCATTTAATCACTTATTTGTTATGGTTTTCACAGGCTACTATAACAAAAAAACATCAATATTTTAGATCAAATAAAGTATATCTAATCTTATTATCTTAATTGTAATTTAATAATATAGTCTTCATATATTAAATAATCATAATGTAAATGTTTACACTTCTTTATTTTTTATGCTCATACTTTTACCTTTACAATAGTTTGCTTTAATATGCAGTATATTTGTTGTAATATTGTTGTGGTGTTTTTACACAGTACAGTAGATCGAAGTAAATCAACTTATACATTAAGTTAAGATAAGATAAGATGGACCTTTATTAATCCCCGTGGGGAAATTCAGTAGTTCAAACAGCAACAAGGTGAGAGTGAAAAACAGGATAGCACAGATTCACACAGATTAATAAAATCAAAAATAAGATCAGCGATAAAAATTAAAATAATAATAATGAGAAACTGAAATAAGAAATGAATACAATTCAAATTAAATTATCATATCATGTATTATTCAGTAATATTATACATTAACCCCATTATAGCAGATGCCACATTGAATGGATGAACACATTAATGCATCAATAATTACAACGGAGTATTTCTAAATACAAGTTGTACAAATACTTATATGTATTTAATACTAATAACATAATGATTCATTTTACTTTCAGATGATAATACTTTTCACTTGGGCCATTGACAATTTTGAATGCAGGACATTTACTTCTGATACGTATTTTTACCTAGGTAAATAATCGGAATACTTCTTCCACCTCTGAGTTTGGACCCTGTTACTTTTTAAAAAACTTTAATTAAATGTTTGATATTTCCAGAGACCCTTTCAGACCACTGCTGGAGAACAGGGGGGGGGGGGGGGGGGGGGGAGAGTTTTGTCACATTTCAATGGGCCATTACTTTTGAAACAAAGAGAGTCACGCAGCCCTGCGTTGATTTAAGGGAGCTGTCGGTGGGTGGTGAACAGTACATGGTCAATGTTTTTTTTTAAATGTTAAAACAGCATAAATATGTGAGCACAAACCTACAGTTAAACGTTACTGCTGGAGAAGAGAGATCACAGGGGGGTTGGGAGATCACAGGAGGGGTGGGAGAGCTGTGGCTGATTGGCCATTAGGTGTGTAAACAAAGAGTCACACACAGCCCCCACTGAGAGCTGCAGAGTTTCATCCAGAGTTTCATTCAGACTATTTAAAAAAACAACGGTCTGATTTTAACATTGCACAACAATGAACTCAAAGTGTGATTGTTATAGTAGTAATAGTAAACACTAATAATACAGTAAACTATTAACACTGTACATATTCTTGTTTGCCCGTGGGTAGATGACGAGGCTCCATTTAAAAATAAACCTCTTTTTAGTGAATTTCTGATTTTAGGCACGTTAATAAAGTTTTGATGAAGTCAAATTCATGATTGTTAGTGCGTTCATGTCAATTCGGCGAACATATGATACATTAAATGATCGTGAGGATGATGATTACAAATCTTTTGTTTGAGCCAGGCTGGATTTCCTGATGAAAAAACAAACCGATTGTTTTTGTATAGTTGTAGTACGCCAACGTGGATTAAACAACATTATTTTGTTAAATAAAAACATTGGGATGTTTTGTAAATGATTACATGTCTCTTATTTAGCACAGAATACGATCCTATCCGTGACATATAGATCTTAACAAATATCTGCTATATCAGATACCTCTACTGTGGTTTATCAGCTGTTTATTTCACATGAGTTCCAGTGTGGCAGCTTTTTAATCACTGCTCCCCCTGGTGGATCCATGACCCATTGCAGCTGGTTTCATTATAATTTAATTTATTTATCAAGGAGGCGTATCAAGTCATGCGGGGGGTTTTCCTTTCAACGAGGGCCGACCCCGTGCCGACCCCGTGCCGATCACGGGCCCACATGGGTAGAGGCGTCCGAAATGAGGTGCTACATCTGTTGATATGGTTTACCAAAGTCTTAAGTTCATAAAAGTACACTGTAAAACTGTAAAAAAAACAAGTTGCGGTAACTTAAAAAAAGTATGCAAACTCGTTGCTTCACTTTAAGTAAGTTAAGTCAACTTAGAATGGTGAGTACGAACAACTTATGTCTTCTAAGTGTGCTTTAATTAATTTTGAGAAGTACAACTGACACAAACCTTTTAAGTTATGTAAACTTAAAATGCATGCTTTGCATTAACCTATTTTCTTTAATTTGTGTGAACTCAATGAACAAATTAAACCCTACTTAAATAAATAAATCACCAGAACTTAACCCTTTTAATTCTACTAACTCATAATTTCTAATGTTTGCTAATTCAATTGAACAAACTAATTCCTGCTAACTAAGATAATTGTACTACAACAAATCTCAGAACACATTGTGTAAACTCCAACAATCTCCAAAAATAATGCATTTAAAACACTAATTGATTCAGTTGCAATACAACATTTATTTAAGTGCCAACAAAAAGTCATTCTGAGCCAAACAATAAACAAGGGTAATATTGCCAGATGATTGAATATGATGGTAAATATCCAATTGAAATGTACATTTGCTTTTTTATGTATTCAAAACCCTTATCTTAATAAAAACAGCAGTGCACAACGCACCAATTATAAAAAAACTAACCCTAATCTATAATGACTGTATAAAACGGGCACTGTTATACTTCAAAAAGTGTAAAGAGAGAGAAAAGGAGATCAAAAAGACAGAGTTTAAGAGTTCGGATAAGCACCTTTAAAGAAGGGATGTCAACATTCCAAAAATGTAGTAGTGGTTACCAAACCAAGTGAAAAACAAAATGTCTCAAAGATATTATGGTTAAAAGCAATAATTAAACACTAATTACTATGTACCAGACATAAATTCCTTTTTCACCATTTGCATTTTTGTAAGACGTTTAAACCAGTCTTAATTTCCTCTTATATATTTTTAATGTTGCTATAGAAAGAACTTTGCAAATGTTTTGCCCCGAAAAAATGTTACAAGACTTTATTAGAAGACATAATCATACCTAGGTTTCTGAATCTCTCTTTACATTCCTGTTGGTAACTTTAAGAATTAAACTGCCAAGCCAGCGAACCTAATGCAGTTCTGACATAATACATTAACCTGTTAAGCCCCTAGCCTGTTTTTCAGGTCTCAGGCTCGAAAATGACATTCCCAGAACAAATGACCATATATTCCCTTCTAAAAGGGTTAAATTAATAATATTTTTTCTCAAAGTAATGATAAACCTGTGAGTTGGATGTAGACAAGTCAGAATCAATATAGATGTTTTTTATTTTAAAGAAAATTCAGATTGAACATAGTAAAAAACTGTAAATTATAGTGTCCATCCAAAAAATATGTTGGATGATGGGTTAGTAGACTAAAAGCTTTAGGAATCCAAAGTACAACATATAATAAGTACCCTGTATCAAGATTGATGCAAAACAAGTGAAATCTGACCTTTTTAGAGAGATTTAGCAAAATAAAACACTTCTGGGGTCATTTGGGTGGATTTTCTATATCTCTGGCCCCCATTTGTCGATTTTGCTGATTTCTGACCGTTAGAGCCAATAGAATCGAAGGGGGATTTCAACACACACATGGTAAAACAAAAAGGTGGGGGCTTCGCGCATGAAGTTTTGCATCAGAGCGAACCTATCTCTAGCTCTGACATCTGGAAACAGAAAAGCAGGTTTATTGCTTATGGATTATCAGAAATCATTTCAAAGGGACACAGACACATTGGATTAACTTCAGCAGCGTTGTTATCGTTTTAATGCCATTGAAGACCACTTTTGACCAGACTACGACACAGGTAAGCCATGTTAGCGTTTTTAGCTACCTAGCGCCACATGTTTTGATGTCTGTTTTTGTTTATAAAGTCGCAAGTTCGTATCATTGAGTGATAATGTCTGTACCCATTGATTCTGTGTCATCTCACGATCAGATCGATGGGTTGGATGTGCAGAATGGATCAATAATAAGTGTGATGAAAACTTCTGTCTTTCAATGTTCAGTTCAATGAAGGAGACTGGATCGTCGTTAGCCAAAGCACTGAGTTTATTCTAAATACAAACAAGCGGCCGGGGAGCCCGCATAGTTCCACCCTGTTGGGGTGAAACCAAGCCAGCTCTGCCACAAAGAAGCGGCACCCTGCAAGATGCACAAAAAGGGCAGGACCCTAGAAAAGCGCGGGCTTTTCCTTAATGCATGCCAGACGTCACAGAACAAAGGACTGTTTGTCTCAAAACATCTGTTCTTTATTCAGAGTATCAACTGTAATCAATTTCAATCGCTGAATTGGGAGCCTTGTAATCTGGTTTCCTCGTTGTACATTTTACCTGGTAATGATTAAGGATAGTAACATTGTCTGTTATAATATTAGAAATATATTATTGTTCAATACCTTATAAATCTGAAAATATCAATTAATTTATTTGTTTAGTGTGAAAGTGTAATCTGATCTGACAAAATATATTTATCACCACTATTTAACACATATCTGTTCATTGGGAATACAAAAACAATCATTAATTGTACATCTGTAATCATCTGGTCATTCAATTCAAATGTTATCTTTGTACCAGAGCTAGAAAAACATGTCCTCCTGACTCGTTATCCTCCTCTCTTTATGACACAGAATGTCTGGTGTGTAAAGGCATCCTGATACTGTAGATTAGCACTGAGGTGCTGATTGGCTCAAAACTCTTCTTCATCAGAGCGCCATATTTCACCCCCCAATTGCACTGCTTTTGTGGCTCAATTCAGTGAGCACTTTATGATCTCCCAGTGAAACAGAGGCTCATCTGCCTGTATTCCTTCTGCTATCTGCTTGAGAGCAGTGCACCTGCCTATTCCAAGTGGCACATCCAGATGCCCCCCTCCGTGATGGGAGACATCTGCTCCTCCAAGAAACAAGGAACCTTGTATGAAACCTCTGAAACCATCGCTCGTCCTGTAGAGTTGTCTGCCTGAGCCCACAGAGCAGAAAGGTGAAGAAGCATCCCATCTCATCAGAAAGTTGAAGATTAGAATCCTCTCATCTCGAACGACCTCGTGCCTCCTTGCCCGTGGATGGGGTGCTCTCTCTCTGACCCTTGGCCTTCAGAGCTGTTTAACACTTGATAGGGATGTTTTCCTGAGTGCAGACAACTCAAAGTAATGGATTAGCACATTATCATTCAATTACAAAAGTAGGATAGGCCCCTCAGAATGATTTGGGAGCCTTCCTGACACATGCACATTATAAATGTAAGGTTTGTGTTAGTCATTTAACATGCAAGAATCATATACTCATCAGTCCAAAGCAGAGAAATGTTATTTTAAGTTAAATGTGAATGTTAAAAGTGAATGTGAGAAAGGGTTATATCCACAGGGACTACCCTGTGGATATAACCCTTTCTCAATGATTCTAAATGTTATATTAATTCACCATTTACCGTTTGATAAAGGATTAGTTTATCAGAAGTACATTTCCTCTTCCATAAAACATAGGTTTGAGAAATGATTGTTCCAATATGAAATCAATTACTCAATATAATTGACTCTTCCCTCCCTTTTCTTACATATGAAATAATAACTTAGGAGTCTATTTAAGCATGGTATTGTCTATATAAGCTATTAATCGAGAAAACTCAGAATCAGTATGCAATCCGCAAATATCTCTTCTCTCCTTCCTATCCCTCTCTTCCACATCTCCCTCTCATCCTCATCTCCCTTTTTCCTCACTTCCCCATCTCTTTCTCTCTTACTTCTGTTAGATATGAAATAAAACATACAAGTCCATGTAAGCATCTGAGTTACCACTGAAGGCATAGCATAAATGATAGTGGGCGTCTGAGGGTGTCATTACTGAGAAATGTCAAACACATTCAAAATCTCACATTTGAAAACAGGTTTGCATTCCTCCACTTAAGGTGACGTTATCATTGGAAACAATAAAAACGAACTATTTTGATGTAGAATCTATAAATTGAATCTTTAGAGCAGAACAGAATGGTTGTATTGTAGCCTGAGTTCCGTGCAGCCTTTAGTTTGACCAGGTGGAAACATTGTCCATATAATGTGAATACATGTAGAACTAAGAGGCCCCTGACATTAGGCCTATTTTAAAAATAGTAGGGGCTTTTAACAGCTTGCCAACTTACAGGCATCCTCTGCATAGCAGTATGAATAGCCTTAAAAAAACAACCCACTCTGCGGTAACGAGAGTCATATTTCTGAACCAAATGCCCTAAATTAAGCCGTTAGTCCCATCTGACTGACCCAAGGGTTGGTGCTGGTGTGACCGGGAGGCTTCCAGGTGTTCAAAGCAGATGTCAAGCTTTCAGTTCATGGCTTGGTGGGGGGAGTGGCCCACGTGAGACAGTATTGTTCAGTTTGAGGAGCGTCATTGTCTCTGGGAGCAGGGAATGGTGTCCATTCTCGGACCAGACCATTAATGTAATTTCATATAGAGCAGCCATAGCATCTCTGTGACTGCACTCAGCCGGACTGTAGCAGGGCAGAACTGGGTGACTCTTAGTGAAGCTGTCCAAAGCCATTAGACAAAATGGAACCACGTGCTAGCTAAAGGGACACAGGGTCATCAATGTCTCTCTTTACCATTTGCCTAATCATAAACAAATTTGTGGGAAAAATGTGGAACACTAATCCATCATGTGGAATGTTGAGGTAATTTAAATAAGTACTTATTGGTCGAAATCAAATTAACATTAACTTTGGAACTAAAGTCAGTTAAAATTGGACATGCACGGATCAGGATCTAATCAATACACAATTTTCCCAGCTCTGTGATGAAAATGATAACAAGCAGGGATGCAAACGTGTCCCCTGTCGGTGAAATTCACCGTTTTGAATCCAAAATAGGTCGTCTTTATGATTCATGTAGATCTGCAATAAAAATATTATTGGGGTATGGGCAGGGTTGCTAACTTTGGGTACCTGGCTGGAGTGAGATTTTGATATCATGGGTTTAATTACACACATGCGCGCAAAATGACTGCTATCGTGTCAGTAGCGGGACCTTAGCATATATTTAGGATATATATATATAATATATATACAAATACACAATATTGGACACAGACTATAAAAGGGCACACAGTTTCATTCACTAATGAAAGTCAAACACATGTTTGTTTTCACTGTTTTATTGTGTGCCTGTCGCGATAAGCAATTAATTGACCTATCGGCTCTCAAGTATTTGTGTTGGGTAATCTATGGTAGGGCTAACCCATACAGTGGTGGGGCTCAAATCAGTATTTGAAATGTAATTACATGCACGCTATATCACCCCCTTGACAGTGAAACGCCACGCGTGAGGTTTAGATTATTTCCCTGTCTCAATCCAAATTGAACTGTATGAAATAAAAAGGCACATTTGTCTTGTAGTAAATAAAAGGGCAACCTGGAGCCAATCCTGCCATTTCCTCACAAGTGAAAGAGTTGACATGCTGAAAACCCAACCCCCGCTGGGGGGTCTGTGGGGATTCTCCCCCAGGAGATTTTTGAAATACTAACATAAAATACACATTCTCTCTTGAGATGAAGAATAAATCCATCTATTACTACACGACATATTTAAATGAAGCTGAACCTGCTGCTCCTCACAGAGGGAAGAGGCTGTGTGAATTACTTTACATTGTGGATACGGGTGGATCGCCCCCCTTGTTCTGTGTGTCAAAATGGAAGACAGCCCACACACCTGTCAATCATCAAACCGTGGGGTCTTATTTCATTATGTGATGATTTCTATCAACACGTAATGTTGTATCGATGTATATAGAGATGTACTACCGCAAAAGTATTCTCCGTCGGGACTTCCTGCAACAACACCACGCCGTTATAATACAGTGCTGAGAATGAACGCACTCTTGAACGCCGTTATGTACAGCGCTGAGAATGAACGCGTTCTCAATTACGTTCATCTAGCGGAAATACAGTACGTTCGGTTCACGTTCGCCCAAAATATGAACGCGTTCAGGTACATTACTGCCTACGGATGTGTTCGTTAATATTAGCTGTGTGGTCCGGAGTGACTGTGGCACAGACTGGACCGCTGGTGAAAAGCTGTTAGAACGGGGTGTTCAGAGCAGAGCTCCCTGTCGGAGCGGCAGAGCTTGAAGCGAACTGAAAATGTTTCTGGCTAACGTTAGCTTAGGTACTCAGATCTTGTTCTTGAGTAAAAGTAGAAGTACCAGAGTGTAGGAATACTATGTTACAGTAAAAGTACTGCATTCAAAATGTTACTCAAGTAAAAGTATAAAAGTATTGTCATAAAAATATAGTGAAAATAGCGACAGTAAAAGTAGTCACTGTGCAGATTGGTTTATTTCAGAATACTATATATGATATGTTTTATAATGATTGATCATGAAAGTGTTCTCAAAGATGGTGAAGGTGCAGCTAGTTTGAATGACTTTGTATACTGCAGGGTAGCTTGTGGATTTACTCCAGGTGGAACTAAAGTCTGATTCAACACTTGATTATATTTCACATCATTCATCCAGATCTGAAAGTAACTAAAAGGTATTAAATACATGTAGTGGATTATAAATACACCATGTACCACTGAACTGTAGTGGAGTAGAAGAATAAAGTAGAAAAACATTTAAATACTCAAATAAAGTACCAGTATCTCAAAATTGTGCCCAAGTATAGTACTTGTTGAGTTTATGAACTTAGTTACTTAACACCAGTGGCTATACAGATAGAAAGACTAAGCCTTGCACAGAGGCATGAAAATACATTTTCAAAATGCTCAACAGTACTGGCAAAATTATAAACTGACTGCTGCAATTAGATCTTCCTCTTTGTGCTGAGGTCATAAAACCCCCAATGGGTCGCGCCGTGGTCTGCTTCAGATTATTTTTTCCTTCCAGAGGTCACGCCTGTCTCTGACCCCGTGTCTTGCGTTTTTTTTTTTGCAGCACCAAGCAGAGCAGAGAAAGGGGGAGATTTTGACTAGAAATAATTTGAAACAGTTTAATAAAGAATGTTAAACTATATTTAAAAACTGTAATTGAACTTCAATTTATATCAATTATCCTATTCCAGTGGCCAGTTGGAACAGACAATCAACAACGTTTTAATTTTGCAGCAACAGTGCAAAAGGTTTCAATCACAATTATGTCTGAGTCTATTCTGCTTATCTGCTTTGTTTCGGAATGTGTTCAATACATTACGTTTTTTTTATTTTTTATTCATCATTACCATACAATACATAGATTAAGAATAAATGAAACAAATAATACAACATTGACCTAGTTGAGCAGACAGATTTTTTTTAACCCTGATTTCCTCAGGCCGGTAGTTATGAACAGTGATGCCTCTGAGGGTCTCGGTTGTAAGACAGATGCAGGATATAAAAACACTCTTTTGCTATTTATTTTCCTTTTCCAGCACCTTTATATTACAATGCATAATTTTGATTTACATTATTTATTTATTTTTCCTCAAGTCACTTACTTTTGGTGAGATAACTAAAGTTTAGTTCATTTTACCCTGGCTATGGACTGATTCGTTGTTAATTGTTACAAAACATGCACAAGACGGCGGGTAGACAAACCAATATAGAAACAATTAGACAAACAAACATGTACTCGCAACAAACTCAGCGCCCTGGCCAAAATCCATCCAGTTTAATTTAATCCGAATTAGGAGACTTCAACGGGAGCAGTAAAATATCTGTTCAATATGGGCTCTTCTCAGCCATATTTACTTGTAATCTGTTGAAGAGTAATAACTACTTTATTCTCAATCAAACCACTATGCTAATTTAGCGGTGCCGCTCTACCGACCGAGAGCAGAGATTTTTAATTAATTCAGTACTCTTTTTTTAAACAACAGCCAAATTCAATAATCCATCAATTTATGAAACACAGTGTGATGTAATATTCTGGTATCACCCTTCCCATTAATAATTGTTTTATTTAGTTCTAAAACGTAATGGTGTGATTAGCAAAATACCACCCTGTGCTCTATTTCCCTCGTGTGCCGTTCACCACAGGGGGAGGGGGAAATTCGCCCTCCCTCGTGCAGCCTGAGCCAAAAATCCGAGGTGGATTGATTTGACTAGTTAAAGCGTTGAAATCTCCAGAATTGGGCGATTTGTTTCAACTACAAATCCTCACATTGCTTTTGAACAGAAGTTCCACCTTACTGATGCTCTCCTTAAAGGCCCTGTCACACTGTCCTGAAATTGACACCCGATGGACACACGATAAAGGAAATGTTCAAATTCGGCTGTGATCGTAGCTACATCGGGCCATTCGTGAGGGCATCTTAAGCCATCGTATGACCGCCGGTGGAGTTTCTCAGGCTCCGGCAGCAACTTCGTGAGCGGCAACTTCGTAAGGCACTCGTGAGGGCATCTTGTCAAATCGTGTCATCTTCGTGTTATCATCGGTGCATTCACCCTCACTCTGATCGGGGCGAATGCCCGATGGCACCGATGATAATAAGATGCCCTCACGATGGCCTTACGAAGGGCACAATTGACACACAAATTAAACACGAAAATGAACCTTCGCAAGGTCCTTCGCCAATTTTTTGGCATGCCAAAGATTTTGCCACCGCTCACGAAGTTGCTGCCGGAGCCTGAGAAACTCCACCGGCGGTCATACGATGGCTTTAGATGCCCTCACGAATGGCCCGATGTTGCTACGATCACAGCCTTATTTGAACATTTCCTTTATCGTGTGTCCATCGGGTTGTTTTATTGCACAACAAAATCATGTAAATACATTATGTAAATAACCCAATTTGTGTTCTGTGAAACTAAAAAGGATATAATATATTATTTTGAAGGACAGTTGACAGGAAGTTGTTGTTGTTATGGAAACAACATTACGGAGAAAACGTAATATTTTCTACATATAAAGACGGATAAAGTAAAGAACAAAGTCTGAAGATATCAGTACAGTATCATAGTACTGTAACATAATTGTTTTTGGTACTTTCATTGCAGTTGTATGTCTTAAATGTAATGTAAATGTTGCCTTCGTGTGTGGTTCGGGGCCATCTTCGTGCGAAATTCACAATTCCATATTCGTGTGTCCATCGGGTGTCAATTTCGGGACAGTGTGACAGGGCCTTAAGGCCTCTCCAAATATTTGCCGTGTGTAATTGTCTAGTAATTTAATTCCAGGAACCACACACAGAGGAAATCGGTAAAAGTCGATATTCCGAGGTTATTTATTAGCCCCAAATATTCTCATTGTTTTCTACATGAGCTGTGCTTGCTTCTGTGGGCACTTGCCCCAGCAGCAATCACCAGTGCTTGAATTGGAATGAAAAAGGTGCCAGTACTCTAAAATCAGCAACTTTTTCAAGTCAATTGTATATATACAGCCCACAAACAAGAATTTGGCTACTATAATGCTGGTGGGTTTGTCTCTTTACTACTGTATATTTTAGAAAGGTTCACTGTACTTAACATTTTTTATGATAGGCAGCGGATATGGCTAAAGCTCAGTAAGGTCAATATTAACTGAAAATATAGCAATCAAAGTCTAGATCTTCTGCTGAAGACACATGAAGCAGAGACCTTTCAGGTGAGAGCCCCTCTGGTGGTGTTCAACATTAATGACAAGGAAACAAAGCTCTGGTCAGAAGCATTTTTTATAAAAAGCTTTAACAAAATTAAGTATTTCTGTACATTTTGAATGCAATCTAACTTTCCAACTCAGAAAACGAAAAACGAAAAAGTGCCAAAAGTCTTCTCACATGGCTGAGCTGCTTTGCAATATACTTCACCACTGAAGAATACAAATATGTATAAAGTAAACTATGATGCAATCTAACTTTCCAACTCAGAAAAATGATAAAGAGCATGAACAAAGAACATGTAAAAACAAATGCAAAATTTGCACAATCTAAAATGAGAAACTGTAACTGCAAGTAACAAAGTCTGAGCCATGGTAAAGAGTTACATTGAACACCAAGCTGATCAGATAACTCCCTGGTTGGTCTGAAGTCCTTCTATCTCCAGGATCTGTACAAATCGGCACATTATGCCAAAAGTCTTCTCACTGGGTGAGCTGCTTTGCAATATACTTCACCTTGTTAGAAAAGGCTCCAGAAGGCCTTGGGGACATCAGTATCAGGGGCTGGAGCTGGACAGGCTCTTTCATCAGCACTTCTCCTTCCCTTTGCCAGCCAGGACCTCACATACTGTTCCGGATTGAACTGTCCTAGTGATGGTCCATTACATTTAATGAAAACCAGGCTGGACAGTCGGCTGACAGAGAGAGCATTCCTTTTTGCAGTAAGGATATCGTTCATGCAGCTGAATGCCCGCTCACACTCACTAGTGGAGACAGCGATGGTTCGGACTGCTTTCAGTAGAGGCTCCATGGCAGCAGGTGTACGGGATGCCCTGGTTTCCTTGTATTCGCGAAAGCCCTGAACAGTCTCTCTTCTGTCCACTTTCAGCACTTCGCACAAACGTAGCACCTCTACGTCCCCATACTGTACGTCTAACTCCTCTTCAGGCCAACTTCCAGGATGGATAACTTTCATGTCCTGGATTAGCTGATTGTCCCGGGCCTCCCGGCCATGTAATGGGATTTCTCTTGTGCTGACATGAGAGGAGGTTGTGGAAGTCATTCTGTGTATCAGATTCTCTACCATACTGCGGAAAAACTGACCTGCATGAATCTGTACAAGCCTGCCATTCTCACGCAGGGCAACACCCTTGAAGGACTTCTCAGCTAGAGCTGTATGAACTGTAGTCATGTGTGGGCCAGGCATGGTGACCATGGATTCAAAAACTCGTATTTCTCGAGTTAAGAGCCTATCTGCTGTAGGCAGTGTCATCTCTCTTTTTTGGAGTTGCCGAGAGAGGTCGCTGAGCTCTGTGAGCGCATCGTACATTGTAATGGCAAACTTTGTATATATGTAGTTTAAGGTTTCTTATAGTGCAGACTTTATATTTTACCTTACATGGACACATCAATTGCAGTTCCTAGAATTATGTGTTTTGCTTGTAACCTCTGTTAGCACTTTCAGCAGTTCCTATAATAATGTATTTCAGCTTATAACCTCTGTCAGCATTTTCCAACAGTGTCTGTAATGATGTATTGACACTCATGACCTTTAAAAATGTCGAAGTAAGGTCTGGGTGATGTGTTTTAGTTCATGTCCATGTTCAGTGTGCATCTGGACCCGGTGACAACATTACCTATTGACGCAGCAACCACTGTAAGTTATATTCTTGTTTAATTAGACTTCTCGGTTTCATTTATTCGACTCTGTATAATTGTTACTGTAGCTAAAACGGCTAAATCGCTTTTGAGAGATTTTAAATCTCAGATCTGCTCAGGCGAAACCTGCTTTACAGCTCTCAGCACTCAAGCCTGCATTATTAACATAGGCAGGGCCAGTCTATTGATTGCGTGAAGTAGAACTGCGTGACTCAGTCATCCTTTAGCTCAAAAAGCATTTAAATACCGCATTTAGAAACTGATGAACTCAGTGTGCATCTGGACCCGGTGACAACATTACCTATTGACGCAGCAACCACTGTAAGTTATATTCTTGTTTAATTAGACTTCTCGGTTTCATTTATTCGACTCTGTATAATTGTTACTGTAGCTAAAACGGCTAAATCGCTTTTGAGAGATTTTAAATCTCAGATCTGCTCAGGCGAAACCTGCTTTACAGCTCTCAGCACTCAAGCCTGCATTATTAACATAGGCAGGGCCAGTCTATTGATTGCGTGAAGTAGAACTGCATGACTCAGTCATCCTTTAGCTCAAAAAGCATTTAAATACCGCATTTAGAAACTGATGAACTCAGTGTGCATCTGGACCCGGTGACAACATTACCTATTGACGCAGCAACCACTGTAAGTTATATTCTTGTTTAATTAGACTTCTCGGTTTCATTTATTCGACTCTGTATAATTGTTACTGTAGCTAAAACGGCTAAATCGCTTTTGAGAGATTTTAAATCTCAGATCTGCTCAGGCGAAACCTGCTTTACAGCTCTCAGCACTCAAGCCTGCATTATTAACATAGGCAGGGCCAGTCTATTGTCGCCCATCAGCTGTAGATAGTTAACTAATTAACTTCAGCTGTGAGAACTGAGCAATCAGGCATCCATTTCGGGTAGCTCTTTCCTGGAGCGGCAGCTTCAGCGGCAGACAGGCTAAGACTGACAAAGACATTAGAGTCCTACGGGAGTAAGACTGACAAAGACATTAGAGTCCTACGGGAGTCACGAGGGAGGCAAAGAGGAGGCAAATCCTACTTTGATTGAGCTAAGTATCGTTGGCGTTTTTAATTTTTACTTTTGTTGTTTAGCCCCTCATGCTATAATCATGTGTATTTTCTCCATTCCTGTTCATGTGTCTTCTCGCAATTATCACTGGCCCCGTGTATCTCCTAATCGATATAACCGGCCTGCTCTCGTCTATCCCACGTGCTCCACTGAGATCCATCATCTAGTTTCAGGTGGCCTGTGGAACTGCCAGTCAGCTGTTCCTAAGGCTGACTTCATCTCTGGCTACACCTCCCTGCAGTCTCTGGATTTCCTTGCTCTCACTGAGACCTGGATTACTCCATCCAACACATCCACCCCAGCAGCTCTCTCCACTGCATATTCCTTCTCCCATACACCCAGACCCACTGGCAGAGGAGGTGGCACTGGTCTCCTGCTCTCTCCCAAATGGAGCTTTTCCCTCTTCAAGCTACCTAACTTTACTCCTTCCACCTTTGAGTTCCATGCCGTCACAGTAACCCATCCTATACAGTTAACCATTGTTGTTCTCTACCGTCCACCAGGCGCCTTGGGGGACTTCTTGGAGGAATTAGATCATCTCCTCTCACACATCCCTGAAACTGGCCCTCCCGCTGTACTTCTCGGAGACTTCAACCTCCAGATGGGGAAGATAGACGAACTAACATCTCTGTTAACCGCCTTTGCTTTCTCACTCTCTCCGTCCCCACCGACTCATAAAGCTGGCAATGTCCTTGATCTCATATTCTCAAGGAACTGCGCTACTTCTAACCTCTCTGTAAACCCGCTCCACACATCCGATCACTTCTTCATTTCATTCTCTCTATCCCTTTCCAAACATAACAAACTAATCTCTTCCCATCCTACACTTGTCCGCCGTAACCTTCGCTCCCTCTCTCCCTCTACCTTTGCCTCGTCGGTGCTCTCAGCCCTCCCTTCCTCTGATTCGTTCCAACTACTGCCTCCAAACTCTGCTGCAGAAACTCTCCTCTCTACTCTCTCATCCACTCTGGACTCGCTCTGTCCTCTGACATCTCGGCAGGCTCGTCAGTCCCCTCCGGCTCCCTGGCTAAATGATGCACTGCGTGCTAATAGAACCGTCCTTAGGGCAGCAGAGCGGAAATGGTGGAAATCCAAACACCGTGACGACCTCCTAACCTATCAAGCTCTCCTCTCCTCTTTCTCTGCTTCGATCTCTCAGGCAAAAAGCACTTTCTTTCAAGATAAGATCCAATCTTCCTATTCCAATCCTAAAAAACTATTTTCCATCTTCTCCACCCTCTTGGACCCTCCAAAAGCTCCTCCCCCCTCCTCACTTCTGTCAAGCGACTTTGTTACCCACTTTGAAAAAAAGGTTAATGATATTCGCTCTTCTTTTTCTGACTCACCTTTACTCACCGCTGGGTCACCAGACCTTCCTTCCACCAACACACTAACCTCCTTTTCCCCTCTCTCTCCAAGTGAGGTTCTTACCCTCATTACCTCTGCCCGCCCTACCACCTGTCCTCTGGACCCTATCCCTTCAAACCTCCTTCAGACTATCGCTCCTGATATTCTACCGTTTCTCACCCATTTCATCAACACTTCTCTAACTTCTGGTCACTTTCCAAACAGTCTCAAGGAGGCAAGAGTAAACCCTCTCCTAAAGAAACCCACTCTCAACCCGTCTGATGTTATAAACTACAGGCCTGTCTCTCTCCTCCCGTTCCTGTCTAAATCACTTGAACGCGCTGTCTTTAAACAACTCTCCTGTTATCTCAATCAGAACAACCTTCTGGATCCGCACCAGTCTGGTTTCAAGGCAGGTCACTCCACAGAAACTGCTCTCATTGCTGTCACGGAGGAACTGCACACTGCCAAAACTGCATCCCTCTCCTCTGTCATCATCCTGTTGGACCTGTCTGCTGCATTCGACACGGTGAATCATCAGATCCTCCTTCGCACTCTCCAAAAACTTGGAGTTTCTGGCTCTGCACTTTCCCTCCTCACCTCATACCTGAAAGACCGTACCTACAGGGTGACTTGGAGAGGGTCTGAGTCCGACCCTTGTCAATTAACTACGGGGGTCCCTCAGGGCTCTGTTCTTGGTCCCCTCCTCTTCTCCTTGTACACAAACTCGCTCGGATCAGTCATTAGCCCGCATGGTTTTTCTTACCACTGCTACGCTGACGACACCCAATTAATTCTGTCCTTTCCCCGCTCAGAGACCCAGGTCGTCGCACGCATCTCTGCTTGTCTAGCTGACATCTCTCAGTGGATGTCTGCTCACCACCTCAAGCTCAACCTTGACAAGACTGAGCTGCTCTTCCTCCCGGGAAAAGATTGTCCAACTCTTGACCTGACAATCAACATCGGCACCTCAGTTGTTTCCCCGACTCAGACTGCAAGGAATCTGGGTGTGACCCTAGATAACAACCTGTCCTTCACTGCAAACATCGCTGCTACAACCCGCTGCTGCAGATACACGCTTTACAACATCAGGAAGATACGTCCCCAGCTGACTCAGAAAGCGACTCAGGTTCTGGTCCAGGCTCTCGTCATCTCACGCCTAGACTACTGCAACTCCCTCCTGGCTGGTCTACCTGCATGTGCCATCCGACCTCTGCAGCTCATCCAGAATGCAGCGGCTCGTCTGGTTTTCAACCTTCCTAAATTCTCCCACACCACTCCGCTCCTCCGCTCCCTTCACTGGCTTCCGGTAACTGCTAGAATCCACTTCAAGACACTGGTACTTGCTTACCGTGCTGCGAATGGATCTGGCCCTTCCTACATCCAGGACATGGTTAAACCGTACACCCCAGCGCGTGCACTACGCTCTGCATCAGCCAAACGACTCGTTGCGCCCTCGCTGCGAGGGGGACCCAAGTTCCCATCGGCGAAAACACGTAGGTTTGCTATCCTGGCTCCAAGATGGTGGAATGAGCTCCCCATTGACATCAGGACGGCAGATAGGTTGCACATCTTCCGGCGCAAACTGAAAACTCATCTCTTTCGACTCCACTTCGAGCGTTAGAACGATTAACGAAGCACTTTTATACCAATAAAGGACTGGATTACCTAAAGCCAGTTGAGTAGCACTTGAAATGTTTGGCTCTATGAAACCTGATATACTTATATGATTCTGTTTTCTTCAAGGTTGTGTCTTCCTGGTCGAATGTACTTATTGTAAGTCGCTTTGGACAAAAGCGTCAGCTAAATGCAATGTAATGTAATGTAATGTCCTCTGTCTCCCTGGAAAGTGACATTTAAGGTCGCCTGAGGTCTGAACTTGATGAGGGGGCTGGGTACCAAGCGCAGGGCAATGGGCAAGTTCCTGTTTAGTTTCCCTGTCTTATAATCAAGTTCCCCATTTCTTAGCCCTCCATCTGTTGCTGACAAGTTTCCTCACTTCCCTCTTGCTGAACAGGCCCCTGGTTCGATCTATTAGTGATTGACAGTTTCAGTTCCTTTGGAAAGCTTATCTCTCCTGCCAGGGCCCCTCCTAATGAGTGACGGGATGTTGTTGAACTGACCAAAATCCTATATAACCTGTATGCATTTTCTACTCTGCGCGCACTCTCTCAGGATACCTTGTGTTCTGTGAGACCTGTGTCTTTGAGGCCTCAAATAAATAACCCGAAAGACAACTCTGTCTGTTTCACCATTTATTGTTTGATATTTCTGACTTGTGTATCTCCACAGTATTGACTAGGTCTAAAGATTTCCATAACAGTCCCAGATTGCTGACAAACGTTGCAGATGTGAGCAAATCATCTAGGCCCTTGTACTTTGCTCTGTCTCTGGAATCCCTGCTCGTGTCGTTTGCAGCATTTGTGAAGTGATCATGAAGCACTCAGTAGTTTTCCCAGACTGCTCTGATGCTCCTTTCACTTGAAGCCACCCAGCGGATGGACAAAACACGCCCTATCACCAGGAGACGCTGTCCGACTGCTTGCGCACACTGCGCTAACTGCCTCTGATTTTTGGGGGAGGCATGGAACAAGGAATAGAGTTTGTCAAAAAAGATCTGGAAATGATTGAGCCCTGAGACCTCCTTAACCACATCCCCAACTGCCAGCTCTAGACGATGATTGGAGCAGTGCCACACAAACAGGCTTGGGAATTTACTACACAACTGGGTAGCAACGCCTGTTCTCTTCCCTAGCATGACTGAAGCCCCATCACATGCAAAAGAAACGAAACACTGACCTAAAAAGTCCTCGTTAAAATCTCTTCCAAGACACTCCATTAACGCCTTTGTGATGTCATCAGCCGTTGTTCCATCCAACTCGATCAGCTCCCAAAAAAACGTTTCGGGCTCAGCATCAGCTAATGCTGAGGGTAGACACACAACAAGCACCGTTCTACCACTAATAGTGGTAGATTCATCGACCAAAACACAGAGTTTTCTTTGGTTTTCTGTAATGTCTTTTGCCATTTTTTTCTTCAGCTCGTGAGCTATGTGGTCGATGATTTCGCCACAGGTTTTATTGGAGTGCAAAACCCTGCCCACGTTCAGCCCATTCAGTTTCTGTACATTCAAATCAATTGGCATGTCTGTGAATGGCCGGCTATGTTTGCCAATTTTATATGCCGTTCGAAAAACTCTGATAGTGGTGTCTAATTCAGATTTATGCATAGACTGCACTTGATGTTGAATAGTTTCATGTGAAGCAGATGTAAGGATGTCAGCAGCTTTTACATGGGCTTGTGATTCTTTATGTTCTTTGATTTTTTTTCACAGGCTAGCTTGTTGTTTGCCCTTGTCAACACCGAAATGAGACACTGCACACTCACCCCATTCAGTTGACAGTTTCAGTCCTTGTCCAGTGTGTATTCCCAAAGATTTGACATCTCTGCATATCCGACATCCTAGCTTCTTATCTTTAAGAAGGAGCCATGCATTGGTCTTGCAAAAATATTGCACCTGGTCCGTTGTCCAGCAGGCAGGTGCATCGCTTTGCCCGGTGTTGGTGGTGGCAGTTGCGCCAGCAGCAGCTAACGTTAGAGGCTCTGGAGGAGGCGGCGGAGCTAGTGCTAATGCTAATGCACTAGAACTTGGAGCAGGAGGATCAACCAAAGAAAGCTCCCCATCAGACACAATTTCCAACACAGGCACAGCATTCTCTGTATTTGAAGTTTCTTCCGGCGACAACCGCTGTCTTTTTACACTTTTATTAATCCACGCTAACATTTTAGAAATGCTAATTTGTGACGTGACTTGCTTTCCTTCTCTCGGGGGCGTGCCTGCTCTGTTCTATCACTCTACATAGCCACCCACTGGGTGGGAGTTGCACTGCATAAACACAACACACGTGCATCTAGGTATGTAAATTGTAAAGCATTCAAACATGGTTTTACTAACAGTTTTCAGTAGGTTGTTACTTCGGCATTATTATTATTATTATTATTTTGAAACGTGTATTACTATTAAATCACGGTCAAATAGGTTAATTTTGACATAGTCGTTTCCACCACAGTATTTACATGGAGAAGATAAGCCCCGCCCCCTCTCCAGCACGTTCTGTTTGAATGACAGGAGTAAACAGCTGACAGCCGCTGTGAAACTCCAGCGGTTAGAGCAATGAGAATGTCCGTTCGGCACCTCATGACGCATCTACTGAGTACCGGGCGGCTGTATATATATATATATGGATGTATAATAAGAACGACGGGAGAGTGTTGAGTACTGGCACGGTGCATGAGTACCGGAGTACCGCCAGCATGCCGGTACTGAGCAAGAAGTGCCGGTACTCCATGGGTCAGAACCAGAAGTGCCGGTACTGCGTACCGGTGAGTACCGGCCCAATTCCAGCACTGGCAATCACAGGAAAAATCGGCCAGGACAGAATCCTCTTTGACACCGATTTCCCAGGTTATAATTATGCCTTCAAATGTAAAGAGTAGAGAGACCAAAAAAATTGCATCTGCTCAGTTTCACAGGTAATTTTGATACCGTCAATCACAGAGTTGGTAAGGCAATATCCAAATATAGATTTGAAATCACACTTACCAGTCTGAAGATTTCTTGGTACGATGTTCGCGACGCCAATCTGTGATGAAAACTTCTGCCTTTCAATGTTCAGTTCAATGAAGGAGACTGGATCGTCGTTAGCCAAAGCACTGAGTTTATTCTAAATACAAACATACAAACAAGCGGCCGGGGAGCCCGCATAGTTCCACCCTATTGGGGCGAAACCAAGCCAGCTCTGCCACAAAGAAGCGGCACCCTGCAAGATGCACAAAAAGGGCAGGACCCTAGAAAAGCGCGGGCTTTTCCTTAATGCATTTCAGACGTCACAGAACAAAGGACTGTTTGTCTCATAAAGCATAGACGAGAAGAAATACCCTCCCCCACAGGAAGGCGGGGGAGGCCTCTCCGAGCTTACTGCAAGGAAAGAACCCCTATCATCAAAAGTCAAAGACAACAGTGATTGGACCAAAATATTCCATGACAATAAGGTTTTATGAGTGAGTTTCGGTGCAGTAAATCTGTTAGCATTTTTCGGTCGTTGATAATTCAGAGGCTCAGCGTAATATGTACCGTTTAAGGTTAACAAGCTGTTTGCATCCAACTCTGTAGAGAGACAGGGGGAACACATCATTCGGTTCAGACAACTGTGTGACTGAAAAGGTGGACAAATGGCTTCCACACAGCTCATATTCTCACAGATGCTCATTATACCAGGAAATCATAAGTCTGCAGACAAAAAATATGTCGGTATTGATTACCACAATTTTAGTTATTTGTCTGAAATCCGGGAGCCCTGAGCAACATCCAACTGAAATGACCATATCAGACAGATGATGATACAAGGACTGTGTTCTGCTGGGCGTTCCTGTGAAAGTTCTGCAGATTTTCAAGAAATGAAGCCACCATGCCAGACTTTATTTTATTGATTTCAACAGATGGCTTGAAAAAGGAGGTAGAAGCTAAATTAAATGCTATCATTTGTTGGTGTCTGAGAGCTAAAGTGAGGGCTACATTCTTGAAATTGTGAGAATGCCGCACAACTTTTCTGAAAAACTTGTCCACACGTCACATAATGGACCAAACGTTTGAATCGATTGAGGGTAGTGGTCAATGTAGTGGTGGCGCATTCTTTGATTTGGGAAAACTTTCTGATACAAATGATGTTCTGAGATCTTGCATTGAAGAAAGTGCAATTACTCCTCTGTGAAGCTTGAGGACACTGACAATTCCACCACATATTTTAGGTTCATTAAAACCTCCCATGTTTCATCCTCCTGAGGAATGTGATGACCAATCAGTAGGGGCAGAAGTCGGAGTATTATACAATTTTCATGACCATTTCCTCCAATTGTTCCCTTTGAGGAAAAGGTCTTCGTGATGAGCTGGGGTTGGTTTGTTTTGTCTGAAAATGTATACGGAAACTTCTTAATGGCCCCATTCAGGAATTCAAGGGAGAAATATCCCTTTGATATCAGTGCCTTCAAACACAAGGCCAATTCAGTTGGAACAAGATGATCATCCAAAAGATCATGCAAAAGGTCTGGTGGGAAACCATCGACAACATGAAAATGTTCCAAGCTTTCACTAAGTGGACAGCTTCCTTTGACACCATATTGTTGAGCCATTGTAGAATCATGCAACACATCTTGCACCTGTCTGTCATGATTTTCTTTTGTTCTTAGTTGGAATGAGCCTGTCCGAATTTCTTTGTGTTGTATTTCCTCCCGCGTTGCCATACATAATCGACACATCTGGCTAACTCTGAAGCTTTCAAAGTAGCCTCCTAAAGAATGGGCAGCTAAATTGTCAGCAGCAACAAATAATACAGTGCCTTTTATGCTTGCTCCTAGCTGCTCGACATATACACCATGTTGCTCAAGAGACACAAGGTCCTGGATGAGAGGGTGGAGAATTTCAGCATAGCCATGGCCTTTGATGTTGTCAACCTTGCAAAGAATAGCAAGCTGAATGGAATGAAGAGAAGAGCGATAATTAGGGTGCAGATTGACAAGCTTGTGTTTCTTTCTCGAGGTTCCCAAGGGGTTAGCTACCTCAAAATCATCTATGTACAAAAACAGAGCAATCCTGAACTCTTCCTCTGTCAAGAAAGAATTGCCTTTAAAGTGGGAACTATAAAGTATCCCTGTGAACATTTGTTTTCAGGTGACCTGGCCTTATCCAAAAATGTCTCCATTGCTTAGCAACTGACTGCTTGTCGTTTTTTAGGAGAAATTCAAAAGGCATTACCACAAATAATTATCTTGTAATGTATGATGTTCATCTTTTAGCAGTTGACAATGATCCCCCAGCAGAAGTGAATTTCAGGAAAACATTATTCTCAGTGAGTACTCTGGCTATCTCGCTCACTAAAGAGTTATCAACTTCTTCACAATGTTGATTTAGAATGTTTCCAATTGAGGAATGTAACAAGGGCTTCGACAGCAAATACATGTGGTTGACCTGCTCTATAACCTCTAGCATTGCACTTTCAGAGATGTGAAGAATTGATGACATCTTCAGAAAAAAGCAGCAACATTATGTTCCAACTGACTCTTAAAATCTTCCACATCTTCATCGAACTCAACATCATCAGCTGCAGGGACACTATCCTCAGCTTCAGGGACACTATCCTCAGGTGGATCATTCAGATTAGGGGGAAGATCTTCAAGTATATTCTCGACCTATGCCGACCTATCCTGAATCTGATGTTCTTTGCTTTTGTGTGAATTAAAGGTGGAATAAACATTGCTCTGAAAGTTACAGCCTTGATATGGACAAGTCACCTTTTGCTTCAACTTCAAATGTCTTTGCAAACGTGTGAAAAAGTCTGCTTGACTGCAAGGCTCTATAAAGTCGCATAGCTGACAGTGGAACGCTGTTTCACTCACTTTCTCGATATCCTTAACACTAGAACTGCCAGAGGTTTTTGTATACCTAGAATGAATTGATTTTCAAGGTAAAATGTTCTTTTATTGAACAGTGAGTTTTGATCGCACAGGGATGAAACATATACCAATATAATCTGTGGACTCTCAGCTTTTCATATGATATTGGGCTCAACATTATAAATGGCCCGCTGGCCCGGAAGCACTATTTAGACACCCCGGCCAGCATAACGTACTTTCAACTTGCCGGCTTGGGCCACTAAAAATATTACTTAAAAAAAAAAAAATTGGCCTGTGGTATTGGTATTTTGACAAGCAATTTAGTTAAATTGTTTCGTTTATTAACGCTACAATATAGCGTTTCGTGAGGCGGTTGTCGTTGTTGGGTGAAAAGCAAACAGCTGTTTGCTGCGGAGCGCAGCGCGAGCAGTCTCCCGTGAGCGGGAGCACCCTCCTTCACTACAGACAGTCGCTATCAATATATCTATCTCTCTCTCTCAATCTATAAGGAACCGCAGTAGACAAAAAGTGTTGCTATAGCAACACGTCATGTTTACACGCAAAATCAATAGCGCGAAAAGGGGTGGGGTCAATATGACCTGCTTGCGGAAATAGGTATAAATGGCAATTTTTGGGGCGATTTCTTCAACCATATTGACAATTTTTAACAACAGAGGGTGCTACATAACACACTTTCAGGAAAAGTCACGGACTGGGAGACTTTAATATTTTATTGAAAAAAGTTACATACAATAAAAAAAAACAGCTGTGGGTCAAATTGACCCGATGGCAGTTCTAGTGTTAAAAGCGTGCCATGTTGATAAGTGAACCTTAAGTGACTCAAGTTCCTTCTCAAGTCCCTACTCAAGTCCCTTCTCTAGTCCCTACTCAAGTCCCAACTCAAGTCCCTTCTCAATGTCCTGCTTTGTTGGGAGTCCCGACCACTACTGTTCTGCCGGGGGTCCTACCAACCCCATGCCCTGTTTCGTTGGGGGTCCCGCCAACTACTGTTCTGCCGGGGGTCCTGCCAACCCTATGTCCTGTGCTGTTGGGGGTCCAGCCGACTACTGTTCTGCCGGGGGTCCTGCCAACCCTATGTCCTGTGCCGTTGGAGGTCCAGCCGACACCTGTTTCGTCGGGGGTCCTGCCAACTCCATGTCCTGTGTCGATGGGGGTTCCGCAGAGGGTCCTGCCAACTCCATGTCCAGTTTCGCTGAGGGTCCTGCCAACTCCATGTCCTGTTTCGTTGGTGGTTCCACCGGATTTCCTGCCAACACCAGATCCTGTCCTGTTGGGGGTCCCGCCGACACCTGCTCCGCCGGGTTTCCTGCCAACACCATATCCTGTCCTGTTGGGGGTCCCGCCGACACCTGCTCCATTGGGTTTCCTGCCAACACCATATCCTGTCCTGTTGGGGGTCCCGCCGACACGTGCTACGCAGAGGGTCCAGTCGACACCACCCCTTGCTCCGTCGGGGTTTCCACTGACACCAGCCCATGTTCCGTCCAGGGTCCCGTCTACGCCTGTCCCGCCAGGGGTCCCACCAGCTCCTGCTCTCGATCCCAGTGCTCCGGCGATCCAGCTGACACTGGAGGGGTACCATTGCGGCGTACGTCATCCTCCGGAGCTATCCCGTCACCGCCTTCCTGCCCGTCCTCCGGAGCTGTCCCGTCCCCGCCTTCTTGCCCGACCTTGTGCCCGGCATCCTGAGTTGCCCAGCCGTGGTCTTCGCCCTCGAGCCCGGCCACCTGACTCTTCCAGCCGCTGCCTTCGCCCTCATGTGAGACCCCCACCATGAATTCTGCCTTGCCCCCGGGCCGTCCGCCCGAGACCCCCACCATGAACTCTGCCTTGCCCCCGGGCCGTCCGCCCGAGAACCCCTCCATGAACTATGCCTTTCCTGGGCTGTCGATCCAGACCTTTCCTCCGGACCCCCTCCACCCACCCATTTGGACTTTTTGTAGGGACGTCTGGAATCCGTCCCTTGAGGGGGAGGTTATGTCAGGATTTGAGTTTTGTGTGTTGCCCAGTTTTGGTTTTATTTTGCTGTTCTGTGTTCCCTGTCGCATGTTTTCCTCATTGTGTCTTGTCTGATCCTTCTTCCTGTGTTTGCCTTCCTGTCGTTAGTTTCCCTGGTCTTGTCTTTCCCTGTGTTTTTGAATCAGTTGGAGCAAGTGTTTTATTGCTTGTAAACACTTCTCTTAGCTCAGGATGTGTCCCAGCTGCCTTCAAACATGCCGTGGTTATGCCACTACTTAAAAAGAAAAATCTCGATCCCTCCATTCTCGCAAATTTCAGGCCCATCTCCCAGCTACCCTTTTTATCTAAAGCCCTGGAGCGAGTAGTCTACGCCCAGTTGCAGTCATTTTTAACCACGCATGGTATCCATGAAACATTTCAGTCTGATTTTAAACCTATGCATAGTACTGAAACAGCCCTTTTAAGAGTTTGTAATGATCTGCTCTTAGCCGCCGATTCAGGCAGCCCAGCTGTTTTGGTGCTGTTAGATTTAACTGCTGCCTTTGACACTGTGGATCATAGTATCCTGTTGTCACGGCTTGAACAGTCCGTAGGCATTACAGGCTCTGCTCTTGCATGGTTCAGGTCTTATTTGACGGACCGTAGCTTCTCAATGCAGTTAGGTGTCTTCTCCTCTGCCAAAGCCCCTCTTACCTGTGGGGTTCCCCAAGGCTCGATTTTGGGCCCCATCCTTTTTCTATTGTACATACTGCCCCTAGGTTCAATTCTTACAAAACATAATATCCCCTTCCATTGTTACGCTGATGATGTACAGATCTATCTGCCTCTCAATCAAAATGCCAACTCATTACAGCAGTTGAAGGACTGCTTAACAGAGATTAAATCCTGGCTGAGCCAAAACTTCCTCACCCTTAATGAGAGTAAGACAGAGGTCATCTTTTTTGGACCCCAACCAACAGTCTCCCCGGTTGATATTCTGGGCTCCCTCAATACAAATATCTTCCCCTCTGTTATGAACCTTGGAGTGACCTTCAACAGCGCCTTTACATTTGATAAGCAGGTTAGTACTGGTTATGAACATAAAATAAATCTCACGTACCCCCTGCAGTACTCCAACGTACCCCTAGGGGTCTGCGTACCCCCATTTGAGAACCACTGTGCTGGACTATGGCCTTGTAGAGGGTGACGGGGTACAGAGTCGCTTAGATAAGCGGGGGAGTGCATCTGACGCAGAGATAGGTTTTTGTGCTCCCTATCGCTGTTTCTTATCCTATATCTAATAGAACTGCTCGGGTCTTGATAGATTGAGTGGGGAAGTTCATGAGATCTTTCTAGAGGGTTATCAAGAATAACTTTTATCCAATGACCTTTTCTGTCTGTGTCTGTGTATTCTCTTGTTCCGATTAACCCAGCCAAATCTTTTTCCTTGTTTTGTATTGTTTAGAGTCGGCGAGGTCCTGATAATTTATTCCGGTAAATTACTCTGACCTACTAATTGACCTGACCGAAGTTATTGAGTCTATGTAAGTTTACTGCTTGGCTCAGATCCACCAACGTCAGCAAGATCTCACCCCTATTAACTCCCCGAAGAACCAGGTTCAATTAACTGCTGTTTCAATTCAGACAACTCTTTTTTAATCTGTTTAAGGGATCCCGAAGGATTTTGATATCAGTAAATGGAGTGTGCTCCTACCTAAGTGTGTGTGGCAGGGTGCAGTCTTACCTTTTAAGCAGGAGAGGAGAGCACAGGTTGTCTTTTAAGTTATCCCAGTCCAAAAAGGTGGGATCAGTTTATTTGAAGAAAAATAGGTCCAAACTAATACAGGGTTTTTACCTTCTCTCTTTACAACATTATAATCATACTTAAAAAAATGGTGCTGTGATCATGTTCAAATATGAAACTTTAATTCACAGTCTTACATTTATTACCAAAATGTTTAATTTCAACTGCCCAATTCAGTTGTGACATTTTAAAATTCTCCCGATATAATTTAGAGGTATTTCCTCATAAAAAGACCGGTGACAATAAAAAGCGCATTCAACTTTTCATTCACCAAATCAATTCACATCAGTTTCATACCTTTTTTCCGACACAGACGGCGGGTATAACATTCAAAAACCCGGTCCTATCCGCATTAATTCGGAGGAAGATTCCTCACAGGTGGCGGGTATAATATTCACAAACACATCTCTCATCAAATCATTCCACTCAGCCAACAACCAAGAAATTCGAGAGATATTTACCAAGTGTGAGAGGACCTTACCGAGAGCTATTAACCCAGCTCTGAAGGACAAAGCCTACCGGGAGAGAGTCTACCAGGGGAAACCCCCCTCTCTCTCGCGCTCTCTCAAAAAAACAGTCTCTTTATGCTCAAAAAACTGGATCAAAACCCCAAAAAACAAACACCTCCTCCACACCCAATTTGTGGAAAACTGGGCATGGCCTCTAATGTACAGGGCTGGACATGACCCGACATGTTCTATGGCTATCATAACCAACTTTTTGACGCGTCAATGTATTTCTCCTTCAGTAAGGAGCCCCCCTTCCTGTGAACTGCTGTCAGAGGAGAGGGATAAAACGGCCTACTCTCTTATCAGAGACACCCATAACTCTTATAGGCCTTACACTCAACTTAACAAACCACTTGGTTTTGTTTATACTGTAACTATAGAAAAACCTAAAATATGAAGCATTTTCATTGTGGGTTATACAAGAATATAATTGATTATAACTAACTTTCGTTTTAAGTATTAAACATACTATGAAAACTCTCAACAGTATCTATATCTACGCCGGGATCCGGAGTCGAGGCTGATCCTCTTGTTGTAGTCCTGTGTCTTTGATCCTCTATCCTGAGTTCTGGATTAAGTCGTGGACTTCGGGTCGTGGCTGAACCTGTCTCTGCTTCCCTGATGGCTTCCACAGGATTGTAGCTGACATCCTCGTGAATTCATCTTCTTATTACAGACACATGCATTTCCTAACATTCGGTCTATATGCTGTAAAATGTATTATCTCTTCGATTTACACACGGCATCTATTGCACGTCTGTCCGTCCTGGGAGAGGGATCCCTCCTCTGTTGCTCTCCCTGAGGTTTCTCCCATTTTTTCCCCTTAAACTGTGGGTTTTCACTGGAAGTTTTTCCTTGTACGATGTGAGGGTCTAAGGATAGAGGGTGTCGTTTTTCTCATACTGATATTCTGAACAATCTGTGCTGTTGTATTTGCTGTAAAGTGTCTCGACTGTAGGCTATTTTTATTTTATGTACAGCACTTTGGCTCGACCAAAAATCATTTATAAATGTGCTATATAAATAAATCTTGATTTGATTTGATTTGTGTTCCCCTGTCGGTTCATTGTGTGTCTTTCCCTTCACATCACGCTCCATGTTTGTCCCTGAAGTTTTTTGATCTGGATTTCTTTACTCGTGGTAAACCCCTGGTTTGGTAACGTTCAGTTTTTTTCTTGTAATCGGCTTTTGTAAATAAAGCTCGCTTTTTGTTATCCCTTAAAACCTGCTTATCCTTTTTAATTCTGCATTTGGGTCCTACCTTTTCCACAATTTCCCGAATCCTAACATAAGCAATAAACCTGCTTTTCCGTTTCCAGATGTCAGAGCGAGAGATAGGTTCACTCTCATGCAAAACTGTGTGCGTATAGCTCTCATTTCTCAATGGTAAGGTGTGTATGTGGAAATTCCCCTTCGATTCTATTGGCTCTAAGGGTCAAAAAGAGATGTCAATCACCAAAATCGACCAATGGGATCTAGAGAAACGGCAAAAATGGCCATTTTCACCCAAATCACCTCAGAGGTGGAGTTTTTTTTGCTAAACCTCTCTAAAAAGGTCAAATGTCACTTGTTTTGCATCAATCTTGATACAGGGTACTTATTATATGTTGTACTTTGGATTCCTAAAGCTTTTAGTCTACCATCTAAAGTAACCTCTATTGTATATACTGCTTGAATAAGTGCCTTGATATAATAAACATGTATAAGAAACCACTAGTAAAGCTGGTTTCGGCCCGACATGTGTTATGGGCCAATAGTCTGTACATCTGCAGCTTATGAAAGAACGTTGCGCTTCAAGGCCACAGAGCTGATTTGGCAGACTAGGTTGAAACTACTCCTCTTCACACAAAGTTTGAACTTCCATATTCTGATAACCGTTATACTTTCTACAGCTCAAGGACACAGGTGTCTAATAACAGTAACGTTAGGAAAACTTATCAGGAACACAGTGTACTCAGAGACGCGCCAGGCGGTGGTGGCGAAGTCGATAGGGACTTGGCTTGGCAACTGGAAGGTCACCAGTTCAAGTCCCGGCAAGACCAAGTGACCAAGGTGTCACTGAGCAAGGCACCGTTCCCCACACTGCTCCCCGGGCGCCGTTCAAAATAGCAGCACACTGCTCCTAACACTAGGATGAGTTAAATGCAGAGAAACAATTTCCCCACGAGGGATTAATAAAAGTCCATCTTATCATCTTACATAGGCTGCAGACGCCTTATCAGTTACAAACCACAGCTCCTCTTTGTTGGAAAAGAACACCCTGCTAGAAGGCACAGCAACAGATAACGCAATCTGACTCACTGCCAAGGTCTCGCCCAGGAGTGAAACCGGCCAATGGAGAACTACCAACTCACTGTCTAGGGCTCGCCCAGGAGTGAAACCGGCCAATGGAGAACTACCAACTCACTGTCTAGGGCCCGCCCAGAAGTGAAATCGCCAATAACAAATAGCTAGGGAGGAGCAACACACACAACTGCTCCCCACGTTTGCGTATAATATGCTGTTGAATTCTTACGCTCGGGGCCCTTTTCTGACTGACTGTCCTGATACGTATATCACACGGTAGTAGAATTGAGCCCGGAATACTCTGTATTTTGTACTGTTGCTTTTACCATTAAAACAGCTTACTTTTTATAACCTCCTTTGGGTGTTCGAGTCTATTATCTTTTATCCTATAAAAGACTACTCATCAACGAACGGTGCGGAGCAGGGTTCGACCTTCGACCATCCGCCGGAGGGTGGCGCTCCAACACATCCCATCATTCAAGGGTGGTTTTCACTATAAGTAAAAAATAATCTTTGGACGGACACTAAAATGTACAGTTTTTTACTATGTTCAATCTGAATTTTCTTTAAAATAAAAAACATCTACATTGATTCTGACTTTTTGACATCCAACTCACAGGTTTATCATTACTTTGAGAAAAAAGATTATTAATGTTCCCCTTTTAGAAGTGTAGTTATGGTCATTTGTCCTGGAAATGTCATTTTCGAGCCTGAGACCTGAAAAACAGGCTCAGTGCAATAACCATTTCATTTGGTACCTCCATATGATTATTGTAAAATAAATTATTAAAAGGGGTAATAGCCTACTATTACTGTCTAATTAATACATGATTCAACTGTCACACATTGTTTGGGATTTTTTGTTTTTGTTGAAAATTTCAGGAGATATATTTGTATATCGAAAATTCAAATCCATTAATCTGATGCACTTTGAGAGCAACATAAATAGAAATAGTGTGTGCTCTTGTAACAATTGTGTGCATTTGTAAACAATTAAAATAGAAATAAACTGATTGTATAATTATCAACAGTGACTTCAGACGGCAAGAAAGTTACATCTACACCTCACGTTGGAACCTGACGACCCCCGTCACTCCCCGTTGCGGCGAATTGTAACGCCCACAGACACAGCCGCCAGACACATCTACACTCCAGCTGTTTCCCAGCCAAAACAGCGAGTCGCGGTGAAGTAATGCCTGGTACATGGCCAAGCCAGCTTGAGGTTGCACCCGCAGTCTCCACCCAGGCAGGGCCGCCCGTAGCAGGAGGGTCCCTTCTCAAACTCCGCAGTGAGGGCTTGCAGCACCGCGGAGCTTGAGGAGGGACCCTGCAATGGAAATGCAAGCTCCCGGTCCTGCACCGCAACCCGCTCGGAGTATACTGATTGGCGCTCACACGTTGTGAAGGGTAACTTTATAATTTGTTGTAATATATAAAACTGAAAACAGCCACAAGTCACGGCATTAGGCTAAAACAATGACATTAATAATTAAGTTACTCATGTGCTAGTCTTTGTTCAATGCCTTCTAAACAGAACCTCAACTCATACAAAAAGCACTTTTATGGAGTTAAATCAACCCTCGTCTATCTCCGTATATTAAATGTTGACACTCTTAAGACTACCTCCTGGGCCAAGCTGCAACAGGATTTCGCCACATTATGTCCGCAATAGTTAAGATAGTATTAGCTAACGTTAGCTAATGTTATCTTAACTAGCAAGCATATAAACCTTGAGATTAAATACAACAAGACAGCAAAAACGGTTGGGATGTTAATATGCATGGGCGTAGGAAGCATCCTGAATGTGGGGGGGACATTTTTAATGGGGGGTTTGGGGATCCCCCCCACGAAAAAAAAAAAAAATGTTTCCTGTAATCTGGTGCATTTTAGGTGGTTTGATTTTTATGTGGCTATACTAGCATGAGGAAAATGATGGGTACATTTTGTAATTTCATCCAGTAGTAAAGAAAGGAAACATATTTGATTATTAATTCAGAGCCGTCTTTGAATTATTAAAAATGTGTTTGAATGTCCATTTTTTGTACATTTATATACAACAATAAATATTTGTGAGTGCATTGAGAGATATTGTTGTGGCGAGTCATTGATATATAAATCGCAAAATACATTTGTGAATCCTTCTGTGAGCATTTATTAATATTGAGACTGATCTGACTCCATACAGATGCTAAGTTCACCTAGGAATGGTATCATTGACTTAAATGTTCAAATAAATGTTGCTCTTCTGTCTACAGTATATTGGTCATATGATGCTCCTTGACTGAAATGTTTCCTGTTCAATATCCCCACTGATTTCCTTAACATTCTAGGATGAGAGTCCACATCACAATTTACTCTAAACTGTAATTTCCCTTTCATCACTCACCTCAGCAATGAACCTCTCTCCACTGTCCCTGTGTTCTGCCTCTGACTCACTCTCAAGCGCCTAGATGTCAAGAGAGTAGGGGTGTTGAAAATAATCGTTTCTACGATGCATTGTGATGCGGACGTGGACGATTCGGTATCGATGCAGTGACAGAAGATAATCGGTTATAGCGTAGTAACGTTGCTTCCTGATTTTCCGGCTATACTGTAACATTTTTTTTTCTGTCACTTTAATATCAAATTGGTTGGTGACGCAGAGATCAGGGAACAGACGTGACAGCGGCACAGCAACACCAAACACGGAGCAGTCTGCTTTATCCACCAACACAACACCACCAGTCCAGAACCAACAGTAGAAGGACCTGCTCTGAATCACTCCGTGTCGCTGCGGTTACAATCATGTCAGGTTTTTGGTGGATTTAATTAAATCTTGGATTGCAAAGTATGAATGTCATCTAGCAATTTGCAGACGATATATACGTGTGTAAAGTTTGTGAAGGCAGGAGGAAAAAAGCTTCCGTGATCACCGTTTCCTCTCCGTTCCTCCAAACCCCGCCCCCTCCCTGAAAATAATGAGTGACAGGCTGAAAGTGACCCGATAGAAACTTTATTATTCACTTAATCACTGAGATATAATGAAGCTAACTTAATCTCATACATTCATGGGATTTATGTAACAGTAAGACAGAGAATGTAAGTGTGCACCCACATGCACTATTTTTGTTTTTATAATGCTGTTGTAAATACTCCTCTGCTGTGTTCAGACTCAAGTCCTGTGTGTGATGCCACATTCAGGACATTCAGTGTCCTTTTTTTAACAGAAGACCGTAGCTAGAAGCTGCAGCTAGACTGCAAAAGCATTATTTTTTTGTTTTTGAGGATGGAACAACTTCACACACAGACATAGGGAGGCTATACCTAGACAATTCATTTATTTTGGTTTATAAATTAATGTCAAGACATTTATGTTATTGATTTCTGAAGCACTTTCTAAATAATAAAAAGAGAGTTGTATTTACGCATTATTACGCATTTACGTATGCATTGATGAAAAATAAGCCATGTGCAGCAATATAGAAAATTGAGGATGCAACGCATTGGTATGAATCGTGATGCATCGTGATGCATCGGGATATCGAATTGAATCGAATCGTTGACAGGATAATCGTAATCGAATCGAATCGTGAGACCAGTGAAGATGCACAGCCCTACAAGAGAGGTGGTGAAGTGATAATTATTTATTGAGCAGTATACTCTTTCACATTGAATCATAACAAGTCATACTGAATGTAAATACAACTGACTCTAATGTAAGTCCCAGTCCGTGACATTGGACATTTTGAAGACTCAAAGTCCCAAGCAGTAGGTAGAATATTAGCTAGTCTATGTAATGTGCACAGAAAATAAATAGTTAACTGAATACTGGGATGGAAATTGCCTATAAACACTCAGTAAAACATAAACACACACAAAAAGCTTCTGAATGATAAGAAGTACAATTAAAACATAATGCACATTACCATTTTGAGAGAGAGAGTACCTTAAAGAACTCAGAAAATAATCTCTTATCGAACTGAGGCTCCAGTAAAACACACTGACTGCGTCTACATGGACATCAGTAAGCCGTTTATGAGTATTATCCCGGTTATGATCATATTGGGAATATGGTGTTTACATGAGCAGATAGAGATCGGGTTATTCATGTTCCCTGTTTACATGATAAATACTAGTAACCTGGCATCTAGATGCCTTTTCTCATCTAAACTATTCAGTATTTGTATCTCTTTATCATGACATAAAGACGAAACTCCTCTCAAGAAGTGAGACGCTTTTGCCGCCGCCACCATCACTGTTAACTGATTAACTGCTACCAGCTGAAGACTTACTTTCCTCTTCTTTGAAATGTTCTTATGTCCATGTTGTCTGGGAGAGAAAACATATCAAACCAAGAGATCGTCAGCTTTGATTTTCGCTGTATTAACAATGTCCTGAACACTTGGTGTGTGTGCCTTACCTCTGCTACCGGCATCGCTTCATACAACAGATCTGAGCTGTCCAACTATGGCAACACTCCTTGAACATGCGCGCGCTATGGGAGAATCTGCCTTGTTACAAAGTAGCAGTGAAAACATGGTACGGAGTTTAATTGATTTGGGCATTCTCTCAATAAGCAAGTGGAATGGATTTGATAGTGAAGCTCTGACACAGCGCTCAACAAAGTGCGGTGAGTGGATAGACCGATTCACGGACTTTCCACATGGTAGAAGTGGGGGGGTCTAAACTAATCATTTGAAAAAGTGGGGGGGACTTGTCCCACCCTCATATAATGGCTGCGACGCCCATGTTAATATGTACTCACCAAAGCAGTGTGCTAAGCACAAGATTCACTGTAATGCTGCCACAATGACAATGACCATAGCCGTTGGGGAAACGTCCATCTGCTGCAGGGCTTGTTGTAAATGTTCCAGAAAGTAACTTTGAGCGCCAAGTGGTTAAGGAGTGATCTGCACATGTCCCAATGTTGAAAAAAAACATGTCCACTAACTTTTTTTTAAATTAGCTCACATCAATTACATTGAATTAGGTAGGTTTTTCGACCACGTATAACAGGTTCATTATTTAAACTTAGTGTTAATAACAAGTTAATACAAAATAAGTAAGGCTTACTTATTCATTCTTATTTAACACGATGTTAGGTTGTACAGTGTAGTGTAATATATGAATAACACTGTATATACATGTGTAATTAATGTCTAAAAGGAGAATATATACATTTGAATTTTTAGTAAAATAGTTGTCTATCACTCTACTTTCACCATAGCAGGGACTGAGATACATTAGGACTGATTAATGACTTCATATTATTGTTCATGTGATACAAATACAAATTGAGCATTACAACTTTTTTTTTCAATCAACAATTTATTATAATACCAACAATTTATTATAAATGTAAAACACACAGCAAAACGCACTTACACTATTAGACATCAGAACTTTCTTTTCAACTATTTATAAAAACACTTTCACTCTGAAACACTTTTTCCTCATGCCATGCCTCAAAGCAGTTCCTGTCCAGTAAGAGACAAAGGGCAACATCACACTGCTTGCACTTCCAATGTGTGTCCTTTATCTTGCCTTGGATGTGGTAGTGTTCACATCTCCTGCGACCTGTGGTGGCCCTTTGGCTGTTGCTTTCTGCCTGGACATCAGCAATGGACACAGGAAGATGAGTAGGTGCCTGGACAGGAGGTGTAGAGACAGGCTTTTTCTGTTTAGGTGCCAAGCTGAATATGGACGATGCGTCAGGCCTTTTATGGTAATATATACAGATCAGTTGTATTTGTAAAGCATAATAATTTAATTTAAGCCAGTAAGGTAATGGTAAACTGGCATAGTAAATTGCTAGTTCATACGTTATACAGATAAGATTGTCATTTAAATAAGTTTAATTTCCCTGAGGTTTGGCTCACTCATATGGAGAGGAGTCAGACTTTACCCACAGAGGGATACTAGAGGTGATTTGGGTCAGGATGACTTGTGGATGCCTCCCTGAGGAGGTATTCTCAGTGCATCCATCTGTGGGATGACCCAAGGCCAGACATAGAACAAACTGTTGATACTACATATTCCCTCTGGCCTAAGAAAACCTCAGGATTTCCTTGACATAGCCAAAGGATACATCTGATGTGAAGGAGTTTAATGGTACTTTGATTTACCTAGTTGAACAGTTGAATGAATGACTCCATTCGGCTATTTTAAATGTGTCTTAGTTGAAAGACCTGTGTTGCTGAGCATGTGCTTTTTGGGGTTATTCAAAAGCAACAAAAAAAAAAGTTCACAAAAACTTCTTATAAACGGGAAATTATGCAAGTAACACTAAGTCTTTAAATCAACTATCAGTTTACCAAGAACATCAAAAACTTACAGAAACAGCTCTTACCAGCTAAACAGGCACATCAGCAGGCATTCACAAAAAAAGTAAAACATATTATAAACAGCAACCAACTATAATCAACATTGATAGGGCAACTGCCGAGACATGCTTGTTTTCAATGGCTAGCAATGAAAAATAAATATTTATCTTTTTTCCAAGTTTTTTGGGAAATTATTAAGTAGATGTTTCTTTGTGCTGTATTTTTGTTTGTCCTAAATGTTGAACTCTCTTAACACCTAACCTCTGTCCTTCAGTTGCTCAATTTTACCTGTTAGATGAAGAGGTGAGCCACAGGCCTGGTTTCAGTATCGATGTCTCTGGACTTACTGCTTACAGCTTGTCCAGCCCCCGGGGAACACTACTCTGCCACTCCAGATGGTCAGTGCAGCTGCACCAAAATAATATTTTATTTTTGTACAAACACCTTCACTGTGTACTTCAATGTATTTAACTCCATGCAGTTAGAAATTACCTGTATCTATTTACATTACATTACATTGCATTTAGCTGACGCTTTTATTCAAAGCGACTTACAATAAGTGCATTCGACGGAGAAGATACAAACTTGAAGAAAACAGAATCATATCAGGTTCCATAGAGCCAAAACATTTCAAGTGCTACTCAACTGGCTTTAGCTAAGCCAGTCCTTTGTTAGTATATAAGTGCTTTGTTAGTACATTTATTGCTCGAAGTGTAGTCAAAAGAGATGCATTTTTTTGCAAACAAAACTGCTGTAAATTTGTTCTCTGCCTTACATCTGTGTGGGGCCAGTCGTGTCTAATGTAGCTCTGGCTGAGCTTTGCGCCCTTGGTTGTTTATGGCTGTTGGTATCAACCAAACTGTGGCTTGACTATTTGTTAAATAAAACATGAGGGAACTTGTTAGTGCCAGCTTCTCTCACTCTCTCACACACACACACCACACACACACCACACCACACACACACACACACACACACACACACACACACACACACACACACACACACACACACACACACACACACACACACACACACACACACTACACACACACACACACACACACACACACACACACACACACACACCACACACACACCACACACACACACACACACACACACACACACACACACACACACACACACACACACACACACACACACACACACACCTATCAATCAGATAGGATGTGTATGTTTGCTTATTTGTGACACCCACTAGGAGCCTCAGGTTTCAGTCCCCTCAGTTTTTTTGAGGGTGCATAATAAAAGCACACTCCTACATGGATTCTTAATTCTGGCTGCAAAACCTTACATGATGCTTGCTCCAAACTGAATCGTTAGCTTTAGTACTCAATATAACGACAGAATAACAAATATTTTACAGATAAGTTGTTTGAAAAATGTTCTTGTGTAGTATACCTGACTCCAAATGAAGAAGTAATTGCCACATGCTTCTGACACTCAATTGAACATGTTTTTTTCAGGACTTGCCACCACATAATTGAGCCCAATTGTTCTTAGTTATATTAATACGCAAGCGGCCCAAAGAATGCCGGCTAGTAAATCAAGACAAAACAAAACTGTATTTCTTTGTAAGTGGCTCAAGCCATCCAAAAATAAAGTAAAAGAGCAAGAATAAACTTCCATATAGGTGTATCCAGACACTGAGTCAGAGAACTATTGTATTTTACCACAGAGCTAAAGCATGCATATAAAGATCAGGAACTAAATGTCACATATATGCCCTAGAAATCAACGTTTCATTTAAAAAAACAAGGAAATGCAAGAACAATTAAGGCGAGACACGGCATGCAAAAACATTGTTTTCAAGTACTGGTCAATTTTGAGATTTTGTGCTATTTTGATTCTATAACATGTTTTCTTTCAGGCGTTTTGGAAGGAAAACGTACAAAATACACATTTAAGTGTTTATTTTTACTATAGTTTGTCTATTTGTGTCTGTAGATTTCTCCTAAATTCACCAAAAGTTAGCATTCTAACGTAACAAAGTACCGCGACCGCTGTGTGCACCATGTCAACAGAGATATTATTGGAAAGCTGTGTCTCTCCTGCACAATCTCATCAGATCCAAATATGGTCATTTCCTTTGTATCAGCAACCAATCGTGAAAGCACAAAGGGGTCTTAAACCAAGAAACGAAATCTCATTGGCTGGTGTCAATTTCTGACAACGTGATTCGTTCAGATGCGTCACGTGGTGTGCTAAAACACTTCCTGGTTAGCTTTCCACTAGAAATGTAAAGGTCCCATGTCATGGCCATTTCCACTAATCATAATTCCATTGTTGAGGTCTACTAGAATAGATTTATACTGTGCAATTTTCCAAACTCACATTGGTTTCGCATACAGCATCTCTGTAAAGTATGTGTATTCAGCAGTATTCACTCTCTCCACTAAACGGCTCGTTGCAGCTCTTGCCCCCCCTCCCTGTGAGCCCAGTGTGCTCCGATTGGTCGGGACCAGTCGGGGCGTTGTGAATCGCGCTGAGCTCCGTGGAGGTGTGATTTCCTTGTTTAGCGATACACAGCCAAACTCACCCTGAGCACACACAAAGTCACAGCCGAAGTAAAAACAATAAGTGTGGCTTGATATTGAGTAAGAAAAAGGTTGATAAACGCTGTGAGAATGGGTCTGCAGAGAGAATTTCGCCGCGATCCCATCTGTCTGTTATCAGCCTGCAGGCAGGAAAAATCAGCAGAGCTGCTTGCACTGAGTGAGTGTGTGAGGAAGTCCGTGGATTGGTCAATTTGGACCAATCAGCGGGGGCTTAACGTAACGGCTCCGCGGACGTAACGTAACGGCTCCACGGATTAGTCAATTTTGTTCCGGGGACGACATGACGTCATGATGTACCAGGAAGAATCAAATGGACAGTGACGTATCTCCAACGAGGCGTTTTGGGGAGGTATTTTCTGTTTTAGAGTTTTACTCGCTACAAGGTGTACTTTGAGGGTTTTGACTCTGCACCATTTACATGCATAAAAACCTTCATAACACACAAGTTGGATCCATGGCTCATTTTTAGCAAAGCAAACTCGTTCTGGTTTGTTCCGGAGCATATTTTTTCTTTGCAGCACTAGAGAACTTTGGCAAATTAAAATGCATTTCCTCCCTGAATCTTATGATCACAACACAGGCAAAGTGTCTAAGGTTTTTAAATGGTTCCAGGCCCCTGGAAATGTTCCCACAGTGGAAACAGACTAACTGTGATACTATCAAGTAAGGATGCAGAGCAATAGCAATTATACTGTATTAGCATGTTGAATTGTGGAACATACGGACTATCTTAACTTGTCAACGGACATTGCATTTCTAAGTTTAAGGAAAGCAATGAGATGGAGACCAGACATGCAATAAAACTATTTGCAGACAAAAGACCTGTAAGTAACAGCTACTAGGTAAAACAAGCTAAAAATAATTTAATGTGTGTAAATTCAGAATGCAGTGAACTTGAAAAGCTGCATGATTGCATCAAAAGTGACCTGATCCCGAGTGCAAAGCTCTATAAGTTCCAACCTGGCATTAACTCCACATCACGAATGGATGAGAATTCCCCAAGGGCAGAATAAATTGATGTAAAAACACTTGAGCACAAGTTGAAAATGTTAAATGATGTGCAAGAAATGTGCTTTTAGGCCAAGCGTCTTTGAAAGCATTTTGCATGCACAAAATGTGTTTGACCTTATCTATGTGGATAATACAATAAAAAATATTGATATTTGAAAATAGATTTTCTGTGTATGGTAACAAACATTGCTATTGATTAACTGAATTTCCTATTTTCTTGAGTGAAAGAATAATGCTCTGCAATCCCAAAAACATTTGTTGCGACCTGGCTCAAAAGGCCACAACAAAAAGGAGACACAACATGTCAACGGGTAGGTAAAGGTGTTTATTTGCACAACACTGGTCAATTCAACACATTGGTTATACTCATCAGAGCCGGGTGCCTGCAGGAAAACAGCGCGAGAGCAGACAGGAGCAGAGAGGCTTTAAAATAGCTGCAGAGCACCAGACCCAGGTGCCCTGAGTTAATGCAATCACTGCAATCAATGCAGCCAAGACAGGACAGCCACACCCTCTCCACTGATGAACCCACAGGGGCATCACACATGTATTGTAATTGATATCCCCTTATGTGTCCCCCTTCTAGATCCTATATGTCGCATTTAGCCAATGTGGCGTACCGGTATTGATTCAAACTGCTTTGACCCTTTTCAGCCATGATGATGAATGTCATAACTGAGGAGGATTACACCAATCAACTTTAAGTTTGTAAATGAAAAAATGATTCTCTGCATCATTGGTTGATGTCACAGCTGCCTTAGCCATACATCAGAGTTCACCCAACTCCTACTTGTTATCTTATTACCCAGATGTGTTTTGCTTTGGTTGCAGCCAGTCAGTGCTTCTCTCAGCTTGTTATTTGTGCCTCTTTGTTCCTCTGTCCATTGGTCAGACACCCTGAGATCGATCAGTGACAGGTGATACGTGTCATCAGTAATTGATGTCCCTTCAGCACCTAGACTGAGAAAAAGGTTATTTCTGGATCTTGTGTGCCATAACAATGGCAAATACAAAAATGTGCTCCTCAGCCAGAATGCTTGATATATAGCTAGGCAGTTTGTCTTCAGTGTTAGTGTTTAGCTGTTTCCAGTACCTCCTTTTAGTTACGGTTGTGTTACAGGACCTGTCTTTCTTTCTGTCTGTACTACCAATTTACCCATGAGTCGTATAGTGCTGAATGAAGGTCTCTAACTGAATATAGAGCACAGCAGAGCAATTCACTGCCTATCCAATCTTTTAGGCAACAGCTTTTACTGGTTACTTTTATTGTTATATATACTAGTTCTGTCCAGGTATAGTCCGAGTCATTAAAATCACATAGATGTTCTCAGAAGGTGCTAAGAAGTGCTGCGTACCTGGACTCACATTCAGGTTCAGGTCCGGACTCAAGTCCAGAGGTTCAGGTTCAGGTCCGGACTTATAAGTCCGGACCTGAACCCATGGCTTGTGTCAAGTTGTGTGAGTAACTAAAGTGAACTTATTGTGAGCTAATTATCAATTGAAAATAAACTCATAATCAACTCAAATTCAAACTCGTCAGGTTTATTGTGCTCCCTTCCAACGTGTGTCTACATTTCTCTACAAATTACAAATGTAAAAAAAACACTTTTTGCCACTTAGTCTACAAATGACTTATGACAGCAACAGTGAACTACTACAAAGTTCAAACATTTATTTCATTTACCAAACTAAAGTAACCAAACAGTCCCTGAGCTGACTGAGCCTAAATCCCTAAAACGTTGCTGAAAGGTAGAGTGTAGAGTAGACTATACACATTACACTGTTACACACCTACTATACAGTATAGGCTACACTGTAGTGACTGACTGTACAGTCAGTGTACTGTACTGTCTGTACACCATGTATTTTCTACAACTCTACATGTGTACATTATACAGTACATACTACATGTTAGAAATTAAAATCAATGTTGATATGGCGTAATTTTGAATTAAATACACTATTTAATTTAAATCAGTTTTATTCTGAAAAAACCGGAAGTTCACACTATTAACTTAATACTTTTATTCTGAAAATTATTCACTTCCGGTTAGCATTAGCATGTGGCGAAATGCTACGTTTTCAAACCGTGAATCGAAGGTGAAATGACATGTGATGTTGTACACTGAGCACACTGGGATTAGCACTCATTTATTGACGCTGAATAACGTTTATCAGGGAATGTTTAAATAACCACAGACACCAGAATATACGTAAGTGCTAGTTTTTTTGCGAGTCCAAGTACTAGTTCCCGACGTTCCGGTTTTAACCGGACTTGAACCGAAACTTTTTACAAGTCCAGTACCGGTTCGGCACGAGGGAGCATATGGCACACTGTGTGTGTGTGGTGTGTGTGTGTGTGTGTGTGTGTGTGTGTGTGTGTGTGTGTGTGTGTGTGTGTGTGTGTGTGTGTGTGTGTGTGTGTGTGTGTGTGTGTGTGTGTGTGTGTGTGTGTGTGTGTGTGTGTGTGTGTGTGTGTGTGTGTGTGTGTGTGTGTGGGAGTGTGTGTGGGAGTGAGTGAATTAGAAGCACCAGGGGTTTATAGTCAGCTGTTAGTGTATTCTAGAACAGTGGTTCTCAACTGATCAGGCCTCGGGACCCACTTTTTCCTTAGTCAATAGATCGCGACCCGACATTTTGAACCACTCAAATCTATTCAACAAAAAATCGTGCAGTAAAATATACTCTTTTCAGCATACATTATTAATTAAAGTGAAGTACAGTGCATATATCCCGTATATCCCTTCACAGAACTAACGTATGCTTTTAAATAAGGTTTAATGAGATGATGGAATCAAAGCTGAACTGCATAACATAAAAAGGCCCACATGCTGAAAACCCAACCCCAGAAGGGGGGTCTGGGGGGATTCTCCCCCAGGAGATTTTTTGAAATACTAACTAAACTACCCATTCTGGTACACTCTGAGAAGAAAATAAATACATCTATTACTACCCGACATATTAATAATATTTTATGCCATTGTTTGTTTTTCACTTTGTTTTGACAGCTTGCTGCTCCTCACAGAGAGAAGAGCAAAGAGGAGAGAGTCTGTTTGACTTACTTTAAATTGTGGGTAAGGGTAGATAGCCCCCATTGTTCTGTGACATGCCAGTCATCAAACTGGGGGTCATATTTAATGATGTGTTCATTTTTATCTGAAGTTGTACCCATGGATGTATAAATAATAGTTCTACCGCAAAGTTATTTTCCGTGGGGACTTCCGGCAACAATCTTGATTCTGATCAAAGGCCAGAAGACTCGGAAAAACATCAGCAAAGATGTTTTATTGAGAAGATGATCACTACGTGACAGAAGTTTTCAAAACCATTCATGGTCTCCGGTACTTCTAGTCCAACGCCTATTGCATGCACAGCGTTAGAAAATCGGGCCTTCAAAATAAAAGTTTTTCTTCACTCACACATCTGCGACCCACTTGAAACGGGACCCACCGGCTGAGAACCACTGTTCTAGAACCCTGAAGGCAGGAGAGACTGAAAAGAGTCAAGGGAAGCTTATAAAAGTGAACAGCATTTAATTACACAAAAGATGCGGTGGTGTACAAAATGAAATGTGCGAGTGGAGGCGCTCTCCTCATCCGACGGTCAGTCCAGGTCCGCAGGTAGAAGAGGTCAATTCTTGGCTTGCTCTTCCTGTTGTCATCTGAGGTCTTCTCCCGGCGTCGTCGGGGGGCGGGTCCAATGCAATTCCTGCCTTTTTCTGTTATAATTCAATCATTCTGGTGTCTGGTTATTTAAACATTCCCTAATAAACGTTATTCAGCGGTAATAAATGAGTGCTAAACCCAGTCTGCTCAGTGTACAACATCACATGTCATTTCACCTTTGATTCACGGTTTGAAAATGTAGCATTTCGCCGCATGCTAATGCTAACCGGAAGTGAATAATTTTCAGAATAAAAGTATTACGTTAATAGTTAGTGTGAACTTCCGGTTTTTCAGAATAAAACTGATTATTTTAAATAGTGTATTTAATTCAAATTACGCCATATCAACATTGATTTTAATTTCTAACGCAGCCTAACGATGGAAACTACAGTGTACAGGAATCGGTCCTGAATGCAGCAAAAATAGATTTCCATGCCCTCTATAGCTTGGTTTCAGTCACGTGACTTCTATGACGCGCGAAATTCAAGTGGAGGTCAGGAAGTGAAAACCATAGACTGTATATATAAATGGACGTAGGGTCCGTGACGTCACCCATAGGATTCTGCAGAGTTGCTGTGAAGCCCTTAGTAGGCGGAGTCGGCCACTAACGGCTCGACGGTGTCGTCAGAGTCTAACTCCCGCCTTCTCCAAATAAGGGCAAAGAGGCGGAGCTGAGGCGGAGCCGAGGCCGGACAGGGCGGGACCTGCTGCCAACGAGCGTGACGTTCGAGTCCTAGCTCAGGCTAAGAAGCTAAGCTAACATGCTCTCAGTATCAATCGAATGTAAAATATGATTGATGAAAGTAGTAAATCGGTCAGATTTGACCCGAAGACAACAGGAGGGTTAATGCCATATTCACTTAGTAACGCATGAACAACTTTTACAAATATTTCTATATAGTCTGTGTTGGTAAATGTCATCTAGGTTGCACATTTCCTGCTGAAATACATGCATACCAAGTCACTGCGTGGCACTTTGGTTTTGACAAAACAGTGTAGTTCCACTATATAAACGTTACATTCATAATCAAACGAGACAATCTGCAAGATAATTAGCTATTTGGTATTATTCTTAATGCTCGTCATTCACACGTTAATAAAATAAAAATAAGTACCGATACATAGCAGAATAATTGTGGCGGTGTTCAGCTTAATAAGCCTTGCTCAATATCATTTATTTAGCTAATACTACAGCGGGCTGCAGGCGAATCAAGTCCGCGTTACGATGCATTCCTTGATCTCCAGTTATAACGCCGGACTCCGCCGCTGGCCGAAGCTAACGGAGCCCCAGGGTGCTAGCTACGGCCGCCGGGACGCGCTAGCGAGCTAGCACCCTGCAGCCCCGTTAGCTTCGGCGGCGTGGACTCCGGCGGCCCACCCCTTTTAACATTTGCTCCCGTTTAGCATTATGGGCGTCATAGCCATATAGTATAAAAGTCTTACCCAAGGCTGAATCATAAACTAAACTGTATATATGTATAAAGGGTTACGTCCTTAGCTGGCTAATAAGCTACATAACAGGCTAAGCTAACAAGCACACAAACACCTGCTAACGGGGTTAACATGTATAATATTATCATTTTACTTACCGAAAAAAGCTGAAAGTAGACTTCTTGGAAGATCTGTTAGTATTCAAGCGCACAGCACGACATTTTAATTATCTGGTATTTGTAACAATATTCCCTAACAGGCACGATCACCACAAACACAGCTAAAGGATCAAGTACAGTAACTACAACTAACTAACGTTGTAGCCTCTATGGTTGTAGCCTAGCAGATTGGACAAGTTGCTGTTAGCTGACAGTGAGACACGTATCTGTCAATCAAAGTGACCACGCCCTAATCTATGCACAAACTTTAAGACCTAATATAAATATAAAGGGTCGCGTTAGAAAACAATTCACTCACAGATCCATAATCATGAAGGTGGAATCTAACTATATCGATAATAAAATGTATGGAGCCAGGGGTAGAAACATGTTTTTTTCTGCTGTAAAATCGGGCATTTTAACATGGGGGTCTATGGAAATTGCTCCTTTCTGCAGCCATCGCCTTTCGGCCAATATATGAACTGCAGTGTGTGGCACTTCCGTATTGGCTTCCCGGCTCTACCCCACAGTTTGCCGCTTGGTGAAAACGCAATCATTCATCAACGCAGGAATCATGGAGGACACCGACTATGTCAAACAATTAAATGAACCTGCACGCCGCAGATATCGTGAAAAAATCACAGCACACATCAAACAACAAATGTCGCCTTGTTTTTGCCCGGGTGAGTGTTAACTACCTATACCTTCTTACCTCTAAGTAGCATTATTAGGAGACATCTAGCGAGCTAACTTTAGCTACATGGACTCATGTAAGGCAGTGTTACGGCTGTCACCTTGCCTTCAGCATTAACTGGCCTGTGAGTGTGTTGTGTGTGTATATATGTGTATGTTTGTTATGTGTATGTGTTTAACTTAGGATATATTGTGTTTTGTGTGTATAGACAGCTCAGAGCCTTTGAACAGCCTGCACGTTGTTTATATCACTCTATGTTGAGGTTAATATTAAAAACAACCTCTTTACCAAGACCATCTGGTTATGTGTTGCTTGTGATGTTGTTAAATGTATGTTATCAACTCGCAAGTTGTGAACTGGAGCTTCAATTGTGTAGGTCAACCATTCCCAGAGGTCTGGAGAAACACCATTAAAAACGTGGATTGTAGCTAAAGAAGATGGAGAGGTTGTTACAGCACACTGTAACTGTATGGCTGGGTAAGCCATAAAATAAATATCCCAACCCAAAGCATATTTGACACAACACTTAAGCTCAGACAAAATAATGCCTGCTATAATATTCATGTTATACCATTACTAGCTTTTACGATCAATCTAGTTATTCCAGTATGTCTCTGTCTATACAGTTTGTCAGAATCCTGCTCACATGTTGGAGCAGTTCTGTTTGCAATCGAAGCAGGTGTGAAGATGAGAGAGACTGCATCCTGCACCACTGAGAAGTGCAAGTGGCTAATGCCATCACATGTCAAAAAGGTATTCAGACCCCAGTGGTCAGTCAGCTGTGCATGCCGTCCTTGCCTGTCTCATTGTTACACTGCACCTACATGTATGTTCACATACATCTTGGTCTGTCTCTCACATGTGCAGATTCCTGCTGCTCCAGTTGCGATGATAGACTTTTCATCCGCAAAATCCAAAAAGCAAAAACTGGATGATGCCATTGCTGGAAGGACAGGTGAGAAGCACACATTTCAGCGTCCCACAGTCCAGGGTTCAAAATTGGAGCGAGGATCAGAGAGGTATATGCAGTTTTTCAAGACTTTGAGCAGAAATTCCCCAAGAAGTGCTGCACTGATGTCCAGGGAACCATATTACAGAGAAGTTGTCCCTAAATCTGTGAGCAAGCTACCTAAACCACTACCTCAGTATAGGACACCAGAGATGCTACAGCTATCCCCAACAGAGTTGCAGAATGCATGCCAGGACTTCAGACAGGAAGAGCTGACACAGCCACAGGTCCAGGCAGTAGAGGAGGAGACCAGAAACCAGAGCTTATCAGCAATATGGTTTAGCCAAAGAGCAGGAAGGATCACAGCCTCAAGACTGAAGCAGGTTCTACAGACTAGTCTTGATCAGCCATCAAAGTCCTTGATCAAGTCCATATGCTACCCAGAGGCATACAAGTTCTCTACAGCTGCAACAAGGTATTTATTAGGGATTAGGGAGCCAATCAGAAAAGCAAACTGTATACAGTTTTTCTCAGACGCGGAGGGATACCGACTTGTTGTGAAAAGTAACTTACAATTCTACCCGTGGTATACGCTGATTATATCACGTATATCAGTAAGTTACAGTACAAGTAACTTATAACTAAATTCATTATCATTACAAAACATGATTCACAAAATATTCAATGCATAAAAATTCAGAATGTGTGTGTGTGTGTGTGTGTCAGTCAGGTATGGATGCAAATACGAGGCAACTGCCCGAAAGCAGTATGAAGGAGTACAAAGTCTGCACCACCAGGGTTTCAGCTGTAAAGACAGCAGGCTTTGGCTGAACCCTCAATGGCCATACATGGGAGCGTCGCCAGACGGATGTGTCACGTGCACCTGCCATGGAACTGGTATCTGTGAGATAAAGGTAAGTTATTTGTTCAGTATTGTGCTACAGTAAAGCGGGTAAGTATAGGATTGTGACGTGATCCTGAGTCTGGGGATCCTCTCCCAATACATTTTGAGCTGCAGACACTTATTTACAGTACAATATATTACTTTTCTTTTCATTGAACTTTTAGTGCCCACACAGCAAACAAGAGGAGGCCAATCTTCGCCTGTGTGCTGGAGAACAGGGCTTCTGTCTCGTCAACGATGGGGGCACTGTGAAGCTGGACAGGAGACATGCCTACTACCATCAAATACAGGCTCAGCTCCACCTCGTTGATGTTGACTACTGCGACTTTGTTGTCTGGACTAAAAAGGACCTATTTGTAGAGAGAATTGTGCGTGATGTGGACCTGTGGGACAACATAATTCCCAGAGTTGAGCGTTTCTTCAGACTATGTGTTCTCCCTGAAGTGTTGGGACAGCAACTTACAAGGGGAAAGGTAAAAGTCATAAAGAGTTGGTGTGCTCATTTTTTTCCACAAGAACATGTTAGTGCATAACTATCAGGTGACTAAAAGCCTCCTTTCCCTGTTCCATTTTTCAGTTTCAGTTGCAAGATTATCAGGAGGGAGAGAAGGCGTGATTACCAGCACCTGTGGTCTGTCCTGGTCCCGGAAGTTGTGGTTCTCTCCTTGTTGCATTATTATTACGTGCCGTAGTGGGTGCTGGTGTGTGTGGGTGTCTTTTTCTCTCTCCCTCTGATCTCCCCAGGTGCTCCCAATCTCCAATCAGCGCCTCCATATAGGACATGAGGAAGGTTGCAGTCGCTCTCCCCTTATCTTAAGCTTTGTTTGACAAGTTGGCTGGTGAGCCCTTTTTCGTTGTGTTAATTAAAAGACCACTTTATGGCGTCAGAGATCAGTTTCCTCTCCTTTTTCTCTCGGCCGGTTATGTTGTGTGTCGCTACTTCCCTTTGTACCCCTATATTTACAAGGGAACGTAACATTTGCACAGTGGCAGCTCTTTAACCTGCATTACAGCACCTTCATATTCACTGACCACACTCACTAGAGGAAGTAGGGCTGTGTGATATATTGCTATTGTAAAAAAGATGTTTACTGAAAAGATTAAATGATACTAAGACTGAATAATACATGGTTTCTTATTTACATTTACAATAACCCTCAATGGCCATACATGGGAGCGTCACCAGACCAATTGTCATCTCTAGAATATTGTTGAATGAATTAAGCCTGAATGTAGATGAAAGTTGTATATTGAGTAGGGCTACACCATTTTCAACACAAAAAGATGTTTACTGAAAAGACTTGAACACAAGATGTTTGAACACAAAAATATGTTTACTGAAAAGATTAAATGATACTGAATAATACATGGTTTCTTATTTACAAGACTACAGCTCCATGACTTTACTCCAATGGGACGACAGACACTGACAGATTAGACAAGGCACAGCAAATAACCCCAATCTTGTCAATTAATGCTAGTGCCTCACCTGGTTTTGTTAGCATGTGCTCTATGGGTGCAGCCCTGCTTTGCAGAATCTGATATTTTCTTCTGACTAATCCTATGACTCTTTCAACATGAATACGCACATTAGCTATTTTTCTTGTCTCTTCCACCTCGTATGCTGACAGCTGACTTTTCCCCCTGGTGAATGCAGGCATCTTTAGTCTGAGTCTGAATCCCATTGGCATTGTAGCTTGAAGTACATGTCGCTCTGGCCACTCAATTATAAATTCTGTACTCTCGTGAAGTATGTCAATTAACTTATGCCAAATTCTAGAAGCAGTGGAGAGAGAGATGTTGAACCTGAAAGCCAAATCTTTCAGAGGGAGATTTAGTCTCAGCCTCAGCAAAACTAAAATGAATTGTTCAAATTTGGAAGGCCTTATGTCTGTGCTCTCCAAATTTGAACAGTTCATTTTAGTTTTGCATTATTTTTCTTTATAGTAGTCAGACCTTTAGTGGAATAACAACAAATGTAATTACCTAAGAATTATTCCTCTAAAACATCCCGCCACGTATCTACGCTCACAATCTGCAACCTGAAAAGATTGTTAGGTTACATAACAGTTTAATTTGTCATTTGAAATGTGAAATGACATTATTGGCAACATTTGGATATTCCTTAATCCCTTTAACTGTAGCAAGGTTTTTAAAAGTGCTGGAAGACCTGCCAAAATGTTTAATAGTCCCACGTAATGTCAATTATTAAAACAATTACCTTTTAGACACATTTGGCAGCTGCTGATGTGGATTTTAGGCTGTGACAAACAATTAATGTATTACACAATACATTATTAGTCATTGTGGTCTTATGAAAACACATTTATACTTAATATAATGTGCACTCTAAAAAATGCTGGGTTATTTCTATAAACACATTGCTGGGTTGATTTGGCTGGGTCATAATTATGGGTTATTTGCGTACTGTAAACACACTGGTGGGTTGTTCATGCTGGGTCAAAGGGGTTATTAGGGCTTCAAATGCAGTTGAACACCTGCCTGGGTTATTTTTAACCCAGAGGTTGCTTTATTCATTTTCCCACTTCTGAATCATTCTGGAATCATCTTTTTGTCATTTCTTACATCAAAACACACTGAAAAAACTGATTATGACCCCTTTTAGATGTTACATGTTTTAATCTAGCCTTTTTTAATAGATTTTAATGTGTTATTGCATCCTTCTTATCTTTTTTAATGAATCTTAACATATATTGTCACTGTTTAAAATTAGCTCATTTCATTCATTTAAAAGTAGGCTAATTATAAAAAAATATGTAAAATTACCACATATACTGTCCTGTCTGCGCATGTGCATACACAAGCAGCCCGCCACTGTTCCCTCCATTTTCCATTCGGAATCGGAAGGACCGGACTGGCTGCGTAGCTCCGCTGTCGTGAGGTGAACGTTCTCCACGGCTCTCCGTTTTAAGTAAGTAGCTCATTTATAGCCTTGGGTGTATTATATTATACTTTAAAAGGTTGCTTTATAGCTAACATTAACGCTATCGACTGTGTGTTTTGATAGATTAACATTAGCAACCATTAACATAGGCCTACAGCAGGGGATGTCCGGGGATGTGAGGACAGCGCGAGGACACAGACAGGGAGGTTGCTTTACTTCATAAAGGAAATGGTGGTCAATATTAACAACATAGGAGTTAAAACGCTTAATAACCTTCATTATGTGTTAGAGAAAGAATATAAGAAAGTTTGACAAAGATGAGGCTGTTAATCGGGCAGCGGATCCGCTGTGTGTAGAGAGAGAGAGACACGCGCTGAGCTGCACCGTGCAGCGATCAGCTGATGCGGAGCATAGAGAGAGCTGCAGTCCGTGGGGCTCGGCCTCGCCTCCTGTCCTCACAACTCTTATTAATCCCGGTACCGGACAATTGTTATTTGTTCCTACTCGGAACCGTGTTTTGCTTCCCAACCCTGCCACTGTGCTACACTTCCCGCCCCGCCCCGTCTAACTGTACAGAAAGCGGCGAGATGCATTTCCTTAGGAATCCAATCGACAAGCAGAACCGAAACTAACACTTCTAAACGAACAATGGCGGACACGTACAATTTGCGAATGAGTTCTGCCTTTTGTAAACTGAATGTATCAATAATTTGTCAATAAATCAGGCCGAAAAACGTCACTTGTCCGCCGGACAAGTCAATTGAAAGATCTACTTGTCCGATATTGTAAATAACACGTCCCGGACGGTGGGACGTGTACTTTTTCGCACACTGCAGTGGTAATATTAGGACATAACTAAACATGTGAAATCACGTTGGTAAGGGTGCTTTTGGTAACGTTACTCTCTGGCGGCAAAGGGTTAATGTTACCGCAGCTAACGTTCATATATAATCTTGTTTTTATAGGCGCTTTTACACCAGAGTACTTTTCCCCCCGAACTAGGCCGATAGGGGGAGGGGGGAGATTTGGTTTCACACCAAAAAGGATCTGGAACTAGTCCCTAGTTCGCGCAAACCTTATTTTCACCCCCAGATAGTCCCTGCTAGCGAGTTAGTACTTTCCTGAGGAGGAAATGGTTTGTGGGTGTGTCGGCCCCACTACACCGCAAACAGCTTCACGGCGTATACTGCCACCCGAAGTCCCCGGCCGGAGATCCCCGGCCGGAAGTCCCCGGAGTTGGGGACTGACTTCTACTGAAGCCTTCAGAGTAAATCGTCAGAAGCGCCGACACCTCCTCATCACTCCACCGCTCCCATGTATTCTTTTGTGTTGCCATAAGTTAGTCAGAAATTGTTAATGTGGCCGACACACCCACAAACCTTTTCTCCCCAGGAAAGTACCACCTCTCTAGCAGGACGGTCTGTTTATCGGTACTTGAGACATTTAAAAAAGACATGTCATATGTATTATTGCTACTTAAACATTATATTACAGTCTTAGTTTCGCCAACACCGTTTATAATATGCAATAAGACAAAATGATGTATGATGTATTTTCGATCTTTCCAATCCAGACGAGAGAGATCTCTCCCCTGTCTGTGTGCGAGGGGGTGGGGCAGTTTACACACACGCGGCTGCTACATGCATGCAACACACATGGTGGAGAGAGAACTAAGCGCTCCGAGGTGTGGTTACATGTTACCCGTCTTGAGGTGGACAATGCTCTTTGCCAAAAGTGAGAAATCATTTATTGCTTTTTGCTATAGAATAGAATATAATCATTTAATGCCATTATACATGTACAATGAAATAATTAAGAAAAGCTTCTCCCTTCCATCAAGTGCAATAACGGTTGAGCATGTAAGGGCACACAAGCAATTTGTGTAAACATTTAGCAAAAGTGCATCACATCCAGTCATATTTAGACTCTATTTAACAAAAAAAAAACGTTACATTGTTTGTCACAAAGGAGTTTGTAGGATTTTGAGTCATTGGCCTAACACAAGTTAATCATTGGCAATCAATTACCATTATTATTAGTTTTAATTTCTGCTCATCTTTATTTTTATTGCAGGTTTTGCTATCTGATGTTGGTGTGATGTGGAACAGAACCTTACTCACAGTACTCCATATTGATGAGGTAAGTTATATATTTCACATGGTGAATGTATGGTGAAATGCCTATTTACTGTACACATCGAGCTGATACAGAGCAACATGATCATACATTTGAAATGGTGTTTCTGTCCATCTGATAAGTCCAATATTCACTATCTTTTAGCTCTGTTTTCACTCTCCACCAACTCCTTAGTAAAATATTTGGCTCTTTAGTTGCTCAATGTTCCGCTTTCTTCACCAGCTATTCTCTAACTGTCTGTTTGTCTGAAGAAAACAGCTGCTGCTGGAATTGGGGTTTTCACTTTATAACTCAACATTTTACCCATTGTCAATTAAAAAAAGTATTAGCAAGGTTTAAACAACTATACAGCTTACAAGTCTAGTTCTGATTCCTTACAATTACCTTAGATTAATATAAATACTGGTTAGAACACACTGTACACCAATACACATCTTATCAAGGACTTGGTTAATGAGGAGGTCAAAATTAGAATCTATCCTTTAATTATATAGTAGATACAAAATATCATTACACCAATGGCTGAATGTGCTCTTTGTCTTCTGTCGTTTTGTTTTTGCAAAACAGATACATGCTGAATTCCAGCGCATAACAACTATCCCACTTGAAACAGCCTTCATGGCGCAGTTGGACAGCCATCTACCTCAGCTGACATCTGTCTTCCAGAAGAAGGGAGGAGTTGTTGGCCAGAAACTAGCCAAACATCTGGCGATCTTGCAAAAGGTAAATGTGTGTATACACTGTTTTATACAAATTGTCATATACTCTATCTATGGAGCAATTTTATGAAATGTACCTGTCTAGTAGGGGTGTTGAAAATAATCGTTTCTACGATGCATTGCGATGCGGACGTGGACGATTCGGTCTCGATGCAGTGACAGAAGATAATCGGTTATAGAGTAGTAACGTTGCTTCCTGATTTTCCGGCCGCGGCTTTACTATAACGTTTTTTTTTTCTGTCACTTTAATATCAAATCGGTCGGTGACGTAGAGATCAGGGAACAGACGTGACAGCGGCACAGCAACACCAAACACGGAGCAGTCTGCTTTATCCACCAACACAAGAACACCAGTCCAGAACCAAAAGCAGAAGGACCCGCTCTGAATCACTCCGTGTCGCTGCGGCACAGGGATTTATGTTTTTCAAAAATAATCGCGTTACAATCATGTCAGGTTTTTGGTGGATTGAATTAAGTCTTGGATTGCAGAGTATGAATGTCCTCTAGCAATTTTCAGACGATATATACGTGTGTAAAGTTTGTGAAGGCAGGAGGAAAAAAGCTCCCGCGATCACCGTCTCCTCACCGTTCCTCCAAACCCCGCCCCCTACCTGAAAATAATGAGTGACAGGCTGAAAGTGACCCGATAGAAACTTTATTATTCACTTAATCACTGAGATATAATGAAGCTAACTTAATCTCATATATTCATGGGATTTATGTAACAGTAAGACAGAGAATGTAAGTGTGTACCCACATGCAGTATTTTTGTTTGTATATGCTATTGTAAATACTCCTGTTGTCTGCTGTGTTCAGACTCAAGTCCTGTGTGTGATGCCACATTCAGGACCTTCAGTGTCCTTTTTTTAACAGAAGACTGTTGCTAGAAGCTGCAGCTAGACTGCAAAAGCATTATTTTTTAGTTTTTGAGGATGGAACAACTTCACACACAGATATAGGGAGGCTAGACCTATACAATTTATTTATTTTGGTTTATACATGAATGTCAAGACATTTATGTTATTGATTTCTGAAGCACTTTCTAAATAATAAAAAGAGAGTTCATATGTATTTACTGCATGTATGCATTGATGAAAAATAAGCCATGTGCACTAATATAGAAAATTGAGGATGCAACGCATTGGTATGCATCGGGATATCGAATTGAATCGAATCGTTGACAGGATAATCAAATCGAATCGTGAGACCAGTGAAGATGCACAGCCCTACTGTCTAGTACCGTATAGAGCCCCATTTGCCTCACAACAGCCTGGATTACTTGCCAGGTGCAAGAATGTAGTATATGGAAAGTCATTGTAATTGCATTTGTCAGTCACATGTGGTGTTTTAAGATCCTAGTGTCAGGCATCAATTTTAGATAATTATGTCTTACCTTATAAGGAGCATGAAGGTTGAGAATATTTATATGAATGTTGATATTCATCAACAGACTAAAGCATTTTAAAGCATCAGCTTGGTTCTTTATACGATGAGGTTGGCTTTATTCATTATTTTTCTTATTGTCCAATGGAAAGACCATAATCAACAATGTCTTCGTCCATCTGTCAATCCTCTCTGACTTCTGATGCTCAGCACCAAGCTTATTGGTTCCTACGTAAATCTTTAAAAACACCTCACACATATTTAGTTTGATTCAGAAATATATACAATATGACCAGCTTTGTTTTAAGGGATTAATAGGTATGTGAGCAATGTTACAAAAAATGTATACGATAAAGTATGTCATTAAAATTACATATATTGAATAAATACATGTTTTTTCTTTAAATATACAGGACATGGAGATGATGTCACCAGAGACCTGCAGAAATCTACCATGGGCATATATGTCATCAACAAGGAGGGTGGAGAACCTGGACATGATGATGACGTTGGGATTTTTGTTGAAGGACTAGTCATTCTGGACAACATTGGATCTGCAGCCTGAGCTTGTGCCATCATGCTGGGAGTCTGAACATGGCTTACCCCAAAGAGCTAAGGTACTGCTATGAATTCATTCAGAAAATGCTCTTGCAAATGGATGGTGAAAGGCTTTCCTCCAAAGTCCTTGGACAAGATACATGCCGGACTGTAGGATTTCTTCAGCCGCTCGTGAAAAAAAAAAAAAAACACCAGTCAAACCTCAAAGGTTGGGAGAAGAATGTGGAAATGTTGATGGACTTGGAAGACATGTTTCATGTATTAATGTGAGGAAGGTTACATCCTCCTTAGCAGTTTAAGTCACATGCTTCATGTTACGTACATTTGTATTGTGCTAAAATGCATTGTTCTTTTATAGTGGAAATGGAATGTTGGTGATTTGCCAAAGCTGTTCAAATTATCAATAAATGCATTTTTTATATATATATATATATACGGTGTGTTTGGAGATAATTCATTACACTATTATACATTATTATTATATTCTATTCAGCCCAACAATATAGTTAATTTCAATCACTAGCTTGGGTCAAATGAACAACCCAATGTATGGTTTATATTTAACCCAGTGATATAGTTAATTTCAATCACTAGCTTGGGTCAAATAAACAACCCAATGTATGGTTTATATTTAACCCAGTGATATAGTTAATTTAAATCACTAGCTTGGGTCAAATAAACAACCCAGCACATGGGTTAAAATTATCCAGCCCAGCACATGGGTTAAGACAACCCAGCGCGTGTTCTGTCTTATAGTGACTCAGCAGCTGGGTTATGATTGGGTTATTTTTTAACCCAGTAGTTTTAAGAGTGTGTAAAAGAAAAACGAGGGGTTACGTATGGTAACCCTTGTTATATAAACACAGGCGGAGCCCTCTACTGGACCCTATGGGTACTACCTTATCATGCAAGCATTCACCTACTGATAATTCTATAGATGTAACCGGCCCCGGGGCGGGCCTACCTGAATGCGTGCACAAGCCCACCGTATATAAGGCGGCCACGCCTCCCGTTCGCGTCATCCTACACTAGTGATGGGAATTCCGGCTCTTCTTGGTGAGCCGGATCATTTGGCTCGGCTCACCAAGAAGAGCCGGCTCTTTCGGCTCCCAAACGGCTCTTCAGTTTACCACATATTATACCTTTTATAATTAAATCAAATGTAGCCCTGTTTTGACTAATGAATGATTTATATGTGTACACATATCACTTCAATTATTCAATACATCCTTTGTACTGAAATATTCAAAAGTAAAAATGACATGTTTAATATAAATGATTTGCTGTGGCCAAATGTTTTCATTGCATTTACAGACCCTTGTAACTCTCTGATACCACCCAATGAATGCACTGACTTGCTTGTAGAACCACGCTACACAAAGCAGATAGCAACACCTATAAAAACTTAAGCATAGACATTTAAAAAAAGGGGCTACTGTATCGACATTTTACAATTATTTAAAGAAAAGGCCCTGACAAAACAGCAGGGCTCTATTTCAGTATTAACTATAGAAAAAAAGTAAGCAACAGCTGACATCAAATCTTTGCTGAGCCTAAGGATAATCATAAATAAATAACAGTGAAAATAAATATATTGCAATGCTCAAAACAGCAGCATCCAACCCTCTCTAATCATAAAAAAACATAATAAAAATAAATGTATTGCAATGCTCAAAACAGCAGCATCCAACAGTCTCTAATCCTTGGATATTACATGTCACTGCATGCATGCATGCACGGAGCAGCTGTAGCGCGGAGCTGTAGCGGCACGCCTGACAGTGTGAGTGTGAATGTATGTCTACATGTGATCAGTGCAACTGCATGATTTAAAACAATGACTAATCAAGCATGTTTTTGGACTAACACATTATTCTGGGGCTCTGTGGGAAATGAGAGGTTTCCTAAAATTCCACATAATTGGAAAACCGCACTTGTGACCCGTTTCTAATCTACTTGATGGTATTTTACTCCCACAGGATGTGGCGGTTTGCAAAATGTGAAGCTCAAACTAAAAATGAAGATTCTGTTTCTTTTAGGACTGAAAGATGGAGAGAAACACTTCTTTTCACTGGAGTGTTTACTGTGGTAAATGATGGATGTACATTTGTGAATAATGTTTGGTATTTTCTTATAATCCATTATTACCTGAAGGTTTTCTTCCCATACAGGATTTTGTTACACATGAGTTCATGTGTAAAAAGGGGGAGTGTAAACTTCACAATCTACATTTTTCAATCTGACCATTGATTGACAGTTTTAGAATTAACCTGCTGCATATCTGGGGATAAGATACTGTTTGGTGAATGTTGACATGTTTCTAATATTGATTGAGTTATAACAGGTAACACAGATGCAGAATCAGTGGCCAAGGGGCTACTGTGAGAGATGTAATTCCAGAATGGAATACTGAAGAAGTTGACCTGTGATGATGAAACAATTGTGTTATTAGATATTAAAGTAACTGAGGTTTGAAATGTAGAGAGAACATATTACAGTTAAAGCTAAAACATAGTAATGTAATGAGACAGAATTTAATTTAGACAACATCATGTAACTAGCCTGGTAAAGAAGTAAAAGCCATAGACTTGATTGTTTAGGTCATTATGGGGATATACATTTATAAATTCATAATAGAAAGACATTTGATGACAGTTTGTTGGAATTCTGTATTCATTTTTTCAGCTTGATAATATCTAAGCACTGACAGGTAAAAGCAGTATCACCAGGAAATCATTCACTTTGTCAGTATCATGATTTTGATTGTTTTTGAATCCATAACATTAGTGTGTTTCTTTACCAGAAACATTAGCAGTTCATATTATATTTAGATTTTAAAGGGGATCTCAAGGATTTCATTTAAGAATAACACAGATGCTTGTCAGAAATGCAGAGCTATTGAAATATGTTATTTAGTTCACCTAAAGATGTTGGGGTTTTAATTGTGTTGGCACAGTCCAAGTATTAAGATTCTGAAGCTGCACTAGCAGATAGGAGGTCTACAATTAATTTAGAAAACCTGTTCACAGACGGCTGTTGTTTTAAGACACCCCACCAACAGGCTCCAAGCGGCCTACGCAGTGGTGGGTCAAACAGCTGAGGGCCCAGGAGCCCTGAGCGTAGGCTTAAGGGATTGGTATCAGATTTCTCCACACAGGTCGCTGATGCCAAAGGGGGACCCAGGAGGCCGACACAGCGGAGTTCGTCTGGCTGAAGGTCATCAGGCCCACGTGGCTCAACCCCAGGTTCTCCGGCCTCTACAGAGTGACCCAGCGGACCTCTCATGCCGTCCGCCTAGGAGGAAAGGGGGACAGCTGGTACCACTGGAGCCAGTGTGCGGTGGAGAATCCTCCGGCTAGGACCTTGGACGACATCAGGACGGACCTGGCTCTCGTCTAGGAGTCGACCCAGAAGGCGCCATCAGCGGACCGGAGGAGGAGGATCGGGAGGACATCTCTCCAGCAGTCGACCCAGAAGGCGCCATCAGCGGACCGGAGGAGGAGGATCGGGAGGACATCTCTCCAGCATCGACCCGGAAGCCGCCATCAGCGGGCCGGAGGAGGAGGATCCAGAAGACATCTCTCTAGCAGGCAGCCCAGAAGCCGCCGTCAGCGGCTCGGGGGGATAAAGACACGGCAAGCCAAGACGGCATAGGGGACTACACTCTCAGCTGAAACAGGTTGTGGAGTTTGTTTTAATATCCCATTTTTTGAGGAACTTTGTTTTAATATCCCATTTTTTGAGGAACTTTGTTTTAATAACCCATTTTTTGAGGGAGAAGCTGCCCCTTCGTACCAAATGCCCTTGTTGGCTTACGCGTCGGAGGAGGACGAGCACGATGACTCAGCCGACAAGGACAATTTTTAACATATTTTGGTCTCCCTCCACTGTCATAAGAAGTTGTTATGTTGGACTGTTCCTAAAGGTTTAAAGTGCTCTAAATCCCAGCGACTGATGGATTTATATAAATGTTGGGGGACAGACACAGTAGAAAAGAATGACAGTGGTTATGTTTCAAATGCTGTGTATAAGTTGATCTCTGAAGGTGAGATCAAAAGGGGGATTAAAGTAAACAGATATTGTTCTAAACTGTATTAAAGTAAACAGGTATTATCTTGAACTGTATTGAAGTGAACATGTAATATTTGGGACCGTTTTAAAGTAATCCTATATATATAAACCTTCTCACTTACACTCAATGACCCAGATACCCTGCTACACACACATACACCTCCTTCCACCAGCACACACACACATATTCTTTCCTCACCTACTCTCACTGACCCAGATACCAGCACACCAACACACTCTCACTCCATAATCGTCCAGGAGCGACGTTTGGTCAGTGTCCGTGGCGTGCAGTTGTGACGCTCCTAGGCTCCTTCAGCTTCATAAAGGGACGCAAATAGCTTTCAACTGATTGCAATGTATTCCCATCTGCGGCGGGATTTGACGCTCATGGAAGCACGGCATTCGTTTGTGTCGGCTGCCCTTAAAGGCAATGTGAGCGTCCATTCTCATTGGATAACGGAGAATTGTACACCCGGAAGTAAGTATTCCCCTTACTGTCGATTGATTTTACAGTGATATCTGCACTACTCATCGACTAAAAAACACCAGATTATCCTTGTTAATTAAACAAATATGTTTTCGGAGTAAAGGATGGCAGAAGACACTACACTACCCAGAATCCCCAGCTATCGTTTGGACTACACCATGTGCCCTGTTTGACAAACCCCGTTTTTTTCCACCATTCATTCCAATGGCTGGCTTCTATGTCATGTGATCTTCAAATTTCTCCCTGCAGAAAAATAAAACATGGCCGAACTTCGTTTTATTCTCGGTGGAAAATGCCTATTTTAAAGTTAGTTTGGCCATTAAAATGCGTTTTGATGTCATTTGATGCGAGAAATATGATTTGTTATTTCTAGGGCCGGGACTCGATTAAAAAAATTAATCTAATTAATTAGAGGCTTTGTAATTAATTAATCGCATTTTTAATCACATATAAATATTTGACCTGAGAACAGTGAGAAGCCATTTTTTTCACATGGATTTTAGTATACCATTAGGCGCATTCACACCGCAGTACTTTTCCCACAAAGGTTCATGAGAATTTGGTTCATGAGAACTCTTTGAACCTGGGGGTGGATTAGGCAAATGAAGCCGCTGACGTCACTTCTTCTTCTTCTGCTTTGGGTTTACTGGCAGGCCGCAAACCACCCAAAGTCCCCAGCCGGAAGTCCCCGGAGTTGGGGACTGGCTTCAGTAGAAGCTGCTGGGACTCCCAGCAGCTTCTACTGAAGCCTTCCGAGTAAATCGCCAGAACATCCTCATCTCCACCGCTCCCATGTTTTATTTTGTGTTGCCATAAGTTAGTCTCTCTGCGTTTCTGCGCTGGGCTAATGCTAATGCTAATACGAGGATAATAAAATGGCGGCTTCACAAAACTTTTTGGGAGTTTTACGGGGCGTGGTTTGCAATCCGCCCAGCCAATCAGAAATATAGCTCTTTTCTCACAAGAGAGCCGCACGAAAGTCCCTTCTCTCTAGCAGCTCTCTGCTCTCTAGCAGGGACTTTCGTGGGGGTAAAAAGGTTCTCATGAACACATTTTAGTACCAGCTCTTTTTGGTGTGAACGCGATAAAAGAGTCTAACGTCCACGCTAGCTGCTATATGTTTTTGCATTGAGGTGATACTTGAGGCTTGATGTGCTGCGGTGATATGCGAATTTCTTTTTGCATAATTTGCACACAACCGTGCTCTTATCGACGCTTCCATCCGTCCGTTTTTTAAAACATTTCCCACTGTTGTTCACTGTGGTTTGTTGTTGTCTGAAGTCATGAACGTTAGTTGGTGCTCCAGTATAATCGGTACGCCTGAAACTCATCCAGTGAGAAACGTTCCGCGGTGCAAAAATAAGTGCGATTAAAATGCGTTAATTTGTGTGTAATTAATTAATCTTAATTAACGCGTTAAAGTCCCGGCCCTAGTTATTTCAGATTATGTGTGCAGTGGATGTACATGATCTTTAGTTTGCTAGTTATTACGAAGATTACTTCCGGAAATTGCGTCCATAGAACGTTTTCATTGTTACCAAGGTGGTTGTTAGGGACGCTGCTATCGATATTATTTCTGTTATGTTATTGTTTAATGGTGTTATCTTTATTGCTACCCCCTTCCCCGTCAATGTATAGTGTTGGTCCACAGCGCAAACGTATTAGTTTAACAAAATCCGCATCTAAAGATACGTTATTTTCCCCTGTGCAATTCCAGTCTCACATCTCACAGCACATTGTCATTAACAAATACAGGAAACAGACCGAAAACATAAAAAAATAATACTTTATTCCGAGTGTGCTTGCTTTTCTCTTTCAAAATCATCACATAACGTGTTGGAGTTTTGAGGTTTTTACAACCCCACTCGGCTCCGCGTGTCGTTTTGACGAGTCCTGCTTAAAATCATAACAGGAAGGAAATCAGACAGAGAACACCCAGATACCAGTTTAAACAATCTGTTTTAATTATCAAAGGTAATAATGCAATGCACTATAATACATTACAACACCATATAATACAATATACTAAAATCATATTGTAATGTTTTAAGAAGTAGCCGGCCACTTCTGCCCTGGTTCGCGTGCTGCGGAGATCCTTCCGGTCCTGACAGCATGTGAAGAGAGGCCGAACTCAGGAATCAACAGAATATATACCAGAAGACAGAAGGAAGGGGTGAGGTCAGCTGGTCATCTTTTCAGGTCCCCTCATTGGCAGACGCAAAATATGCTTTGTCACAGTGACCCAGCGCTGGCCAGCAGAAAACCAAACGGGCCCATTTTACAACAAAACACATCTTATCACCCAAGTCATGTGTTTCTTTATGAAAGCCATACTTGTTAGGAATAAAACAGTCACTATCCCATGACATCCTCAGAACTAGCTCCCCAACAACGCCTAACTGTCTTCATACCCCCCCCAATCATCTCTGAACTTTTATTCACCCGAAGTAAGCTCACCCTTAGTCTAAAAGGACCATTGTCTCTCTTAACTGTGTGACTAAATTCTCAAGGCCTGCAGGATGCGCATAATTAACTTAGAACGAATTTAGCCACTATATCTAATGGTTAACCAAGAAAAACACTCAAAAGGGTAATCTTTTCACTCAAAACAGAACTCACAAGTAATTCTGCATTTTACCCCTCAAAAATAGCCTAAAGCACCCTTTTGATGAAAAGGGTACAAGTGAAAGAAAAAGACTATTGCGCTAATCTACTTTAAAGAAAAAGGGAACATTGTTTCAGGAATCTATAAAAAACCTCTATATTTTAGAGGAAAAATGTATTTTGTTCCTTCAACTATTAATACACAGGAATGTATATACCCACACATATATTTAGGGATAACATGATGCAATACACCTCTTATATATTGGTGAGATTAAAATGAATATACCAAAAATATGCTGCATCACATCTTCTGCATAATACTCTTCATAAACTTCCGCAATTCCCCCTTTTTATCGCTTTCTCCAGAGATAAACTTTAAAAAAGTCATTTTGAAATATATACCCACTGTCATTCTTTTCTACTGTGTCCGTCCCCCAAACATTGTATAAATCCATCCGAAGCTGGTATTTAGAGTACTTGAAACCTTCATGGAGACAGAACACCACTTTCTATGGCAGTGAAGGAACCATGAGGGGGCAGCTGGGTGCTAGTGCAGTCTCCTTGTGTGGTGAATCATCAGCCCCCCCCCTCAGAGGAATACGCCAACAAGGGGCAGCTGATAGGGAGGGGGAGACGCGGCTAGCCCTTCACGGGTGGAACTGATCAGAGAAGTAGACTCCTCTGCTGCCTCGACAAGTCCCCTGTGCCGTCCTGGCTTGCCGTGTCTTTGTCCCCCAATCCGCTGACAGCAGCTTCTGGGCTGCCTGCTAGAGAGATGTCTTCCTCCTCCTCGTCCTCCGGCCCGCTGATGGCGGCTTCCGGGTCGATGCTGTAGAGATGTCTTCCCGATTCTCCTTCTCCGGACCGCTGATGATGCCTCCCGGGTCGACTGCCTTGACGAGGGCCTGGTCTGTCCTGATGTCGTCTAGGGTCCTCGCAGGTGTTTCCCCGCCGCACACTGGCTCCCGTGGTACGAGCTGTCCCCCTTTTCTCCCAGGCAGACGGCATAAGAGGTCTGCTGGGTCACTCGGTCGGGGCCGGAGAGCCTGGGGTTGAGCCACTTTGTCCTGATGACTTTCAGCCAGACGAACACCGCTGTGTCGGCCTCGTGCTTCTCGGGTCCCCCTTTTGGCGCCAGCGACCTGTGTGGAGAAATCTGATACAACTCCCTCAAGCCTACGCTCAGCTGTTTTGACCCACTTGGAGCCTGTTGGTGGGGTGTCTTGAAACAACAGCCGTCTGTGAACCGGTTTTCTAAATTAATTGTAGACCTCCTATCTGCCAGTACAGCTTCAGAATCTTAGTACTTGGATTGTGCCAACTAAATAAGAACCCCAACATCTTTAGGTAAACTAAATAACATATTTCAATAGCTCTGAATTTCTGACAAGCATCTGTGTTTATTTTTAAATGAAATCCTTGAGATCCTATTTAAAATCCAAATATAATATGAACTGCTAATGTTTCTGGTAAAGAAACACACTAATGTTATGGATTCAAAAACAACCAAAATCATGATACTAACAAAGTGAATGATTTCCTGGTGATACTGCTTTTACCTGTCAGTGCTTAGATATTATCACGCTGAAAAAATGAATACAGAATTCCAACAAACTGTCATCAAATGTCTTATAAATTTAGATGAAATGTATATCCTCATAATGACCTAAACAATAAAGTCTATGGCTTTTACTTCTTTACCAGGCTAGTTACATGATGTTGTCTAAATTAAATTATGTCTCATTACATTACTATGTTTTAGTTTTAACTGTAATATGTTCTTTCTACATTTCAAACCTCAGTTACTTTTATACCTGTTGAAACATTACTCACAGGTCAACTTCTTCAGTATTCCATTCTGGAATCACATCTCTCACAGTAGCCCCTTGGCCACTGATTCTGCATCTGTGTTACCTGTTATAACTCAACCAATATTAGAAACATGTCAACATTCATCAAACAGTATCTTATCCCCAGATATGGAGCAGGTCAATTCTAAAACCGTCAATCAATGGTCAGATTGAACAATCGAGTTGGGGCAGCCGTACACTCCCCCTTTTTACACATGACTCATGTGTAACCAAAATCCTGTATGGGAAGAAAACCTTCAGGTAATAATGGATTCTAAGAAAATATCAAACATTTTTTCCCAAATGTACATCCATCATTTCCACAGTAAACACTCCAGTGAAATGAAGTGTTTCTCTCCATCCTTCAGTCCTAAAAGAAACAGAATCTTCATGTTTTAGTTTGAGTTCCACATTCTGCAAACTGCCACCTCCTGTGGGAGTGCACAAGTGCGGTTTTCCAATTCTGTGGAATGTTATTGAGGCCCAGAAAAATGTGTTAGTCCAAAAACATGCTTGATTAGTCATTGTTTTAAATCATGCAGTTGCACTGATCACATGCAGACATACACTCACATTCACACTCACACTGTCAGGTTGTAAAGTCAAGTTTGGTCAGGTCCACCCCAGAGTCAGTCATTCACAGTGCCTTGTCAAGTTACACTGTCGGTCAGGGTCAAAGGTCAGTTGGTCTCAGTCTATTTTGGCCATGTGTCGTGCTCTGCAGAGACTTTGACATTTCAGCATAGACCAGTATCCTTTGTCTACAAAAATATGTATATATGGAGCGCCATCATTTATTAATTCACAATTACAACTATAATGTTCAAGATATCTCTAACTTTTCATTGAGACAGCTGCTTCCCACATTCCCCGAAAAGTGTTTAGCCAAAAAATGTCACTTCCTTATTGTACTACTACTGCAGTTTATCAACACCTAATCTATATTCAAATGTCTAATAGATATATTTCAGAAACTTGTGCATATAATTATTATCTTGAGTCAAACCATTACTATGATCTGTAAAGCTCTGCTATGTATTTCATAACTCATATTCATTTATCTTCAAATCTGGTCCACTTAAAAACAATGTTAACCTCTTTATCAGTGCGTGGAACCTTGGGTGTCCGAATATGTAACAATCACTCCTTCCTTTATCAAGGATTCTAAAAACAGAAGTCATTTCATCAATGGTTTGTAGCTAAATTTAGGAATTATCACTTATGGTAGGTATGTTTTTACTCTTTAACATCTCTAAATGTCAGTTAATTACTAACTAAATTAATGTCCATTAGGAGGTGGTGACGCTAGTCTTCCAAACTCATAATCTGGTGCCGTGCGCTTCCTGTGAAGCTGCATAAGATTTTAAAAACCACTGCAGGGTGGGTCGAGTGACCCCTCCTCCCTATTAGTCGTCAATAATATGCACCATTACAATGGGTGATTGAAGGCCTCACATTATGTCCAATTACAGCATCAGTCTTCTTTACTCTAAAATTACTTTTTAAATAGGAATATTTAGAAATGGAACAAATATTCAATCTTCAGAAAAGTTCTTAACCAAAGTCTATCTAGTGAATAGCCAACATATTTGAAAATGTCAGATGTATAAAAATAAGCCTAAATACTCCCTTACCATCAAAGTCCAAATCTAGACATAAGGTGAACAGTTTTGGTAATGGACAATTTAACCTAAAAACAAAACTAAATTGGACTTGTGTCCTTGTTATTTGTTCTTCAAAATACATTAGCAAATACCTTGTGAAGTATTCGCAACATAACCAACCCTCTCTAGGATATCAAATCCATTCATCTTTTTACTCATAGTTAGTTTATATGTCAAGATTATTAGGTGTGACCTAATAATCAGATGTGTTGTTTGCTAAACAAGGATATTAAACTTTAATCTTTTCAGCATTCCAGACCATCGTTTAAACAATCAGCCTCCCTTCTCAAACACTAAACCTATTGTTGTACACCACCCTCTGGAAAACTGTTGCACAGTTATGCTGTAAAATCATCGCATAATTTCTTCAGAGTCTGAACAATCTGAGACAAGCCTGTCTCAGAACTTGTCATAATGTGAACAGTCAGTGATGTGTTGTCTTCTGCAGCTGTAGTGAATTGGATCAATGAAACTCTTGTTTTGCACTGGGATGTCCTGAGGGGGAAGGAACCTCTGGATCAATGTGGTACAATCAGCAGACACACGTTGTCCTCTGCACAGCAGGAATCCCCAAAAACTGCAGTTCCTCTTCACACCACTGTTGCCTCGGCAACAAGGCCCAAGCAAAATGTCAAACCCTCCTCAGAGATGCGTTCTTTGCACAGTTCTTCTGTTTCTGCAGTGAGCAACTCTTCACCAACACACTGATTCAGAGTACAACCCAAAGGTGGCGCACAACTATCCAGTGCTGCTATAATCACAGCAAATCAGCAACTGGAGAAAAACTCAATGTAAATCTCTCCCCTCAAAGGGTTACAAAATAAAACGGCTGAATGTCTATATGGTCAGGAATGCTGAAACATGTGAATGTTAAAACAAACCAATGGCAGTAGTCTACCCAGATTATTTACTCCATTAAAAGTAGTAAAACCACATCGTAAAATATCTTGTCTAGTTGAAGTCCTGCTTCTAAAATTCTAGTCAGAAAAAAATAAAATAAACTTCATCTTTAAAATCTTTTTTTAATTTGAAACCAAAAAAGGTCTTCCTTCTCCACCCCGATCCTATTTTTACCTCAAAGTCCAAACAAACTGATGATTTATCTTTAAAAACCATGAGGAATGACAGTTCTCATAAAACACTATTCTTCCTTACTTGATTTCCAAATCAAATGAGCCAAACAGGAAAACCTCCTTAACCACTTGCCTATTCTATTATTTTTCAAATTGTTTATCTAAGTTGTGTTACAAGCAGGTTAGATTTGTAACAGAATACAAAACTAACTGTATTTAGCGCTATATTTGAAAAACAAGTAATCTGATTACAGTTACTGAATATATATTTTGAACAGTTATTATTGGTGGAAAAGTTTCCTCACAAAATGTAATCTCCATTACTAAAGCTAAAACCTAAAGAAATCATCGCGGAACAGTTTTCTGTCCTTACCACTTAATTGTTTCAATACAAACTAAAAAGCGTTGTGAAAACTCCCACTCTTGAGAACATCTCAACACTTTATTCCATCTGAGCACGAATGTTTATGACAGACACGCCCTATTAATCCAAAACGGCCTTTAATGGTATCAATTGTGAACTTTCTTAATATGAATTGTAAATGCAACGTATGTTCTCTTTGGAACACAGATAGGACAGTAGCTGCTGAAACTGGTTAATAGCAGCTTTCTGTTAACCTAGATAAGCATGTTGTTCTTATATTTTTACTTCATGTTTACTCACAAAACAATATAACATTCTTCAGACTAGTAGTTAACTTTATATAAGTTGTACTCTCTCTGAACTCTTCAAAACATCTACTTCTCCTGTCTCTCTCTCTCTGTGCCCTGCAGCTGCTCCTGCACAAGCTTCTCTCATCAATCACCTCTCTGTGTTTAGCCAACAGTGTGCTTTTAGCCTCATGCAGCACCTCTGTCATGTTTAAACATGAACAGATCCCTCCTGTTTACTTACTCTTTCTTCATAAACACAATTAATGTCTACTAATGATATTACAAAAACTACCTAATGACAAAATAGCACAAAATTCACAATGCAATGCAATAGTAACAATCAGTTCTCAAAACTTCTCATGAAAACCACAATGTGACGTAACTGCATCCCACAAAAACTATGCTAAAAACGACAAATTATAGTTTCTTATTTATTTAAATATATACGACACATTGATCTATTAATTTTCAATGTTATTCACTCCAACTTCAGACCAGTCGTTGATTATTCACTCCTTGTTTTAAATTCAACGCTCAGCAGCCATTTTTGAGGCATTTTGAGAAGAAGCACAAGCAGTCACACTTCGGGCTGCTGCTTCAGCAATTAGAGGAAAGCTGTGAAGAAAAAGGGGGGCTTTCTTTAACCCCTGGTGACCACGCATTTCTTTATCTGACTTTTCTCCCTTATCTATTAGTAATTATTCACAGAAAATTATTCCCCGTACAGTCTATCCAGCTTTATGGTGCGATGTTTATTTCAACAGATAACATAATCTCTTTATCGTCACCTTTGGCTAGATAGATTAACCCCACAGAACAAGAGAACGAGATTCCGGTCCTTTCAAAATGGTTATTTGAAATTTGCGTATCTCCCCTTGGATTCACTTATAATGCAACTGCAGCTCCTATGAGACTGTAAAACATTATTCAATTTAGTTCTGGATGGAATCATTAGAAACCACTGAACGCCCCCGACGAGTTAGCCGTATCGAGTTCTGAAAAAAACGCACGGGGCCTTTCACCTTCTTCTTACAGTCCTCATCGCTTCACATGGAGCTAACGAGTTAGTCGTGCGATTCTGAAAAATCCACGAGGTTCCTAACCGTTGCTTTATTAATCTTATTATTCTTAGTTAGTTACCTACCTATGCTAAAATATGCATTGCATTATCTTTAGCGTGAAGACTAGACACTGAGAAATATTCCTGACAACTCTAAAAAAATTGAATATAGCCAAATCACAGATTTTGAGTGTAACGGGTATCCGTGCTTACCTGATATTTTGTATAGAGCTCTGTTTTTAGTTGTCAGAAAGTATTTCGAGGTGTCACCCCTGGACAGCTTAGTCCGCTGGCTGCTGATGTGACTCCCACTGAACGCCCACTCGTAAACGTCAGGGTCACCACTTTGTTGGAGTTTTGAGGTTTTTACAACCCCACTCGGCTCCGCGTGTCGTTTTGACGAGTCCTGCTTAAAATCATAACAGGAAGGAAATCAGACAGAGAACACCCAGATACCAGTTTAAACAATCTGTTTTAATTATCAAAGGTAATAATGCAATGCACTATAATACATTACAACACCATATAATACAATATACTAAAATCATATTGTAATGTTTTAAGAAGTAGCCGGCCACTTCTGCCCTGGTTCGCGTGCTGCGGAGATCCTTCCGGTCCTGACAGCATGTGAAGAGAGGCCGAACTCAGGAATCAACAGAATATATACCAGAAGACAGAAGGAAGGGGTGAGGTCAGCTGGTCATCTTTTCAGGTCCCCTCATTGGCAGACGCAAAATATGCTTTGTCACAGTGACCCAGCGCTGGCCAGCAGAAAACCAAACGGGCCCATTTTACAACAAAACACATCTTATCACCCAAGTCATGTGTTTCTTTATGAAAGCCATACTTGTTAGGAATAAAACAGTCACTATCCCATGACATCCTCAGAACTAGCTCCCCAACAACGCCTAACTGTCTTCATACCCCCCCCAATCATCTCTGAACTTTTATTCACCCGAAGTAAGCTCACCCTTAGTCTAAAAGGACCATTGTCTCTCTTAACTGTGTGACTAAATTCTCAAGGCCTGCAGGATGCGCATAATTAACTTAGAACGAATTTAGCCACTATATCTAATGGTTAACCAAGAAAAACACTCAAAAGGGTAATCTTTTCACTCAAAACAGAACTCACAAGTAATTCTGCATTTTACCCCTCAAAAATAGCCTAAAGCACCCTTTTGATGAAAAGGGTACAAGTGAAAGAAAAAGACTATTGCGCTAATCTACTTTAAAGAAAAAGGGAACATTGTTTCAGGAATCTATAAAAAACCTTTATATTTAAGAGGAAAAATGTATTTTGTTCCTTCAACTATTAATACACAGGAATGTATATACCCACACATATATTTAGGGATAACATGATGCAATACACCTCTTATATATTGGTGAGATTAAAATGAATATACCAAAAATATGCTGCATCACATCTTCTGCATAATACTCTTCATAAACTTCCGCAATTGGCATTGTAATACACGGTTCAGCTGCATTAAATATTACATATCTGCCGTAGTTCTGTATTTATAGAGCCCTGATGAGAAGACTTTTAGACAAACATGAGGAACTGAAAACGTGACGTGGATCATAAATATATCAGCCATTAAACAACATCTTACATTTCTTTTCACACAATACCTCTCCTTGCAGTATCAACACTAATTCGGCTGACTTTTATATTTGATCCAATTGGTAGATAGGCTGTATTTACACCATAAAGGTGCACAGCTGATATAAAGGGACACCTAGTGGTTAAAGCATGTTATTGAATTTCATTATTTTCATTATTAGATATTAATAGGATCCCTATAAAGTATATTCATTTCTTGTTATTCTCTACTAATAGTTAATTAAAGACTGTATATAATGACTATTTTGCACATCCCTTTCAAGATTTCAAGATTGTCTAAGGTTTATTAACATATCTTATAGGCCTACACAACTATGGTGTAGTTATGCATTGAATGAAAAACTTGGGTCGCAGGTTCCTCAATAGTGCATTACAAGCAGTGTTGTGCTAGTTACTGAAAACCAGTAACTAGTTACCATTACTAGTTACTTCATTTCAAAAGTAACGCAGTTACTTTACTAGTTACTTGCACCCAAAAGTAATGCGTTACTGTGCAAAGTAACGTTTTAGTTACTTGAAAAAGGGGCTCCCATTAATGCCCTTATAGCCTTCATTTCAGTACTGTTATTGCATTGGAGAATAATACAATCTGTTGATCAACTTGACATGCATTATATGCAATCTGGATTGCATCGATATTAGCTGGTTTTCCATTTTTGTATATTCTTTCTCCAGGTAGTTGGAAAAAGTTTTCCGTCCCATATGCTGTGTGCCGCCTGGACATGGTATCATGCTAACTAGCTCCCTGAAAGCGGGTGACTCCACTGTAGCAATACCCTGCATGTGTTCTACAACATACCGTGCAATGGCTTTATCGACTTTTCCCTGGCCAGCAGTCCCTTGGTTAAAATCCAGCCGCTGTTGCTTAGGTGGAGGTGGAGTGGCGTCGGCTGAGTCTCTGTGGTCTTAGCTACTAGCTTCGTCCCAGCATGTTGTTTTTGCAGATGTTTTAAGAGATTTGAATTACTGGTTTGGGCAGTAGATAGGATCTTTGACCCGCCAAGACACAACTTACATTTAACTAAAACGTTCTTTTCTTTGTGCTCGACAAAAGTGAAATAGTGAGAATATCTCCAGGTGGAGAAACTAGACTTGAGCTCCGCCGCCGCCATGATAGTCTTGTTAGTAAACAACACAAACACGCCCACAGCCCGTCTCCGCATGTGACACAGGAAGTATCTAAGTACATTTACTCAAGTACTGTACTTAAGTACAGTTCTCATCTCTGTTCGCCTGGCTGTTGACTATATAAAAAAAAACTAACGGAGTAACGCACCATGTAGTAACGGTAACTGAGTTACTGAATTTAAAAAGTAATGCGTTAGAGTACTAGTTACTGCCAAAAATAACGGCGTTACAGTAACGCGTTAGTCCCAACACTGATTACAAGACATCTATCAATATTTGTGCATACCTCCAGCAATGTTAACTATGTTGAAGCACTTATTTTAACTAATATTATACATAATGTATTATACTCTTATACGATGTATGTAGATATTTCATCTCCGGCCTTGTCAGGTATTGAACAATCAATAAATAAAGAACACAGAATTGTTAAATATAAAACAGATAATTTGTGTGATTATACTAAATGATTTACAAATAAACACCACTGCATATTTACAACTGTTACACATGCTGATGTAACACAAATGTTCCAACTTGGGATCAATAAAGTATATCTTATCTTAAGCTGATCGATGGCTACTGCCATATTTGCAAAATGTGCCTCTGAACCTTGACGAGTGCATGTTTCAGGCTTATCAATTAATGTAATGTAATGTTATCAATTAACAACAGGGGTCACAAACATAAGACCAGCTGTTAAATAAAGCTCTTCTGACCATAGCTGGCATGTGTGTATATTAATGCTGCCCATTATGGGCACAAGCAATTTTCACCCATTATTAATTATATGTTTTAAATTTGAGTGTTTCCTATCCCCTAAACCTCCAGGGATGTACACAGTTTAATACTGGCAACTTCTTATTATGGGAAATACGAAAACGTCTTTTAAAACTAAAACTCCCACTAGAGACGTGCCATAGATAGAGAACATGTTGCGAAACACAATAGCCAGCATGTGTAGTTCTGGGGACGGGGTGGGGGAGGGGGGGACGCGGTGGACCCGTTCAAATCTAGTTTTGGACAGTCTGCCGTGGTTCCATCCCATTTCAAGTGCTGTTCGAGGCTCGGCGTAACCCTCGGAGCACACTCTCCAATCACAGAGCTTGAGGACTATCACGGGGTTTGTCAAACAGAGCACATGGTGTAGTCCAAACGATAGCTGGGGTTTCTGGGTAGTGCAGTGTCTTCTGCCATCCTTTACTCCGAAAAAATATTTGTTTCTCCGAATCGAAGGGGAAAAATACAAAAGCATTGCACACAATTTAAACCAATCAATGTTGTGTAATTAACAAGGATAATCTGGTGTTTTTTAGTCGATGAGTAGTGCAGATATCACTGTAAAATCAATCGACAGTAAGGGGAATACTTACTTCCGGGTGTACAATTCTCCGTTATCCAATGAGAATGGACGCTCACATTGCCTTTAAGGGCAGCCGACACAAACGAATGCTGTGCTTCCATGAGCGTCAAATCCCGCCGCAGATGGGAATACATTGCAATCAGTTGAAAGCTATTTGCGTCCCTTTATGAAGCTGAAAGAGCCTAGGAGCGTCACAACTGCACGCCACAGACACTGACCAAACGTCGCTCCTGGACGATTATGGAGTGAGAGTGTGTTGAGCACACACACACATACACCTCCTCCCACCAGCACACACACATATTATTTTCAAGGTTCTTTCTGGGGCCAATATAATCTCAAGCACCAATATATCTGTGTACAATGTTTGATTGTCTGGGAAGGAATAGTGTGTGAAATATTCCTTGGGAAAGTAAAGGAGTGAAGTCAGGTGGAAGATAAAGATTGACTCTGTCCTTGTCTACTCACGCTCTGTTCAGAAGTAATGTACCAATATATATGTGTACAATGTTTGATTGTCTGAGAAAGAATAGAGTTTGTGTGAAATATTCCTTGGGAAAGTAAAGGAGTGAAGTCAGGTGGAAGATAAAGATTGACTCTGTCCTTGTCTACTCACGCTCTGTTCAGAAGTAATGTACCAATATATCTGTGTACAATGTTTGATTTTCTGGGAAAGAATAGAGTGTGTGTGAAATATTCCTTGGGAAAGTAAAGGAGTGAACCCAGGTGTAAGATAAAAAGTGACTCTGACCTTGTTTACTTCCGAAGCTCTCACGCTCTGTTCAGAAGAAAAATACTTTTTCCCAGAACTCTGATTCGCTGTATTGGGCCCGACCCGAAGTTAATCCAACCAGTAAGAACACCTAGGGGAGTGAGCAACCGACCCAACTTCTCCCGACGGACTCTCTGATTCGCTTAGGAGTAAAACGGGACGGAAGAGCCGAACACATCTCCGCCCCAAATATGTCTATATATACTGTTGTTTATTCATGCAAAATGCCCCCTGTTTCTGACTGGCTGGTCCCGATATCTGTATCGCACGGCAGTAGAGCGGGGAGCCCGGAGTGCTCTGTTACAGGGCACTCTGTATTTGGTATTGTGTTTTTTACCATTACAATCAGATTATTGTTATAACTTTTATGCCGGTGTTTTGAACTTATTTTATTAAATCTGACCAGGCTCATCTAACGGACGGCGCGGAGCGGAGGTGGGCTTTAAGTAGGGTGACCATCTTTTGATTTCCAAAAAAGAGGACATGCTGCCCCCAGCCTCGAGATACTTAATGATACTCAACGTTTACTCAAAGATGTCTTATTGTTTTAAAGTATGCCTCCTCTCTATGGATATACAATTATTATTTATATTATTTTACTGTATATAACACAATAATATATCTCTATAACCAAAGACACACCAAACCAAGGTTACTGAACAATCAACATGCTTTATTATGCCTAGAATTATCTCTGACAAATATCAAATGCACAAGAATAACTTAAACATCAACCTGTAACAAAATAATAGCTCTCTTTTCAAGTCTTACTGGACAAAAAGAAATAACAAAATATATGAAATAGTAGAAAATAGAAAATCCAGCTTTAACAAATAATCTCTTTGTATCTTGTTAATGTAAACAATAAAACAGTAACCTCACAAAGATACTAATCTAATTATTTTAAAAGTGCACTATGCAGTTTTGGATTTGACATTTGCATAATTGCCATTAGTGAACATAACATAACATAACATTTGATTACCTAAATCAAACCAAACACATTTTGAGGCACCATGAACCAAATATAAGCCTACTTTAAATGTTTGTAAACACAATTCCAGGCCCTGTCATTGTAAACAACCACAGTGAAACGACAACTTTTCACATATTTCTAGCTTCAAACAGGTTTCTACGGTCCCAATTTAAAATTAAAAGTTTAAAGTTTCTCTCCCACAGCTACATATCTTTCTCTCTCTGCATAGCTGCATACTTCAATCTTCTTCATCCTGCTTTTCTTCTTCATCCTCCTTGTCTGCCCATCGATATTTAGCTGTGGAGCTGATCTTTCCCAGCAGTTTTCGGTTGCTCAACAAATAAGCATGAAAGTCTTTGCAAGACATGTTTTTCAAATTGTATTGCACAAATAGAATCCCCTTCAGTGACTCAACAGACAGCTGGTTCCTCTCCTTGGTCCACTGGCTCTGCATCAGTGAGAAAACCCTCTCAACATTTGCATTGTGAGAGGAAAGTGCAAAGACAAACTGTGCAATCTTCAGTAGTTCTGAGTAACATGCAATGCTTTTGGCCTTCTCAAAATATTTGGTCCACTTCTGGTGCACCTGCAGGCCACTGAACTCCTTATCACGGTTGCACCTTTCTGTGAATCTCTTCAGATTGGTGACCTGGTCAAAACACTTGACATCATCAATTACCGCCCCCTTCTCTCCTAGGAACTTGATGCAGGCCTCCACATAATTCCACTCTGGTGGCTCACTCAGATCCATCCACGTGAATGTGGAGATCTCTTCCATGGGAGTCATCCACTTCTCCAGATACTCCAGACATGTACTGTACAGGCCTTGCACATCAGCACAGAACTGGTCATATTCCTTACCAAGTCCATCACTACGCTTTTGTGCCAGTAGTCCCTTAACTTTAAGGGACATTAAGTTGTTGCTCTTGCGTTCAAGAAGAATGGTGTGGATGCTGTTCATTATTTTCTTTACCTCCATAATGGAGTTCTTCTCCTTTTCCATGTCTTGAATGTGGGTGTGGAACGCAGACATGAGTGAGTGCATGTGCCAGAGGTAGATCTCACTGAATTCGTTTTCAAAAAACTTCTTGATCACTATGGGTGGTTTTTGCTGAGACAGAAAGAAAGCCTTTAAGGCTGGAAACATCTGTATCATCCTCTCAATGCCTGGGAACAATGACAGCCACCTTGTCTTGCTGTGAGAAAGCATCCATCTGTATTCAATGTCAACAAAATCACATTACTCCTTCAGGCTCTCAGTGCGCACAGTGTAAATGTGGAAGTACTGGTAGATTTTGAACATGATATTCTCAAGGTCAATATCTATCGTGTCTGCCCCATGATGAACACAATTATTCAATATGTGTGCTGGGCAACCCACACCGATCAGAGTGTTCTTCTGCAGCAACCTCTTCAAATTTGCAAACACATTATTTCCCCCTTCATCACGTCGGATTCCTCCAAAGTGTGTGTTGCAATTGTCGCCAGTAAATACAATGCATTTTTCAGACATTGTTTTTTGCCAATGTTTCAATGAGATATTGTGCAATGGTTTCTGCCGTCTCATTTGGTGTGTCTTTAACCTCGATTAATTTTGTTTGCATGCCACCCCTCTTCCAGTCAAAGTACTGGATTATGATTGGGAATATTTTCACTGCTCCGTGGTTACTCCCATCTGTAGAAACACCACAGTACTGGATTTCTTTGAGTGCTTCATGTGCGACATCAATCGAGTGGGGCGCTATAACACCATTGACAATGGCTTCGGTTTTAGTGCGCGCACTACTGAATTTTTTGGCAGTGTCAGAGTCTGGAAATGCTTTTTTTAGCAAGGCACTTGTGCAATCCATAGATCTGTAGCTGTTGTGATGTTTCACAGTGTGAAATGCAAACGCACCCTCCGCTGCATTTACAGCATCCTCTGTTTTGCCTGGTCTAACAAAGAAGTCTGTCAACTTTGCCGACAAACTCTCAACTTGCACAGCTTTCCTATGTTTGTCTGTGTCCATGTGCGCTTTAAGATCGCCTGCACCTTTATTGGACACACACACGTATGTGCAAGCTTTGCACACGGTGCACTCCGCATCCCACTGGGTCGATACATTTGGAATTTCTTCTGCAATTCATCTGTAAAAGTACATTTGCGCTTTGGCATTGTGAATGTGAGCTGCGGTCCGCTCTGTCCCCTTCCTCTGTTTGTGTGTCAGCGTAGTTGTAGAGCCGCCCACAAAGCTTCAGACTCAGGGATTACGTCACACACGCAACAGAGTACCGTAGTATTCTGTGCAATGCGCCAGTCAATTTAAGTACATGCAAACGGTCCGCGAAACCCGGACATTTTCATGAATTTATAAACCCCCCCCCGGACGACCCGGACAGGGCGTGAAAAGAGGACATGTCCGGGCAAAAGAGGACGTTTGGTCACCCTACTTTAAGCCACCACTACTGTGTTTGCTCCTACACACTTGGTTATATTTCACATCAATTATCTACATCTGGAAAGTAACTGAAGGTATTAAATACATGTAGTGGAGTAAAAGTACACCATTTACCTCTGACTTGTGTTTACTGCCAACCTAAAAGTACCTAAAAAATAGTAATCAATAATGTATTGAAAGTTATTTGGCTGATTGTTTTATATTGGCTCAGCCAGGTTATATGGGATGCCCAGTCTACGTACTGATGGGTCACTCATTTTGAAATATTAAACTTACGTTTTATTTTCTTTAATTGTTCATCATGTAGAATGCTATCACGAAACACACATTCGGTTGTTTATAGCATAAAGAGCATCAGATTTAATGTGAGTAAGGAAAATGTCTGTCTTATGGACAGCGTTAACATGGGACTTAACTCTCAAATGTACTGAGGTCCGCACAATGGAAATGTGATGTCAACTACCAATGCAAATTCCCTGCCACCGGCTACACATTTTACCAACTATGCCTACACACATGCAACACTTGGGGATTCTCTATGCATGTGTCTGAGGGTAAAATAATCATCATTCTGTATATAAATATGTTTGTCAATATCATGGACATCTCCTGCTAAATTGAGGTCCACGAAGCTGACACAAGATACCCGCAGATAAGCACTCATCTCGCACTAAAATCCTCAATGCATAGCAGTTTTAATGGCATGCCCCCATATTTTTTTGTTATTCAGTGTTACCAGGGGCACGAACTTCTGACCGGTGTTCCCTCTTTGTTTAGTCCTTGGGGGAGTGCTTAAGTGTGGGTACACAGGTTCGCCTGGTGCACAAGGTTATGGAGGTGGGGGTCTTGCTGGTGCTCAAGTGCCCATATACATCACCCCATATTCACATAACTTTTACCCGCCTTAAGAGACACTATTTTGGGATACAATTTATCCATTTTCACCCCTTCACCTGGTTCTTCCTAAAGTTAACTTAGCCTTTTTCTGACTCTGGATGAATGGAATGTGATGTCAACTTCCAATGCAAAGTCCCTACCACGGACAAGACATCACCCCATATTCACATAACTTTTACCCGCCTTAAGAGACACTATTTTGGGATACAATTTATCCATTTTCACCCCTTCACCTGGTTTTTCCTACAGTTAACTTAGCCTTTTTCTGACTCTGGATGAATGGAATGTGATGTCAACTTCCAATGCAAAGTCCCTGCCACGGACAAGACATCACCCCATATTCACATAACTTTTACCCGCCTTAAGAGACACTATTTTGAGATACAATTTATCAATTTTCACCCTTTTCTGTGCTGGAAGGAGCTCTCTGGGTCACATCCTGCTGCTGCTGCTGCTCTCTCCCTCCCTGTATTCACAGTACTTTTACCCAGCTTTCACAAACTCATTCCGGGGTAAGACAGCCATGTGCATCACCCTGGATCTCTGCCTGTGAGTGTGGGACCCTGCTTACAGCAGTGAACCTGGTGCCACATTTGGTCGCGTCCATTTCATGTACATTTAATGGGTAGTCAAATGTGGATGAAATGGACACAATTCCCGGAGGTTCCAGGCCGAATTTGGGAGCTCATCGGCGGCCTGCCATGCGCCCCCACCCGTGGAAAGCAAAAAAAAGTAAAGAAAACGGTCAATTATATCTTAAAATAATCAAAAATTAAGTTCCTGTCCATTTCATGTACATTTGGTCGTGTCCATTTCATGTACATTTCCTCGTGTCCATTTCATGTACATTTAATGGGTAGTCAAATGTGGATGAAATGGACACAATTCCCGGAGGTTCCAGGCCGAATTTGGGAGCTCATATGCGGCCTGCCATGCACCCCCACCCGTGGAAAGCAAAAAAAAGTAAATAAAACGGTCAATTATATCTTAAAATAATCAAAAAAGAAGTTTTTTAAAATTCTCGAAAAAACGGCTAAGTGCCAACGGAGGAGGGGCTGCAAAAAGCTCAAGTCTTCGGCGCTTCCGGCGGAAGCCCCGGAGACATTTGCACTACCCCGTTGCATTTTTAAACGGAGAGGGGAATATTGACCTCCCTTCGTCCGTCGAAAAAATGCATTCATCTTTTCCACGCTACCATCTGCACGAAATCGGAAACCCGGTTTTTGAGAGCACTTAGAAAAAAACGGCCTATTTCTCATGATGGGGAAATCATGGAGGAATGCATCCGCTGCATGAGCACTTTGGATCGGATACAATTGTTGCCTGGAGGACCCCCGATCATGGTTCTTACCAAACTTTAAGTTTTTGAACTGGCCTCTGGAGGAATTCAAGGGGAGTTGCCACGGAATAACGAGACACTATTTTCGGATACATTTTATCCATTTTCACCCTTTTCCATGGTTCTTCCAAAAGTTAACTTATACTTATTTTGCCTCTGGAGGAATGTAAGGGGAGTTGTCAGGGGACTCTACCTGCATTATGAGGCACTATTTTCGGATACATTTTTATCCATTTCCACCCTTTTCCATGGTTCTTCCAAAAGTTAACTTTAACTTTTTCTGACTCTGGAGGAATGTAGGGGGAGTTGTCAGGGGACTCTACCCGCCCCGAAGGTCCCCCCAGTGGACCCCTCCCACAGTTTTTTTTTTCTCACATGTCTCAGGGCTTCTTAACATTTATGAAACTATTCATGTTTCATACCCTTTTAAAGGTAATAAACTCCGCTAACTGACAATAAGAACAATTGTTAGCTAAAAAAAACACAAGAGTAATACCAAGCCTTTGAATTAGCATTGAGCGAAAAAATGCTAACTAATGCTAACGCTTTTTTACACACAACACACGGTAGAAATGCCCTTATTACTATCTTAACTGCACAAACAAGATATACGATTTAAAGCTGAGACTCCACAGATTCCACACATGTAATGTCATCACTGTCCGACCTCGAATTCCTGGAGCTATCAGCCAGAAAAGAGAAAGTAAACAACATCCGGTTTCAAAAATATTACAATAATTACGTCTTACCTTTTTTGATTTGTGATCAAAAGTTGTGTTCAACGGAATAAAAACGCATCTCAAGGTTAATCCAATGTCTTTGTGTCACGTATACTTTTTTACTGATAATCAATCATCATATTTATGGCAATATACTCGGTATAAAGTATTGCCGTCCAGGCTTGCACTTTCAGATATGCTTCATTTGCTTCTCTATTACGTCCGCTATGGTAATGTTTACGTAGATTTGGGAACTGCCCATCGATTCTATTGGTTCTGATGGTTAAGAAAAAGGTGTAAATCACACAAATCGACCAATGGGTTCCAGAGATATGGTCCTGCGTAAACTATAAAGAATGCCAGCCAGCTTAAGTACATTACGCAGCCGACTTCATTTATTGTTTACAACGTAACGAAGCAGGAAATGCAGCAGGACCCAGAGCGCACGGAGCACAGAGCGGACAGCAGATAACGGAATTGCAGTTGTATTGCTTATAGATTATCAGAACATTTCAAAGGGGACACAGCCCCATTAGATATTAATCTATGGATTAACTACATCATCGTTTTTATCGTTTTAATGCCATTGAAGACCAGTTTAGACCAGACAACGAGGAAGGTAAGTCATTGTTAGCCTAGCGCATTAGCGCTAGCGCCATTTGTTTTGATGTACGTTTTTGTTGATAACGTCGCGAGTTTGTATCTTTCAGTGTTGGGCTGTTCAGGTGGGCACCGTTATATTCTGTGTCTCCTTGCGATCATAAACAATGTGTTGGATGTGCAGCTAGGATAAGTAATAAGGGAGCGAGGAGTGATTTTCGGTGCTGTAATAGGTTAGCATTTTTCGCTCGGGGCTAATTCAGAGGCTCACTGTAAGAGTAAGCCTATGTTTTATTTTATTTTATTTTTATTTTTATTTTTTTTCACAACAGTTGTATTTGGATGGAATGAATACCTATAGTGATAATTAAAAGTAATAAAATGATTTTTACAGTGAAAAAGTTCAAATGGAACCGATGGTTCCCAAATTACCCAGAGGTGAGTCCGCTTAGACTTTATTTTTCTAAATCTCTCTAAAAAGGTCAAATTTCACTTGTTTTGCATCAATCTTGATACAGGGTACTTATTATATGTTATAGTTTGGATTCCTAAAGCTTTTAGTCTACTAACCCATCATGCAAGGGTGGTTTTCACTATAAGTAAAGGTTTTTTTTTAGGTGGACATTAGAATTTACATGTTTTTACTATGTTCCATCTGAATTTACTTTAAAATAAAAACATCTATATCTTCTACATCCAACTCACAGATGTAACCTTGCTTTGAGAAAAATAATTATTAATTTACCCCTTTTTAGAAGTGAAGATTTATAATTTGTTGTGTTAGTGGCATTTTCGAGCCTGAAACCTGAAAAACAGGCTCAGGGCTTAACTGGTTAAGAGGCACTATTTTCGGATACATTTTATCCATTTTCACCCTTTTCCATGGTTCTTCCAAAAGTTAACTTGGACTTATTCTGCCTCTGGAGGAATGTAAGGGAAGTTGTCAGGGGACTCTACCCGCCTTATGGAACACTATTTTGGGGTACTTTTTTTCCATTTTCACCCCTTTTCTCTGGTTCTCCAAAAAGTTAAGTCAGACTTTTTTCCTGATTTCTCATTGATCGAATGGCAAACGCGACCCGCCATCGGAGGGCCTCCGCCGGCCCGACCTCGTGCTGGTGCTCTGGCGGTCGGTTCCTCCGAACTGCAGGTTTGACTCTGATGGCCGGGAGGGTGTGCTGCGTGGGGGTAACCCTGCGTGTCTCTTCCCTCCCGGGCCGCCCGATATGAAGCGTGACTGAGACGAACCGTCTGACTCAGGGGTCCCGCGGTGGGATGGAGGTTCCGGGCTGGAACCTGCCCACCTACGCCGCGGTGCGCCCGGCAAACACTGTCGTTTCTCGAACCCTCCACTGTTGCTTAGCGGCCTTTGTCGGCTGCAGCATTCAGTAATCAGCCTTGCTCCGGGCACCGGTTCCCCCGGGGACCAACGTTCGGTGGCTTCACATGATATAGGGTCGACCCTACTTTATCACAGGCTACCTGTATGATCCTGCGTAACAACCATATATGCTTGTCTGACCCGCCATCGGAGGGCCTCCGCCGGCCCGGCCTCGTGCCGGTGCTCTGGCGGTCGGTTCCTCCGAACTGCGGGTTCTACTCTGATGGCCGGGAGGGTGTGCTGCGTGGGGGTAACCCTGCGTGTCTCTTCCCTCCCGGGCCGCCCGATATGAAGCGTGACCGAGAAGAACCCTCTAACTCAGGGATCCTACCACTGGTCCCGTGGCAGGATGCTTGTCACATATGCTTGTCTGCAAAGAGTGAACTGCCTGGTCCTTCCCTGATATTCCTCTTCGGCTAGTGTCCAGCCGTGAGCTGTGCTATCAGAACATTTGACCCGCCATCGGAGGGCCTCCTGCCCGGGTCCACATGCCGGTGCTTGGCGGTCGGAATAATACTATTTTACAGGGCTCAGGGGTCTGCACTTTGAAGCTCCTGGAGTGGACAAATATATGTGTATTTGCCTGAATGATGGAAATAAACACAAACAGCTATTTTACAGGACATGATTGATATAGGTGTATTTTCACAGCTTTTTGGAAATACACCAAATGTGATTTTGCAGGGCCACACGAAGCTCATTATACCCATGTGATGTTGTCCAGAACATTACGGAGCTTTGTTTAACCACATGGAGTACCAGGGGCACTGGACTGGAACCTCCCCACCTCTGCCGGGGCACTAAGTAAGGTCTTACTTGGATGTCCTTATGTGTTTAGTCAGAGTGAGAGTGCTTGAGTTTGGAGTTTGGGTACACATCTTTGCCATACGCACCCACCCGTGGAAAGACGAAATATGACAAAATAGGGGGGGTGGTGCCTTGAAGAAGGCCGACTATGGATGCCGATGTGCGGACTATAAAGCACCGCAAAATACACCTTTCAGTATTACCAGGGCCATGAGAACATCCTCCAGCACGGGGGGGGGGGGGGGGTGGTGCCTCGTCGGAAGCCCCGGAGACATTTGCACTACCCCGTTGCATTTTTCAACGGAGAGGGGAATACTGACCTGCCTTCCTCCTCCGTCGAAAAAATTCATTCATCTTTTCCAAGCTACCATCTGCACAAAATCGGAAACCCGGTTTCTGAGAGCACTTAGAAAAAAATGGCCTATTTCACATGATGGGGAAATCATGGAGGAATGCATTCGCTGCATGAGCACTTTGGATCGGATACAATTGTTGCCTGGAGGACCCCCAATCATGGTTCTTACAACACTTTAAGTTTTTGAACTGGTCTCTGGATCATGGAGGAATGCATCCGCTGCATGAGCACTTTGGATCGGATACAATTGTTGCCATGGTTCTTACAAAACTTTAAGTTTTTGAACTGGTCTCTGGAGAAATTGTTGTCACGGAATAATGAGACACTATTTTCGGGTATACATTTGATCAATTTTCAACCCTTTCTCTGGTTCTTCCAAAAGTTAACTTAGACTTTTTCTGACTCTGGAGGAATGTAGGGGGAGTTGTCAGGGGACTCTATCCGCCTTAAGAGACACTATTTTCGGATACATTTTATCCATTTTCACCCCTTTCCTCTGGTCCTCCCAAAATATAACAGAGTATTTCCTGACTCTGGAGGAATGTAAGGATAGTTGTCAGGGGACTCTCCCTGCATTATGATGCAGTATTTTGGGATACAATTTCTCCATTTTCACCCCTTTCCTCTGGTTCTCCCAAAATATAACAAGAGTATTTCCAGACTCTGGAGGAAAGTAAGGGGAGTTGTCAGGGGACTCTACCCGCATTATGATGCATTATTTTGGGATACATTTGGCCGGTTTTCGTGGTTCTCCAAAAAAGATAACATAGTATTTCCAGACTCTGGAGCAAAGTAAGGGGAGTTGTCAGGGGACTCTACCCGCATTATGATGCACTATTTTTGGATACTTTTTTCACTTTCATGCATCTTTCCATGGATGACTTATTGTATTTATTTTAACTTTTTGGTCAATTTCACCCAGTTTTGGCTCCCGCCTTGCCTGGAGGATAGGACCGAGAGATGACAGGGATCTCTGCCTGCCTAACGAGTGCCTAAATGGGACACCTTTCACACGATGATGCAAAGGGAAAACACAATGTTTTGAAAATAAACTGGAGATATTTGACATGGGGTCTTTCTAGTTCGCTGAGTGCAACTTTCTTCTTTTCACCTATCCTTCTTTGTCGCCCCCGGTTCTATACATTCTACTGGTGACACTTCCCGGTACCGAAATGCTCATGCATACAAAGAGGATGGCGATCGGTTGTCCTATCTGTAAGAGTTCCTACCGCGCCCTGAGCAAGCACCTGCAGAGGAACCATAGTGTGCTTAATTTAGTTGAAAGAAAAATTCTGCTGTTGTTGGCGAAAGGACAGACAAACATTAGGCTCCATCCCTGCACCATTGCAGGATGCAAGTACATCGGGACAAGGCTGGACCGCCACTTGGACAGAGACCATGTTGAGCTGTCCCGGGAGGAAATATATGTGGTTGTAACTAAACTAAAAATGACAGTGGCAACAAAGGAGCTTCATGAACTCAGATTGACAAACCCCACAGTAGCAATGATTACCTCTTGGGATGTGGACACTGTGGGTGATGAGGTCCTGTCACAACCTCCACCCTTGTCCCCAGTGATTTAATGTGACAACCCGGACTGTAAGGAATGGAGGATGGAGGCAAACACAATGAGGGCTCAGATGGACAGATATGCTGCTGAGGTGAAATCCCTGCGCTGCATGCTGCAGCAGAGGATAAAACGTAAGCGACAGAGGAGCAACCAGAGGGCCGAGGACATGCTTGGGTTCGATGAAGAGGATGGGGAGGAACAAGAGCGGGTGTTTCTAAGGAAACAACCCCAAACAGAGTCAACACCAAAGAGGCTGTCCAAGTCCAAAGGTCCCTCCTGCAGGAAGTCCCCCATTGCCTCTCACACACCTGTATCCAGCTCCTCAGAACCTGCATCCATAGATACAGAGGCCTCGTCATCCTCCCCTCCCATACATTCCCCCTGGTTCAGCGGCAGGGGCCGGGGGAATAGAATGCGGGACATAACATTCCCACGCATCATGGAGAAGTATCTGCAAGGCTACCGGGACCATTATGAGGGCATCGACCCAACAGTGAGGCTCCAAGAAAACGCAGTCTCCAAAATAAGCAGAGTGAAATCATTCCTAAGCTTCATGGCACACGGTTTCAATCGCCTGTCTGACTGGCTCTTTTTGAGGGATCTGAAGAGGATAAGTGGGTGGTCCCGGAGCCTGATAAAGTCAAGCCTACAGGTCACGACCTCTGACTTCTATATCAAAAATATATCACACTTTCTCAAGTACATGGAGGAAACACCATGCAAGGGGAGCAGGCTCAACCACAACGACATGATTTTAATCAAACGGGAAGTTGCTGCCATCCTGAAGTCCCTGAGAAAGAATGTGGTTATCCACCAGATGCAGGTGAAGCGGAACATGATGGAAGGTCTGCCTAGCCATAAAGACATCATGGCATGTTTGACTACGGCCAAAACTCGCATCCCTCAGCTCCTGGACGTGATGACCAGCAATCCGACTACCGCAACCCGAATACTGCTCTATGGGTACATGACCCTCAATTGGAGCTGCATTTATGGGCACCGTCCGGGGGTCTACTCCAACATGACCAACGCCGAGGTCCGAAAGGCGAAGACAACTGGCACTGCCTTTGGCTACCTCATCCACGTGAGTGAGCTATTAAAAAACGTGTTTATTCTGGTAAACATAAACGCATAAACATGTTGTGTGTGATTGATACTTGTATTGACGCTCTCTAACTCTGTCATAACAGGTAAGCAACCACAAGACGGCCAACGCGTTCAGGGAAGCGCAGCTGTACCTCACCATAGAAGAATTTGGATGGATGAAGAGGTGGCTGGAAATCAAGGGGACGCTGACCGGCACCAACAACCGCTACTTCCTCTGCACAGCGGGGAAGAACCCATCGAGGAACCTTGCCTTCTTCCTGAGGTTGGCATGGGCTGATGTGGGACTAAAAGGTCCCATTAACTTCACCGACCTCCGCACAGTCCACGCAGATAATGCAAAGAGGTTTCAGGACATAGGCAACCGCCAAAGAGTGAGTGATTTCATGTGTCACAACACTGCAACTGCAGACACATTTTATGCCAAGAATCCTTCTTTGAAGGAGGCTGCGGACATACGGCTGCTCTTCACAGAGTCACTGCAAGCAGCGGCGGCAGCAGCAGCATCAGGGGGGAGTGAAGACAATTTGGGGGACATTGACATCCACAGTGACAGCTCTGGAGAGGAGCATAGCCCCACTCCCTACCAAGACTCCCCCGATACCGAGACGTCAGATGAAGAATTCTACAAAAACTTCAATGCTTGGAGAGCGGCGAAGAGGGAACGTCAATGGCCGAACACAGTCCCTCAGACACGGGTGAAGAGAGGGTGTCAGACTCTGCACCAACTTCACCCGATACGGACAATGTTGCCAGTGACCAACTTGTAAATATGCAATGTTTTGTTGTACTCAGTCCCCTTGTGCTGGATGAGTGTCAATGTATATATTTCTGTAAATAAAGTTTGTTAAAATTACTTACTTTGTCCTCTTTTTTATAACCCACTATGGGTGTTTCCCCTTTAAGATCCCAAGGGGCACGAGGTTCTGGTGGTGTGCATGAAGGGGTTTAGTCCGCGTGAGGAGTGCTCAAGTGTGGGAGGATGTGTAAGGCAGAGGAGGGTAACAAAAGTTAAAGTGTGAACCTCCAGCAGGGCAGGTGGTGCTGCTGTTAATAAGGCCGACTATGGATGCCGATGGGCGGACTATAAAGCACCGCAAAATACACCACCTTTGAGGTTACCAGGGCCATGAGAACATCCTGCACAGGAGGGTGGGGGATGCTGTGAATAAGGCCGACTATGGATGCCGATGGGCGGACTATAAAACACCGCAAAATACACCACCTTTGAGGTTACCAGGGCCATGAGAACATCCTGCACAGGAGGGTGGGGGATGCTGTGAATAAGGCCGACTATGGATGCCGATGGGCGGACTATAAAGCACCGCAAACTCCACCACCCTTTAAGGTTACCAGGGGCACGAGGTTCTTGAGGGTGTGATCATCTGGGTTTAGTTAAGGGAGTGCTTAAGTTCGGGGGCCCGGGGACCCAAGGTGCGCGAGGTTATGAAAGTACGCATGTCAGGGAGAGATGCTGGAGGTCTGTAGTCCGTCATTTGGGGCTCTTGGAGCGGCCACAGAGAGGTGCTTTTCCCGGTGTATTTAATGGTAGTGTGACATAGGCTATTTCCTCATGTCAGGGAGAGATGCTGGAGGTGCTTAGTCCATCATTTGGGGCTCTTGGAGCGGCCACAGAGAGGTGCTTATCCCGGTGTATTTAATGGTAGTGTGACATAGGCTATTTCCTCATGTCAGGGAGAGATGCTGGAGGTCTGTAGTCCGTCATTTGGGGCTCTTGGAGCGGCCACATTGAGGTGGTTTTCCCGGTGTATTTAATGGTAGTGTGACATAGGCTATTTCCTCATGTCAGGGAGAGATGCTGGAGGTGCTTAGTCCGTCATTTGGGGCTCTTGGATCGGCCACAGAGAGGTGCTTTTCCCGGTGTATTTCATGGAAGTCTGACATATCCTGTGTCCTGTGAAATAGCCTGTTTGCCCATGTCAAATCTAGCTATTAATTGATAACTTTTAATATGAATCTCTGTTTGACATATGTTCAGAATGTGCTATTTATACAGAAATAGCACATTCTGAATGACCCAGTGTACACATCGTTGTGTACCTCTGTGTCAGAGCCCGCTGCTGCTCTCCCTGTATTCACAGCACTTTTACCCAGCATTCACACACTCATTCCTGGGTAAGAAAGCCATGTGCATCACCCTGGATCTCTGCCTGTGAGTGTGGGACCCTGCTTACAGCAGTGACTCTGTTGTACATTTCATGAGTAGTCAAATGTGGATGAAATGGACAGGTTTCAAGCTTCTTTCCTGGGTTACATAGTGCTGTGAAGCAGCCTGTCCTCATGGCCGAGTTTGGGTGCTGAAAGGCGAACTGCCAAACCTCCATGTCGACCCCCAGCAGCTGTGGGTTCTGCAGGGGTCCCTGTCAGGCTGTCTCCCCCTCTCCAGCACCTGCGAGCTCTCCGGGGCTGGAGGTCCTCATGGCCGAGTTTGGGTGCTGAAAGGCGGACTGCCAAACCTCCATGTCGACTCGGGGTCCTGGAGAGGCCTCAGGGCCGAGTTTGGGTGCTGAAAAACCGATTTTTAGCACTCTTTTCCCCGCAGAAACTAGTTTAAATCACCGTTAAACACGTATTTGCAATGTCTATTTCATGGACACCACTCTATGTATTAATGTCCGTGATATTGACATATTATTGTGTACACGCCACGGCCAATGATGTCCGCTCAGTGGACATTACGCCCTCTGGTGCGGGGAAAGCTCGTCCGTCTCCGGTTCTTTTTCCACGTGGAAGGTCCCTGCACTGGCCATCCATGTAGCACCCCAGATTATTTTTATTTTGCTCCGGGGCGGAACTGCATGTCTGTACATTTGCCGTACCGCGACCGGTAGTTAATGTCCATACGGGGTACGCATATATCCCTAAGGTATTTAAGGGACCGAGCAAGAAGCTAAAGACATACCACTTCCACCCAGAATGGGAGGAAGAATATTTGTTTGTAATGTCACATTCAAAGGTTATTTGCCTGATTTGTAAAGCAAGCGTCGCTCTGCCAAAGAAAGGTAATGTGGAGAGGCATTATCGGAGTGTTCACAAGGCATATGACAGCGACTTCCCTCCGAGTAGCGAGTTGAGAAAGAGAAAGATCATGTATGAATGCTACAAAAACATTATCTCGCAGTCTTAGTGTCGCCAACTCGTTTCTAACATGCAAAAAGACAAACAAATGCGTCTATGGTCGGTGTATTTTCGATCTTTCCAATCCAGACGAGATCTCTCTCCCCCGTCTGTGTGTGAGGGGGCAGGGCAGTTTACACACACGCGGCTGCTGCATGCAGCAACACACGGCGGGGATGGCGGAGAGAAGCGCCCCAAGGTGTGGTTAAATGTTACCCATCTTGAGGTGGACAATAATTGTTGCCAAGAGTATTTAGCATGTAAGGGCGGTAGCACGAACAATTTGTCTAAACATTTAGCAAAAGTGCACCACATTCAGACGGAGGAATGCACCGGGTTCGACTGTCTTTCTAGTAGCTCTGTAGCCCCCCCATCCACGAGTAACGTTTCCACGTCAGGTATTATGTATGCTAGCAGCAACACACAGAATTCTCATTCATAACACTCCATTCGATGTCTCACTATGGGATGCGCCTCAACGCATATGAAGCATAAATCTCCTTACGCCAATCCTGATTGGCTGGTGATCTTGATGCCTACGTCAGGGAATCCACCCACCCTTTAAGTAGCTTGCGCTACGTCGCAGCGTCATTCAAACACCTCTTCTCGCTTCGGAGCACATCACAATAATATCAGTAGCCGGGCTAGCTTAACTGTCCACAGACTGAACCACAAGCTAACCTTCGGTCGCCGGACGCTTGCCGGCTACTTTTGCTTCGCACAAAGATTTGATTTATTAACACACCAGTTAATACTAAAATCTGCCCCGCCGTTTTTTTTTCTTCCTAAATAACAGTAAGGTTTTGTTTTTGTTTGTTTTTTTCAAACGGTAACATACCTGTTACTGGTTTGTCCCTCCACGTCGACACCCCGGCGAGCGAGGATGGACCCTTCTCTCCCTCACACCAGAGGAGACGGAGGATCGGAGGCTCGACTCTGCGGCTGCGGGTTCAAGATTTCGAGCACGGACTCACACCAGGTCTGCTCGTCCTGCCTTGGGCTGGAACATGCCCGAAAGGCTATCGACGCCCCCGTTTCGTGCGGATATTGTGCCCGCTTCACCACCAAGAGCCTCCACCGACGGCTAGCGCGTCAAGCTAGCCTGTCGGGACAAGACCCCTTCATGCCTGTTGATTTGCCGGCCGGCAATCAAGGCATGGTGGCGACCGCCGCGGGAGTTGAGCACCGCGCTGTGTCAAGCTGGGGCTCAAAGGCGGCGGCAGCCGCGGAATGGAGCCCCGCGCTGTGACAAGCTGGAGCTCCCAATTGGACCTCACCGTGGTTCCACCCGCGGAGGATGTCCTGGATCTGGATTACATGGAGGAAGATGAAGAGGATTCCTCTGAGTTCCTCTTATCCAACTCTGACGAAGACGAAGATGACATCTTCGTCCCATCTGCTCAGGCTGCCAAGCCGGAGGCTTGGACTTGCCGTGTGACAACGCGCTGCGTCCAGGCTGGACATCCCCTGGCCTGAAGTAGCCAAGGAGACCTCCAGATCTCGCTACGAGGGGAAGAACTTGCCCTAAGCCACCAGGATGACGAGGCAGCTTCTCCCAGTCTTTCCAGAGCTGCTGGACGAGGTGTCTGTCTCGTGGAGAGACCGCCCTTTCAGCAGCAAGGCCCCAATCCAGGGAGCCTCCTCTTTGGACTTTGAGGGCATAGAGAAGCTCGGCTTGCCGACAAAAGCAGACCGTTTCCAGTCAGCAATGACCGAACGGGCTTACAAAGCGGCAGCTTTGTCCGTCAGGGCGCTCAATGTCTCGTCAATGCTGACCGCTTACCAGGCGGAGCTCTGTGAGGACATGACGAAAAAACCTGAGCTTGCTGTGTGGGATGAAATCACAGCGATCACGGACATTTGCCTCTGTGTGCAACGTTGTGCAGTCCAAGCCACGGGCAAATCGCTGGGGATGATGGTGGTGCAGGAGAGAGCCAGGTGGCTTAACCTGACGAACCTTCCTGACCGGGAAAAGAGGACGTCTTGGACATGCCAATTGTCCACGAGGGCATATTTGGCACCGCTCTGGCTTCAATGCAGCAGCGGTGTGAGGCCAAAAAGAAGGAGAATGAGGCTCTCCCGCTTTGTCTTCCCCGAAAGGTCCAGCCGCCGCCTCCAACGGCCCCACGACAGACCTTCACTCAGGCTGCCTCACGTCCTTCCCATTTCAAGATCCCGAAACGGCAAAAGCCAGAGCCCGCCACGGGTCTCCCGCCCAGACACGATGCGAGGACGAGCTGGCCAAGAAAGTCCCCGGTTCCGGCAGCAGCCGCACAGGCACAGCCGGCCCAGACCTTCGGCCATCAGGTGAGGAGAAAGAAGAGAGCAGCCTGACAGCCTTCCCTCCTCTCCTCGGTGAAAGAGCTGGAGGCTCCCTGTTTTCCATCCCCAGAACATGTTCCACACGTGTTCAATGCTCATGTGTTTCCGGGGTGCAACCACGCCCCCATCTTCCCGCCGCCTTGAGTGATGTCAGAACGTCATCCTCAAGTTTGCGCCATAGACTTCACGTCAAAGACAGCAGGTTCTGCTGCTCGTTCAAGTCACACAAACACATGTCCTTGTTTTCCAATAAAACATTTTCCAATGTCGTTTCCAGGCTTAAAGCCAAGGTGTAGGAGCAAACACAGTAGTGGTGGCTTAAAGCCCACCTCCGCTCCGCGCCGTCCGTTAGTTGAGCCTGGTCAGATTTAATAAAAGAAGTTCAAAACACCGGCATAAAAGTTATAACAATAATCTGATTTTAATGGTAAAAAACACAATACGAAATACAGAGTGCCCTGTAACAGAGCACTCCGGGCTCCCCGCTCTACTGCCGTGCGATACAGATATCGGGACCAGCCAGTCAGAAACAGGGGGCATTTTGCATGAATAAACAACAATATATATAGACATATTTGGGGCGGAGATGTGTGTCGGCTCTTCCGTCCCATTTTACTCCTAAGCGAATCAGAGAGTCCGTGGGGAGGAGTTGGGTCGGTTGCTCACTCCCCTAGGTGTTCTTACTGGTTGGATTCACTTTGGGTCGGGCCCAATACAGCAACCAGAGTTCTGGGAAAAAGTATTTTTCTTCTGAACAGAGCGTGAGAGCCTCGGAAGTAAACAAGGACAGAGTCACTTTTTATCTTACACCTGGGTTCACTCCTTTACTTTCCCAAGGAATATTTCACACAAACTCTATTATTTCCCAGACAATCAAACATTGTACACAGATATATTGGTACATTACTTCTGAACAGAGCGTGAGTAGACAAGAACAGAGTCCATCTTTATCTTCCACCTGACTTCTGTTACGGAAATCTTAGACCTAGTCAATACTGTGAAGATACACGAGTCAGAATGATCAAACAATAAATGGTGAAACAAACAGAGTTGTCTTTCTGGTTATTTATTTGAATATATTCAAAGACACAGGTCTCACAGAGTATAGGATAGTCTGCAGGAGTGTGCCCAATAGTCACAAAATAGAAAAGCTTATATACAAGAAAAGGCGGGCAGACAGAGTTTGCTCAGACATCTGCTTTCACACGGTCTCATATTGTTATGGGAGTTCAAACTTTGTGTGAGACACCCGTGTCCTTGAGCCGTAGCAAACTTTGGGTAAAAAGGAGTAGTTTCAACATAGTCTGCCAAATCAGCTCTGTGGCCTTGAAGCGCTTGGGAATAAAACCCCTCATTAGAGTATGCAGAGAAAACAGCACATATCAGGAAATGGTATAGTTGTTTTAGACAATGCTTTTAGAAGCATTTGGTTTTAGCATATAAGGTAAGATAAATAAATTGCCACTGCACTCCTTTACTTTCCCAAGGAATATTTCACACAAACTATTCCTTCCCAGATAATCAAACATTGTACACAGATATATTGGTGCTTGAGATTATATTGGCCCCAGAAAGAACCGTGAAAATAATATGCGTGTGTGCTGGTGGGAGGAGGTGTATGTGTGTGTAGCAGGGTATCTGGGTCATTGAGTGTAAGTGAGAAGGTTTATATATATAGGATTACTTTAAAACAGTCCCAAATAATACATGTTCACTTCAATACAGATCAAGATAATACCTGTTTACTTTATGAGTTGATCAACTTACTCTGCATTAGCTGTCGAAGACGAAATTGCTGAATGACTCAATTTCCCTTGGTAACCTGTGAAATATATAGAAAGTACATTAGAAATGAATTATGTAAATTACAGAACTTACTGTCTTGCAATTTATTGCTTAAATATGAACACGACAATATACATTCAGACCCATTTTTATCATGTAAAATGTTATTTAAAAAATAATTCTATCACACATGTATACATACAACTTGTCACTGCATTCAAGGCTAATCAATACTTAAAGTAAAAATAACGTAATAATACTTTTATCCAAAATACAACCCTTCAATACAATGACAGACCTGCCTCTACACGGGAACGTTTGTGTTTATGCACAGTATGCGTTTTCAAAAAAGAATTCCGTTCACACGCATTAGTTTCATTTAACGTGTCTGTTCACACGAGACCGCTCGACCCGCTGTAGTACATATGCCAGGCCTGTAAGTGGCGCTGCTGCCGCCACAAAACACACCAAAAGCAGCGAAGAAGACCACGGAGCATGGTTGCCCTTCTGTTTATGCCCCGCAGTGGATTTAGCAACATGTAGTAGTTTATGTAATTCTCCATGTCCACTTGTTGCTGATGGTTGTGGTTGAGGATCTGTAGATTTTGCACTAACATCGGTAGCACGGTCGAGCTGTATATTTTGTACTAACATCTGTAGAATGGTCAGTAGCAGTAGCGCGAGCAGTAGCGCTAGCAGTAGCTACTGACCATGCTACAGCAGTGAGCAGCGGCGGGGCTATGGCTTCATCTATCGGGAAATGATCGTATAGAGGCGATTACACGGAGCCGTTTGACCTCCCAGAGCGTTTCGTTTGCAAATCTATCCACCTTGGGACCCGTTATCGTTTGTGGGGCCGTTTCTATCGTTTTGTTACGGCCTCGTGTAAATGAAAGGGCTATACGCAAGAGAAACTATGCGGATACAACCCGTTTTGTTCTCGTGTAAACGGGGTCTCAGAGCTCACAGCTCCTCATATCTGTTCAGAAACTAGACACAAGTGAAACAAGTACAAACCGCAGACTTGTCAAAGCATTAATTCATGGTTTTTACTAACCGGTATCAGTATGTTATTACGGGCCGGGACAAACCAAACTGTGCTACGTGCTGCACTGGAAAAGCGCCAACAGTGAATCTATCGAGGCAAACACAGAGACACACTCACCTTTTAAATCGCGCTGTTCATATTTAATTGCAAATATAATATTCCTTGACCACTTTGTCCTTCTCTAGGCTGCAGTGAAACTGACCGCATCATGTAGCGTCGCACATACTGTTGAGTATTTCTTTTGTTGAGCTGGAGCCATGAACACCCCCCTCTCCCGAAATAAAAAACTATTCAAATTTAAAAAAGTGCGCCAGTGCCATAGTTTCCATTATAAACGGCGAATGTTGTCGTAGTCGACAACTTTGAAGCTTCAAATAAGCCTTTAAAAAATATATATTATATCTGATGTGTGCAACTTGCATGAAACCGGGCTAAGTTTGCTAGCACGATAACGAGCTAGTTAACCAGCTACTCTGTCAGCTAATGTTAGCTAACTTAGCCTTACATTTTTAATAACCAAATACTGACTTCAGCTGACAAGCTAATAGGAATGTAACAAGTTAACCAAGCACATAAACATACTCACATGACTCCACATCGATGAATATTCAAATTAAATGGTCGACCAAGCAGTCTTCAAATTCCACTCAAATGTCAACCTTCTGAGTGGACTGTCCGTGCGTGTCTGCGGGGGCAATGTGCGCGGGAAATACTCGCCTCTGACGTCACCCACAGTTAACTCGCATTTCCCATGTACATTTGAATAGCTTTAACAGGTTGTACAGTCAATACAATAATTTAGGTAATATTTACTTGGTGCTATTGTTAAAATTCACTTATCAAAATGAAGATTCAAAATTACATAGAAACACAAGTAACACATTAAATAAAAGGAGACATTTTGAGTAAAATTACTGAAATAGTAATGTATTGTAGAATTTAAACATATAATCAAAGTAATATTTACAAAGCCAAAAAGTCATTTTTTTCAGTGTGTAAGCTCTCGGAGAGCGTAACACAAAGAAGCCGGCTGTGTTTGTATTAAAGTCCAGAGTCTATTACGTGGTGTGGGATCCAGACAATGATTAACAACTATCCGTCCCCAGATGAGTCCAGCGTCAGAGAAAAACAAATAAAAAGAAGCCTGCAGAAATAATCCAAAACTCTGTAAGAGATCCCAGTCCACGCAAAGCAGTGTGCATTTAGTCCAAAACAGCGACGCTATATAGTCCAACAAATTCCAAAAGACTCATTCAACGTCTTCTCCCTGTCCACTCACACACTGCCAGCTGTGTAGAAGCAAGCTCTGGTATCACCCCTCTTGAAATCTGGTGATCCCACAGAGTTGAATAATTATCGTCCTATCTCAAATATTTCTGTGTTATCAAAGATTCTTGAGTCCCTAGTTTCCACTGAGCTAAAACTTTTTTTAAATTCACACAACATCCTTAACCCTATGCAATCTGGATTCAGATCAAAGCACAGTACTGTGACTGCCAGTCTGAAAGTCTTAGACGATATTAAGGCTGCTTTGGATAACAAATCTGATTGTGTTGCATTGTTTATTGACCAAGCCAAATCATTTGACACTGTAGATCACCACATTATGTCTAATGTTATGTTGGTATGTTGTTTCGGTCATAATGCCATTTGCTGGTTTTAATTATCTAACCGACCGTACTCAATGCGTCAGGTTGGGTAGTACTGTCTCTGACCCTGTCACCTTGGAGAAGGGAGTTCCACAGGGCTCTATTTTGTGGCCCTTGCTCTTTTTTTTATATGCAAACACTATTTGTAATCAGATGTAATTGTCTACCTATCATATGTATGCTGATGACACTATTGTATACTCATGTGCTCCTTCTCTGGATATGGCCGTTTCCAATTTAAAATCAGATTTTATCACGCTTTAGCACTCCTTGATTCCAAACTGCTATTGAACAGTAAGAAAACCAAAGCAATGCTTTTTGCTCCCAAGTCAGCGTCCTCTTGCCTCTCCATTGACACCCTTGATGGCGTCTCTGAGTTTGTCGATACATACAAATATCTGGGCTTTTAGTTGGACAGTAATCTGAACTTTAAACACCCTATTGAAGTTCTAACAAATAAATTGAAATTCACTCTTGGCTTCCTTTTCAGACTTAAATGTTGTTTTTCAATTTCATCCCGTAAAAAGTTGGTCTCTGGCTTATTCCTGTCCCAGCTGGACTACGGTGATACCATTTATAGATTTGCCTGTCCCACTGTTTTGGCCAAACTTGACCCACTCTACCATGCTACACTGCGTTATATATCAAATGCACCATATTGGACTCATCATTGCAAACTGTATAGCCTAACTGGATGGTCCTCACTTACTATGCGTAGGATGCAGCATTGGTTTTTATTAATGTATAAAGCCATTTCAGGTAAGCTTCCACTGTACATATGTGCCAGATTTGCCCCAGTTTGTGAATCTTACAACCTCAGATCCAGTGCCGGGATACGGTTCCAGGTACCTGCTGTGAGGCTGGAAAAATTAGTCTTTTATTTTTTTTTTTATTATGGTCCTTGGTCTTGGAATGACCTTCAATCAAGCCTAAAACTGAGGGCACTTGTCTCAATAGCATGTTTTAAATTGAAGTTGTCTGAAGTCCTTACCACCAGCTGCTCTTGTAGTAATAAGTAGTGTACCTTTCTTACCTTTCTTACTTAATGTGCACAATGTAGTGACTGCTTTTTCGTCTTTTGTTTTCTTAGTTATGTTCTCTGTATTTTTTATGTTTATGTTATGTGTAACGTTGCTGCCTTCTTGGCCAGGTCAGCATTGAAAATTTGATTTTATATCAATGCTTTTATCTGGTTAAATAAAAAAAAACCTGTCCCCGCCGGTTGGTGCATCCTGCACTCCAGGTAGGGAGACGATGAAGTCTTCGGCATCTCCCGGGGAATGAAAATCTTAACTTGCCAACTCCCTTGACTTTCAGTGTAGTGGGTTAAAGGAGGAAAAATTCCACCCCTTTGGCACGGGCGGTATCCATTGCCCGGGAGAAAGCCTGACGACATTTAACAGTGTAACTGCTGTAGTCGGGAGAAGCGAATTCTCCGTCCATCAATCGTGAGCGGGGCTTTCTTTGCGGCACGGAGTATGTCTTGGCGGGTGGTATAACGGAGAACGTTGAAAAACAGTGCGGGTAGCACCCACCTGCTTCTTCCTGTCGTTGCTGTAGATATGATGAGCTTGCATTAACTCGCCCTTTAGATTACTTAAGGAGGGGAACCACTTTTGAAGCGAGTGTGTCAGAAATTGTATGGCGTTAGACCCTTCATGTCCTTCTGCTAGCCCAGTTATACGGACGTTGCATCTTCTGCTCCAGTCCTCCATATCCGCTAGCTTGAGTTGCATCATGTCCAGCGTAGCCTCGTGGGTAGGGTTGGGTACCGAGAACCGGTTCCAACATTTCGATTCCAACGGCATCATTTAGACATCTGAATTTCGGTTCCGCTTTTCGATGCCTGAGGAAATGTTTCTCGCCGCTCTCCGTAGCCTACTGTATGACTGCGGCGGGGCGGGAAATGTAGCGTTGTACCTACACTTCCTACAGCGTAACCTGAGACCAGGGCCGGCCCGTCGCACTGGCGTTATAGATGTTCGCCTAGGGCGCCAGATCTGTGGCGGCGCCGCACTGACAGCTCTGGGAGGGGAAAAACATGTTTTGCCGTTGGTGCTCATCCTAATTTTCGGCCTTGATGTAACAACATTCATAATTAAGTAAATGTAACACCCTTTTCATCCCGGTTACACTTTTCATTTGCCCTGTACGATGGGCGCTGTAAGTGATGAAAATGGGGGATGTTGGCTTATCTGGCACCCGCAGCTCACAGCCAAAATGCGAGTGAGCGTGGGAGCGAGCGAGGGAGAAAGGGAGGGCGATGTTGTTATTAGCATCTGGTGCTAGCTGCTCTAACGGAAGAAGAAGATGTTTCTACAATGATGTGGAGGGAGAGTCCTCTCCAGTCAGAGTGAGTGGCTGATAACTACAGCTCATTGAGGTAAAGGACTCTCTCAGTGTTTAGATAGTTCACTTTAGTCTAAGTTATCTCAGTGGGTCTCAAACGTTTTGATCACAATTTATGTAAACACATATTTCCAAGGCACTCCTTTATAATTATTGGGATAAAACAGGTTTGAAATCATTCCAATGTATATTAGGACAGTAAACCAGACATATCGTTTTAAACTGGAGAGATACAAAAATATGCATAAATAAAATAGTAAAATAAGATGAATGAACAACAAAAATAAAATACGTTACATGTATTTGTTATTGGCTATGGTAGGTTACTGGTTATGTTCAAATACTTAAATAATTTGATTATTAAAATGTAAACCGATCTTTTTCATATGGGTGTTTAGAGTTGTACCCCCTAGATCTAGTCTCTAGTAATTCTGCTTAAAGTGCACCAGATTGAAGCATTTTACTTTAAAATGTTCAAACATTTCTTCCCGGTATGCCTGAGAAGGCAGATATGCTTGTTTTTCTCAACAAGAACTGTTTTTAAATGGGGGGGGGGGGGGTTCCTTTAAAAGTTGGACTGTTGTAGCTTCAGTGGTTCTCAGGTTACAGTTACATAGCAGTGAATATAAACAGACTGATTAATGTGAATATTACTGTAAACTAACCTGTGTAAAAGTTTCTCGAATAAATTAAAAAATTTTGGTGGAAGAAGCATGTATAATTTTTTTACCCTGCCCCTCAAAGAATCGGAATTGAGAACCGTTAAGAACCGGAATCGAAAAGTAGAATCGGAATCGGAATCAGAATCGTGGAAATTCAAACGATACCCAAACCCTACTCGTGGGTGGCTAATATACCCGAATTGTTCACCACATCTAACCGCATCTTGCCCATCTCTGCCTTAACGGTGCCGATGCTTTCACTCAGTACCACCAAGTCTGTTTGGATATAAGTCAATTTCTCCTCCATCTCCCTCCCCATCTGTTGCAGTTGGGCGAATCCAGATAGCCTTGTTGCTTCTCAAGCACTGTCTCGGCCATAGCCGCGGGAAGTAGGGGTGCTGGGGGTGCTGCAGCACCCCCTGTTGGCGAGTGGTGTAAATTTGAAAAACTGAGTGACCACCTAAATAAAAATGATTAAACTACATAAAATAGTTATGATTTTACTTAAAATAAAATTAGCTGTATATAGTAGCATATAATAGTCATAGTATATATTTGTGTATATATCAGGTGGCTTGAATTTATTTTCCAAATAAAATCCGAGTCATCTACGTCGTAGGTCGTGGGACAGTGACGTAATTGACGCGACACACACACTGCAGAGTGACAACTTTCTAGAATGGCGCAAAAAAGGATTTTGGATTTTTTTCTCCAACAAACAACCCAATAAAAAGAGTGGACCACCAGCTACTCCTCAGCCCACCACCTCTACAACTAGAGTAATATGACACAGAAGTAGTTATACACATACCACTTCAATCACATTAGTATGCATAGAAAGTGACAGGTCACACCTCTAAGTCCCGCCCCCTTCCACCTGAAGTCCCGCCTCCATAAGCCCCGCCCACTTCCGCCGGAAGTCCCGCCCCTTCCACCGGAAGTCCCGCCCCCACTTCCGGTTTTCAAAATAAAATTTACAAATATTTTTAAAATGATAAAAATAAAAATGCTGCCCCTACCGGTCGCCCCCCGCTTCCGGTTTTCAAAATAAAATAACATGACATTTAACAACCATGAGAAAAATAAAATGCTGCCCCTGCCGGTTTTCAAAATAAAATTTGAAAATAATTTGAAAATGATAAAAATAAAAAATGCTGCCCCTACCGGTCGCCCCGCTTCCGGCAAAATAACATGAAATGTAACAACCAGGAGAAAATAAAATGCTGCCCCCTACGGTTTTACAAAATAATAATTTTATAATGAATCACATATGCATAGGATCAATGTCCCTGCCACCTAGTCACTTCCTGTGCGCCCGTATACAGCAGTATTGACTGCAACTTACAAATACTTGCAAATAACATGAAATATACAACCATATATTTTAAAAGTAATGTCTCAGCTCTAAAGAGCAAGGTCCCGCCACCTAACCACTTCCTGTGCCCCTGTATACAGCAGTATTGACTGTAACTTACAAATACTTGCAAATAACAAGAAATATAGCAACCATATATTTTAAAAGTACTGTCAATCTCACTAACTCTCTCTCTCTGCTATGAAGAGTGCCGTGAAAAGTTTGGTGAACAGTCTGAAGACAAGCTAGGACACGTCATAAAACCCCCGACATCCTCTGCAGGCAAATGGTGGGATCACACACACACACACACACACACACACACACACACACACACACACACACACACACACACACACACACACACACACACACACACACACACACACACACACACACACACACACACACATCCCCACACACATCCCCCACCACTCACCCCCTCTTCCGTTCAGGATGTTTCTTTTCAAGTTTTTGTGAAACTGCTAAAGAAGTATTTGTTTTGCAAAAGAGGTTATTTTCAAAAGATCTTATTTAGGTTTTAATAGTGATACCTAAGGGTATTCTCTTTCAGTATATGGATTTGTGAACTAATGTGTAATTACTTTTATTAACTATAATTGCACAGGATCATTCTAAGAAGAGTGAGAGGGCTAATGAGCCAGCACCATACCTCCTCTATGCATTTTCTTGACCTGTATCTGATCATGAAAAACTTGACTCTTTTTAAAAAAGTTATTTTTCATCTATCATTTTCAACCATGCAGCAAGAGATCAAATTTAAGAATAAGTAATAGTTTGTCACGATTTTACGGGAAATAGTCAGGGCGCAATGTCACATCTTAAAGACAGCTTGAACTGGATAAATGGTTAGTCTTTTTTCAAAACATACCGTACGTTCTGCATGTTAGTATATTTGGTCAATCGATTTAGACCCTACTGCCCTCAATAGGGAAGTCACACTTTGGGAAGAGGTGTTTCATTTCACAGATCCACCTTGATTTGTTGTTGTGAGGGGTGAAGGAAGAGGGACGGGGGAGGAAAATTCAGAGGATGAAAAAGCAGAAAACATAACTTGTTTTGTAAAACGGTCAGCACGTCAGTTTCAAGAAAGACGTTTGCATACATAAAAAAGTGTATCTTACAGTTCCTTTTGTGAGAGAATTACACACAAATCTGCAGAGTGTCACTAAAAAGTTGTAACACAGGGACTGACATTCTGTATGGGGTTTCACACGGACACAAAGTCTACTTCATTATCTACTTTGTCAGCTTTTATACACACAAAAGTGTATCTTTCAGTAACTTTCTCAGATAATTTAAGCATAAATCTGTCAAAGATTCTTAACGAAATCTACTTCATTATCTACTTTTCAGCTTTTATACACAAAAGTGTATCCTTCAGTAACTTTCTCAGAGAATTTAAGCACGTCAGTTTCAAGAAAGACGACAATAATTAGTAGTTAGACACTTTGGATATCGTGCGTTCTGGCAGTACTATTCCGGTCATTGGGAAACTTTTTTGGGACCCATTTAAAAGAGAAATGTTCTCTGTCGTTCTTAATGCAAAAACAAATCATCTCTACTCCCTTTGGGTGAAGTCCAGGAATGTTCTCGGGGGGAGTGGACACTTGCTGTTACATGGCATAAAGCTTCTGCAGTGTGCCAATAAATGTATAGTTTCCCTAAAGCTCCATACATTTACACATATTGACTCAGCACATGAAGGGTAAATACAAAACAAATCTAAATATCAACAATTATTCCAGAATGTGACTAGAATAGAGTCTAGAGAATGGACCCAGGCTTTGTCTTCAGCCACCAACTAAATAGGGGCGTGCTTTATTGAATCACCAGTATGTTACTCACCATTGAAGACAGTGTTGAGGGGGCAAGCAAAGTGTACTCAGCGGCAGATTGCATGGAAGCAGAAAGGCCTGGCTCAGACACCATGTCTCCAAAGGTTGACTGGGAACTTCCAACCAGTTCCATCACCTGTTTAGCTTGAGGCACAAAGGGAATTTAAACACCATTAAAAAATATGGATTACAGAAAAACAATATATGTAGTAAATCGAGTAATCATTAATAAGGGGAAAATGTGCACGTCTAACCTGAGTCTGGCATGAGCACTTGATCAATAAGGTGGATGACAATGTCCTTCTTGAGCACCAGCTTGATGCCATTGACTGTTAAACTCTCGCCATCACAGCCTTGAAATCAAAGTAACGCTTCTAAAAAACATATATTTTAGAAAAGCAATGTTAGTCATGTCAAGTTATCAAGACTGCTGTGTTCCATCGAAACAGTGTTAAGAGTCACAGTCTTAAAGAAAATCTGGTCAGAAAAAGTACTTAACTTTCTACCAGTTGTAAGCTGTCATACATATATAAAAAGTAAGAGACTTACTGTTTCCTTAGTGAGAGAATTACACATAAATCTGCAGAGTGTCTGTAAAAAGTCTCAAAATCTCCATTGAAATAGCGTTAAAATCAAAAAGTGCCTCTAAAGAAAATGTATTCAGATAAAAGTATTTTATTTTCAGAAATGTTTAAGGTTTTGCATACATAAAAAGTGTATCTTACAGTTCCTTTTGTGAGAGAATTACACACAAATCTGCAGAGTGTCACTAAAAAGTTTTACACAGGGACTGACATTCTGTATGAGGGTTTCACACCTGAGCTGCTGGGGGGAGGGCGTTGAAAAGGGGTGAGTATGTTTGGCTCTCTGGTGTGTTAAGAGTCACAGTCTTAAAGAAAAATCTGGTCAGAAAAAGTACTTCACTTTCTACCAGTTGTAAATTGTCATACATATTAAAAAACTTACTTACTTACTTACTCCTTTTCATTTTTATTCGTTTTTCTTTACTTTTTCTTTTCTTTTCTGCTAATTGTCGTTTGCGATCTTGGCGAGTGGTATGAGATATACTGTTTCTATAAAGGTTATCTATAATACCCTCTTTTAAAGAAAGATATTCTTCATATGTCATGTTATCGTGGTCCTCTTTTGTCCTAAAGACCTTACATGGATATGATATAGAGGAGGGCTCTTCTTCGGGAACATCCTCCCCCTTACTTTGTAACATCCAGTCATTAAGCCCATATCCGTTATCCTGGTGATAATAAGGGGAGGCTATATCAGACTTGGTTTTTCTCAGATTCATGGCTACTTTCAACGGTCGTCTTAGTGGGGGTCCTTAGTTTTATATGATTTGCTGAGTGGGATGGGACTTATTGCGTTGAGTGGGAGGAGTCATCTGTAGAAAATACTCTGTTTTATTAGATTCCGTAAAAGCATCTGACTCTTAATGGCAGTTAAGATTTTGAGGCTATTTCAGTGAAACAAGGCAGTTTTGAAACATTTGGCAGATTTATGCTTACATTCTCTCAAAAATATACTGAAAGATACACTTTTATGTAGAAAAGCTGAAAAGTAGATAATGAAGTACTTTGTGTCCGTAGATTTTGTTAAGAATCTGACTCTTAATGGTCCTCTCTAAATTTGATTCAGGGTTTGTTTGAAATGATTTGTGCTTTGTGTGTACAGACACACAGAAAAACACTGAAAAACACAAAAAGAAGGACTGTAATACACATGTATGAGACACGCTCCCCCTTGCTATAATGAAGACAACAGTTTTTAAATGTAAAAAACACTTTTTTATTTTTTCACACACACAAAAATCAAATAGTTATACTGATTGCAACATCCGCAGGACCGTCTCCAGCTTAGAATTCCCCATATGACTGGAGATATCGTGATGGAGTTTTTTCACTTCAGTCAGAATATTCATGTGTATGCTGCTTTCTGCACATAGATGCATTACATCTACAAACAGAGCATACACTGAGAGCACATGATACACTTTTGATGTTTGTTTAATTTCTGAGATAATGTTACAGAATGTTTCGGAAAATGAAGATTCCAGGACCACTTTAAATGTTTCGTTTACAATCGTTTCCCAATGACCAGGAATAGTACTGCCAGAACGCACGATAGCCAAAATGTCTTCTAGTTTACAAACTTCAGCCATTCTGTTTACACAGGGGTCACTACTCGTTCTGTTTTCAATCGTCCTCATCACCACACTTATTAAAAGGGTATTGACTACATTCTGATCAATATATACAGAGCGTTTTGCATAGTAGTTTCCCATTTTTATTTTACTTTAAAGAAAAAAGTCAATGTATCGAACAAGTCCCTGGCTTCAGTCAACTGCTGGTTATTAGTCTTCTTCTTCTCCCCCCACTCGGCATGGATCTTTTCAAGTCTCTCCTTGAGGCGTCTGCAGTTTGTGATTTTGAGACTTTTTACAGACACTCTGCAGATTTATGTGTAATTCTCTCACAAAGGAAACAGTAAGTCTCTTACTTTTTTTTATATGTATGACAATTTACAACTGGTAGAAAGTTAAGTACTTTTTCTGACCAGATTTTTCTTTAAGACTGTGACTCTTAACACACCAGAGAGCCAAACATACTCACCCCTTTTCAACGCCCTCCCCCCAGCAGCTCAGGTGTGAAACCCTCATACAGAATGTCAGTCCCTGTGTAAAACTTTTTAGTGACACTCTGCAGATTTGTGTGTAATTCTCTCACAAAAGGAACTGTAAGATACACTTTTTATGTATGCAAAACCTTAAACATTTCTGAAAATAAAATACTTTTATCTGAATACATTTTCTTTAGAGGCACTTTTTGATTTTAACGCTATTTCAATGGAGATTTTGAGACTTTTTACAGACACTCTGCAGATTTATGTGTAATTCTCTCACTAAGGAAACAGTAAGTCTCTTACTTTTTATATATGTATGACAGCTTACAACTGGTAGAAAGTTAAGTACTTTTTCTGACCAGATTTTCTTTAAGACTGTGACTCTTAACACTGTTTCGATGGAACACAGCAGTCTTGATAACTTGACATGACTAACATTACTTTTCTAAAATATATGTTTTTTAGAAGCGTTACTTTGATTTCAAGGCTGTGATGGCGAGAGTTTAACAGTCAATGGCATCAAGCTGGTGCTCAAGAAGGACATTGTCATCCACCTTATTGATCAAGTGCTCATGCCAGACTCAGGTTAGACGTGCACATTTTCCCCTTATTAATGATTACCCGATTTACTACATATATTGTTTTTCTGTAATCCATATTTTGTTAATGGTGTTTAAATTCCCTTTGTGCCTCAAGCTAAACAGGTGATGGAACTGGTTGGAAGTTCCCAGTCAACCTTTGGAGACATGGTGTCTGAGCCAGGCCTTTCTGCTTCCATGCAATCTGCCGCTGAGTACACTTTGCTTGCCCCCTCAACACTGTCTTCAATGGTGAGTAACATACTGGTGATTCAATAAAGCACGCCCCTATTTAGTTGGTGGCTGAAGACAAAGCCTGGGTCCATTCTCTAGACTCTATTCTAGTCACATTCTGGAATAATTGTTGATATTTAGATTTGTTTTGTATTTACCCTTCATGTGCTGAGTCAATATGTGTAAATGTATGGAGCTTTAGGGAAACTATACATTTATTGGCACACTGCAGAAGCTTTATGCCATGTAACAGCAAGTGTCCACTCCCCCCGAGAACATTCCTGGACTTCACCCAAAGGGAGTAGAGATGATTTGTTTTTGCATTAAGAACGACAGAGAACATTTCTCTTTTAAATGGGTCCCAAAAAGTTTCCCAATGACCGGAATAGTACTGCCAGAACGCACGATATCCAAAGTGTCTAACTACTAATTATTGTCGTCTTTCTTGAAACTGACGTGCTTAAATTCTCTGAGAAAGTTACTGAAGGATACACTTTTGTGTATAAAAGCTGAAAAGTAGATAATGAAGTAGATTTCGTTAAGAATCTTTGACATATTTATGCTTAAATTATCTGAGAAAGTTACTGAAAGATACACTTTTGTGTGTATAAAAGCTGACAAAGTAGATAATGAAGTAGACTTTGTGTCCGTGTGAAACCCCATACAGAATGTCAGTCCCTGTGTTACAACTTTTTAGTGACACTCTGCAGATTTGTGTGTAATTCTCTCACAAAAGGAACTGTAAGATACACTTTTTTATGTATGCAAACGTCTTTCTTGAAACTGACGTGCTGACCGTTTTACAAAACAAGTTATGTTTTCTGCTTTTTCATCCTCTGAATTTTCCTCCCCCGTCCCTCTTCCTTCACCCCTCACAACAACAAATCAAGGTGGATCTGTGAAATGAAACACCTCTTCCCAAAGTGTGACTTCCCTATTGAGGGCAGTAGGGTCTAAATCGATTGACCAAATATACTAACATGCAGAACGTACGGTATGTTTTGAAAAAAGACTAACCATTTATCCAGTTCAAGCTGTCTTTAAGATGTGACATTGCGCCCTGACTATTTCCCGTAAAATCGTGACAAACTATTACTTATTCTTAAATTTGATCTCTTGCTGCATGGTTGAAAATGATAGATGAAAAATAACTTTTTTAAAAAGAGTCAAGTTTTTCATGATCAGATACAGGTCAAGAAAATGCATAGAGGAGGTATGGTGCTGGCTCATTAGCCCTCTCACTCTTCTTAGAATGATCCTGTGCAATTATAGTTAATAAAAGTAATTACACATTAGTTCACAAATCCATATACTGAAAGAGAATACCCTTAGGTATCACTATTAAAACCTAAATAAGATCTTTTGAAAATAACCTCTTTTGCAAAACAAATACTTCTTTAGCAGTTTCACAAAAACTTGAAAAGAAACATCCTGAACGGAAGAGGGGGTGAGTGGTGGGGGATGTGTGTGTGTGTGTGTGTGTGTGTGTGTGTGTGTGTGTGTGTGTGTGTGTGTGTGTGTGTGATCCCACCATTTGCCTGCAGAGGATGTCGGGGGTTTTATGACGTGTCCTAGCTTGTCTTCAGACTGTTCACCAAACTTTTCACGGCACTCTTCATAGCAGAGAGAGAGAGTTAGTGAGATTGACAGTACTTTTAAAATATATGGTTGCTATATTTCTTGTTATTTGCAAGTATTTGTAAGTTACAGTCAATACTGCTGTATACAGGGGCACAGTAAGTGGTTAGGTGGCGGGACCTTGCTCTTTAGAGCTGAGACATTACTTTTAAAATATATGGTTGTATATTTCATGTTATTTGCAAGTATTTGTAAGTTGCAGTCAATACTGCTGTATACAGGCGCACAGGAAGTGACTAGGTGGCAGGGACATTGATCCTATGCATATGTGATTCATTATAAAATTATTATTTTGTAAAACCGTAGGGGGCAGCATTTTATTTTCTCCTGGTTGTTACATTTCATGTTATTTTGCCGGAAACGGGGCGACCGGTAGGGGCAGCATTTTTTATTTTTATCATTTTCAAATTATTTTCAAATTTTATTTTGAAAACCGGCAGGGGCAGCATTTTATTTTTCTCATGGTTGTTAAATGTCATGTTATTTTATTTTGAAAACCGGAAGCGGGGGCGACCGGTAGAGGCAGCATTTTAATTTTTATCATTTAAAAAATATTTTTAAATTTTATTTTGAAAAACCGGAAGTGGGGGCGGGACTTCTGGTGGAAGGGGCGGGACTTCCGGCGGAAGTGGGCGGGGCTTACCGAGGTGGGACTTCCGGTGGAAGGGGGCGTGACTTCCGGCGGAAGGGGCGGGACTTAGAGGTGTGACCTGTCACTTTCTATGCATACTAATTTGATTGAAGTGGTATGTGTATAACTACTAGACTGACACATCTGACTTTAATGCATGTCCATAGTAACATTTTGGACAATGTGGATGTATCTGCTCTAATGAGGGTCTTCATTAGTGCCACCCCAGAGAGGAAGGCTACATTTGGAGTTTTGTGAAGCCCCAACACAAGGTAAGACGATATTTTTCCTTTAATGCTGCTGCCGCTGTGCAGTGTTTTGCCTTGTCAATCAGTTAAAATTGAATTCATAGTTTTATTAATATTGTAAATAATATTTTCTGACTATTTGTAATGTTATGTACGTAGATTTGTAAGACCCATAGTTAGCATGTGGGCATGTGCAGCTGTTGCTAAGTGATGTAGGTCTATAATGGTTTATTAAGCCTAGTTAAGGCGAGACACCCCAGGTGAATAGGGTAATTTCTCCATTTAATTACTTACAATAAGGCAATTGTTTCTTATATTACAAGTTTTCTGAATATTCAAATTAGCCATTATCTCATTACATTTGCGCATATTTTAACACATTTCAGGAACCGAAATCTGAACTTTGGATAAAGCCAGGTTCAAAATTCTCGTTTCATTTTGTAGTCATATTAGCATCTAAGGCTTTTACAGAAGGGATATTGGATATCTCTTTGTATCACTCCATAAATCAGAAAATACTGTCAACAGCCCTAAAATATCAATTTTCGCCATGTTTCTAGGTATACAATTGTATATAATTCAGGCTATGAATGATATATGAACAAATCCTTCTGTAAAAGCCTTCATAATATTCATAGGAATATAACTGGAAGGTTTGGTGTATGTAAGTGCAACTGAAGTGGACATTTCGGACTCAGAGTAGGAGAAACAACTAATTTTGAGAAAATGACCTTTAAAGATTGCAGTGAGGCGCTAGCTAAACCCTCCTGTTCTTTGGATGACAGCTTGCGCCTCAACGCACTCCGTGAAGGTATTTCATGTTCGGGGTCATTTGTTTTTTGTATAACCTTGCTTCGTGCAAATGACAATTGTTGTCGTCTTCTCTGTGAACGTTTTTTTCGCTGTTCTTTTGCCATTTTGAGATTTACATTTCTAGCGGAAAGCTAACCAGGAAGTGTTTTAGCACACCACGTAACGAATCACATTGTCAGAAATTGACACCAGCAATGAGATTTCGTTTCTTGGTTTAAGACCCTTTTGTGCTTTCACGATTGGTTGCTGATACAAAGGAAATGACCATATTTGGATCCGATGAGATTGTGCAGGAGAGACGGAGCTTTTCCAACGATATCTCTGATGACATGGTGCAAACAGCGATCACGGTACTTTATGTTACGTTAGAATGCTAACTTTTGGTGAATTTAGGAGAAATATACAGACGCAAATAGACAAACTATAGTAAAATGAACACTTAAATGTGTATGTTGTACGTTTCTGTCCAAAGGCCTGAAAGAAAACATGTTATGGAATCAAAATAGCACAACATCTCAAAATTGACCAGTGCATGAAAAACGATGTTTTTGCCTGCCGTGTCTCGCCTTTAACAAACAATGTATGCGGCTCATATCGCTGACAGCCGGGCCCGGCCCGCACCGCCTTTTAAAAAAAAATGTAAGCGGTTCCATCCCCACTTTTGGCAGCACCCCCTGAGCAAAATGACTTCCGCGGCTATGGTCTCGGCCAGGGGTGTCGCCTGGACCTGGAAACATTCGGGGCTTAGCCCACAGTGGCGGCGCTACAGTCAAATGTTCTACTGCAAGACTCCCCACACGCACATACACAATTGCGCCATCTTGTGTCACAAACGTGTGCCTGCATTAGCTTTGTTACGGCAATGGATTGTGGGAGATTCTCATAGCACGTGAGGATCTCTTGAGGGTAAGGTGCCTGTATTATCTCGGTGGACAAAATGTATGTTTTTATTTTATAAGGACAATAACGTACTGTTGTGTTTGTGTAGTTTAATGTTAATTGTTTAATGCTCACAGTCACAGCAACATGTTTTTAGTGTGATTGGCTATTTGTTTTATATGATTTATCAACGTGATCATCAATAGCTAATCTGAGCACCAGAACCCAGCTCACGAGTCCTTTTATGCTGTCCATTGAAATGCAGGTATGTGAGTTTTGTACACCAGTTTATTTATGTTTAATGTTTCACATTGCTCCACATGATGCCTTGACTACAAAGTCTTCCATGTTTCTACGCTTCTTCCTCTGGGTCACAGTTTCGGGAATATCAAGATCATTGCACAGGGCCTTGGTCTTGTCATAGACCTCATGTGCTTTCTCGTTACTTTGGTAACCTTTCAGTGTGTTCTCAACTGCTGTTTTGTAATCTACTGCCTGCACCAAGTGTTTCTTTCTGCAGGTATTTGTGCAGGCCCTGAGTGGTTGAGAGCAGTGTCTGGAACAGGACAGCATGTAGATGGTACTGAATTTTCAAAGCTTGCTTTCCAGTCCCTTTGCTAGAGGGGCTGAAAGGCTCCCTAAAGTCTTGATCAAAGCAGGGAGGTTTTTGACATGCCCAGCGAACAAGTTGTTCGACCTCTAGTTGTTTCTGAAATGTTTGCAATCTCTGATGGTGGACAAGAGATGTGGAGAAGAAAGAGTAGAGACACTCCAGGAGATCAACGCAGGTATGTGAGTTTTGTACACCAGTTTGTATAAGTTTAATGTTTCACATTGCTTGTGAAAAATATACTACCACTATACGATCACTGATGTTTTGTTGTTGACTGGACACTTATTTTGTAAAAGAGATAGCATGAGAGGATCTCTTAAGCAATGCAGCTCACGTGTCCTTTTTATATGCTGTCCATTGAAATGCAGGAAAGTAATCACCAGCTCTGAGTGATCTGTTGACGAGGGGACACTACACCGGAGTTACATAAGCAGAGATAAAGTGCTATTTTGGGGGGAACTCACCTCCTCTGGGGTCCCCCAGGAAGACTTTTTTTAAATACTGAAGTTAAAAGCATCAATCTTGTGCACTTTGAGAGCAACATTAAGAGATATGGATACATCTCTCAACACCCATATGTCAAAAGAAATCAAAGAATCAGAATCAGAAACGGGTTTATTATTTAAAAACACTTCATTTTCCAATTAAATCATAAACTATGTCAAATTATTAGAAGTTGTTAGTAATCAGATTAAACAGAAAAAAGGGATGGAAGGAGGAAATAATAATCCCTCATCAATTGCTGTTTGCGGTTGAAATGATCTCTTTTGCTGGCCAAACATGCTGGATGGAAAGCAGTGGTGTCTCACTTGCCTTGGCCCTGTATCTGCAGTCCCTAAATCAGTCATGTTACTCATTGACTCTTGTCTGTTCTGGTGTTCCTGTTCATTGTTGTCTCCATTGTCGTTCTTGTCTGTTGTATCTCCTTCTTGTGTGTCCCTTTCTCCTGTTCTCCTTTCTTCATCCTCTACTCTGTTTGGCTCATCTGTGATGACTGTGTAGGTAAACACAAACAAGTACGTATCAGTTTCCAGCTCTGTCAAATAAATAAATTTCAAGATACACACATTTGTCTTCATTAAAATGAGTGTCACAAAATGTAATACTAACCAATTGAAAATAGTTAAATTTACATCTCTTGTAGATATCACTGTTATAGTAGTTATCTGCCAATAGGACAGAATCATTCCTATACAAATGCAGTTTGAGTTATTTACTTAAAACTTTAATATAGTCATTTTCACTTAATACTCTAATATAGTCATCTTTCTGCATTCAACACTAAGGAAAGCTGTACAATTTGACATGATAATGAGGAAAAAAGGCCTCCGACAATGCAGATCATTTTTTGATCATATCAATTTTAAGATGCGGGTCAAGGCTTAATATTTGGGAGCATAGTGTCCCTTGCTCCCTTTCCCTTTGATCTGAAATATTTGTATAAAAAGCTTGTTAGCTGGCTGTCCATCTCATAATGTTCACATAGAAACTAGCTGTCAATAGGAAATATAAATCAGAAGAATTATATTTTCATGCAAAATCTGTCACAAAAAGAGGTTGTACATTTAAATGCAGGTGTTGTTATGGCAACGTCAGTGGCCAGACAGCCACATTTACTGCTGCAAATACGTTCAAACATGCTGTCGACACGTAAAGCAGTGGCAACTATGCCACCATTTCAGCTGACTTTTTCTCAGAAATACTGTCACATAACATCCATATATATATTTCAGTGCTAGGTTGATGCTTAGCTAAGCTAACTATGAAACACTTTAACTGACAGGACTCAGGAATCAGGATCAACTGTGTACGGTGCGTGTAAGGTAGCTTCTAGCTTCATGTCGAACAGACAGTAAGTCAACATTTCCCAGAGAGCTTTCTTTGAAATCACCAAGTAACGCTAAAAAACACAACATTTAGATTGTATGACAAAGTGTTTATTTAATATATCTGGCTAGCTATAGCTACTTGCTAACGGTTTAGCTTACCCGCGCGATTCAAAGTAACGTCAACGTAGCTATAATGTATGCTTTGCTTACATGTTCGCATAACTTGTAAGTTTACTGACAGGTACATACCTTGTTCATCTGGCTCAGGTGGTGGCTCTGGGGTTGTTGTGTGAGCCACCACTTGAGAATTGCCGTCTTTTTTATTAAATAAATGTCTAATCTTCAGAATCTCCGCGTCCGGGGCTGACAGTTTAAAGTTTAAACATTGTCACAGAGGAGAGGTACGTACCTGTCAGCCAATAAAACACGTTTATTTCCATGCAACTCTCTGATTGGTCTGGTGGCGTCGTCTTGCCTCTGTGTTGCATTCACTGAACATGGGAAATTACATTCCTGCCGTCCGTCCTATAGGTAAAGTAGGTTAATGTATTATATTATTGAGGGAGAATTTGTCCGGGGCTAAAGAAAAAACATCCGGGGCTAAATACCCCAGGCGACGCCCCTGGTCTCGGCTAACGCCTCCATGTCAGACTTCCCCCTCGTCTCGGGACCCTTTTTAGGCGGCGAATTTTTGCTCGATTTAGACATTGCCTTCGATCAAACATTCATAGAGGCTAAAATATATTTAAAAAAAAGTTGTCTCAACGGTATAATTGTACAGAATTAGCATCACTGGGTTGAGCCAGTTTAACCTATGCTGCCATCTTGTCCAGCTGATCACGTGACTCCTTTAAGAAAATATCTTTAATGATAACACAAAATAAAATAATTATCACCTACTGTTTTTTTCCTACCAGGCCAGATGGAAAATATATTTATTTGCACTCTACTTTACTCCTGATCTGCATTCTTCTCTAGCAATTTCCGATTCTGAGCTGAGAATAGACTAGACAATTATTCTAAACTGTCCACAACAAATACAAATCAAAGCAGACCTGTTAATGATGGTCCCTCCCTCTGAGAAAAACATCTCCACAGTACAGATGTCTCCTTTCCACTGTCCTTCACATTAAACACAAATAAATTAAAGAAGATAGCAGCGTCATATCCTAGCACATACAGGCCAGCTTACATCCAACATATTGTCAGATGTCATTTGACTCCTGATATTTCACGCTGGAGGCCGAGAAGCAGCTATAATCTGCTTTTGTTCCCAGACGGGTGGCTCAAATGCCGTAGAGAATGCTCCCCTCTGCTGCAACAAGATAGTGTTAAAGAACCATGGTGGACAAATCCTCCGCAATATCCCACCTGCCCGCTGCATAATCACAAGAGCAAGACTATATTTATTAACAGGTGTAATAGGTTTGTCAAGAATGGGTAGGCACACATGGATTGGTCTAAATAGTTTGGAACAGCTTGAATGACGTTGAGATTAACCCTGCGAGGGGACATGTCTCTATCACTCTGTGTCATCTGAAATGAGGGGAGAGCTCAGTGTGTGCCTTGTATCCATCATGCAGCACTGGCAACAATAATCAATCTGACACGCCATCTGCCTTGGCTTCATAACCATCTGCATTTGCAATGATTCCCAGCCACGCTCATTTTCTTTCTTTCTTCTCTACCTCTGCCCTCCCCCTTCCTCTCTGCCATCTCTCTATCTCTCCAGACTTCCCCAACTGCAATCAATATTGTGTTTCTAATATCAGCTGTGGCACTAATTAATGGAATTGTTCGAAGAGAATAGAAAGCAGATGGCTGCATTACACAAACAAATATAATCACATCCAAAACAGTAGCACATTCTGCAATGATCCCTGCAAAATAAGGCAGCCTGCTAAACATAATATGCCATTACAAATAATACTAATAAGAGAGAAACACACAGCCTCCTCCCGGGAAACGTATTTTCAGTCTATTAATTTGATCGAAAACTATTTCCTGCTCAGTGAGCTGAGGGGCTTGTCAGGCAATAAAAGGGCAGATGTTTCCACATCTGTTGCCCAATTAGAGTATTTTGGCTGCATTTGATTGTCACCCATTTTTTTTGTGAAGTTTGTATGTGTGTGGCCATTAAAAAAAAAAAGAATTACCTAAAAAGGAACTCGGAGGGGGACAGGACACATTTTTTAGGCACATGCCTTAGTCGAGACTCGAGAGCTCAGGGAATTCATCTCACTCACTAAGAAATGTATGTTAATGAAGTTGTGGCACAAACAAGCCCTTAGAAAGAGCACTGCATAAGCAAAGAGCCCCTTCATCACCGACTGCAACAGCAGCTCCCATGATTCAGCTTGAACAGTAATTCCCCCGAGCTGGCAGACGTGCTCCCCAAAGCCTCTTCATAATTGAAGTGTCCTCTGATCTAATCCGAGATTTGGTGATTGAAACCATCCTCTTCCCTGCTTCCAGACTTGTTGGTAATATTGACCTGCGTCTAGGATGAATGGAAGCTGTTGTTCTCAAAAGACAATGCCACACTGCATGGTTACAGTCATCTAATAAGTAATAAATCCTCAGAACAATACATCACTTCTCATTCTCATATGGGCAACACCTCTTGTGAGCTGTGAGTTCCACAGTGTTCTTTAAATTGTGGTGAAGGATGCAATATTCGTCTCCAGTATAGTTGGAGTGAGTATTTTCCATTGGCATTAGCGAGGGATGATAAGGGGTGTCTAGATTTTCAGAATCCACAAGGTACCACTTCCCATTTTAAGGTCATGACTTTTGATTCAATTTCTAACTTTTTTCTTTTGGGAAAGTACCACATTAAAGGTAGGGTAGGTAATCCACTTCAGGAAAACTTTTTGTTATATTCCATGGAATGCTCTTAACATCCCGATAGCAATGAATACATGAAATGCTTTGACAATAAATATATACAAATATTTCATCCGTGGCGCTGAAAAAACCAAGTCCTATTATCTGCCTCGGCCCGCTGCAGATAAATTGATGGCCAACTGCCTGTCAGCCATCCATCTCGTGCACACATTTATCTCGTGCCCTCATTGGTCATGTTCGTGTGTGTTGGAGGCGGGGCTCTGTGTTACTTGCTCCCCTCCTTGTTTTATTTATTTTCCTCCCTGCAGGTGCACCTGGTCTGCCCCTGGCTCCGCCTCTGCCCAGGTGTTCCAAATTCCACTCAGTTGTGGTTCTATAAAGAGAAGCTGGAGGAGAAAGATCTCTCGCCTTTCCTGACGCCGGGAGACACTCTCCTCAGAATACCCCATTGCCATTTGGTAGGGGTTGAGCTTTAGGCTATATTTTGTATATGTCTTTATGTTTAGCCTGGAGGACCAGTCCAGTTTTCGCTGCTTTATTTTGTTTCCTATAGGGCTTGTATCTGACTTGCAGTGTGTCATCTGCTCTGCAGAGAAGGTGATCGGCTGCAATCTGCCATCCCTCCACGACCTGCACGCCTCCAGAATCCTGAGGCGGGCAGGGAACATAGTGGTCGAACCCTCCCACCCTGGACACAAACTGTTCACCCACCTCCCCTCTGGCAGGAGGCTGCGTTCCATCAGGAGGACGACGAGGACGCCTCATTTTCCGGGGGTCCGACTCTCAGGTCTGCGCGGCTGGACTTTCCAGCAGTGATGACCCTGGTGGCAGAGCCCGTAGGCCCACCACTCCCCCCACCGCTGCCACCGCCTGTAAGCCGCCTGAGACAGAGGTTTTACGGCCCGGTGCCTTCGTCTCGCCCCCGTTACCAGACATCTGGCAGTGTGTGGAGGCGACATGGCAGTTGCCATTGAAGACGAAGGCCCCAGTAGCCGCTATGGCGGGCATCATCAGGGTGCAGGGCCGATCGGACACAGCGTGTCCCGGTGTGCCCCCCCTCGATGAGAGCCTGCTGGCCTATCTGCTTCCGCAGGCGGCTGGTTGGGCGGAGGGTAAGAGATCTCTGCCCCCGCTGCCCCGAGACCGAGACACCTTGGAGCATCTAGATAAGATATTCAGGCTTTGTACACAGATTGCGGCTGCGGCCAATAGTCTTGGCGTGTTGGGCGTCTCCCTGATCACCCCTCAGGCAGACACCCTGCCCTCCCGCAGCAGGACGGGAGCGATTAACCTGACCGCTGCATTGGTCAGATGAATAATCTGATCCATGGAGTGGCCACAGCAGCAGGGCGGGTGATGGCCTTGGCCACAGTGGCATCTCGTCACGTCTGGCTAGGACTCACTGCCCTATCCAAGAAGGACGGAGAGGATCTCCTTGGACTCCCCGTGTCCACAGAGGGGCTCTTTGGGTCTATATCCTCGGTCACCCAGCGCTTCAGCCGCCTAGAGGAGGAGAGAGTCCAGCTTAGCCGTATTCTATCGCTGGCCCCTCCTCAGGCCCCGCAGCGCGCTCCTCCACGGGTTTCCCTACAGGCGAGGGAGCGCAGCGCGATGGCGAAATGGAGGGAGAGGCACCGGCACGGGGCTTCCGTGGCCGCGGCGCCCTCCACCTCTACGGCCCATCCCGTGGAACCGGCATTCACGGGGACGGGCTGCCTGACCTCGGCAGCAGAGAGCGGCCGGGTGGTGTGCTCCGTCTTCCCGGAGCTGACTGGCAGGGGGAGAGAATCTCTCCGCCTGGGACGCAAGGGTGAATCCCGCCAAGGCAACAAGGTATTTTTTAAATAAAAAGAAAGTTGATCTGTATACAAGTCTAAGTGTCCTGTGTTACCACAATGCTACACTTACACGTAATGTTGACTGTACAAATTCCCCACTCGCCGCCCCAGCTGTAGCTCCTGTAAATTAGATAGTTTAGCTTCTCACCATAATTTGCTGTGGCCCACTGATGTTAACGATCGTAACTGAAAGGCTTCCTGCCAAACGTAAACATTCAGCCACGTGACTTGCAAACTCTCGCGAGAGTTTTACACAAGACGGATCCTTTCTAGCCATAACTCTGTGCCCTGTGGTTCTCCATGGCTCCGAGCGACGACCCGCCCTTGGGGGTGGACGCGTTCACACACGAGCCATGGCCAAGGAAGCTGCTCTACGCCTTTCCACCGCTCCGTCTCATTCTTCCCCTTCTAGGGAGAGTGAGGCGGGGGGCGATGTCTCAAGAGGCAGGTGCAATCGGGGCGTTACCCACTCTCGGCCAACCACTCCAGGCTTGACACCTGAGAGGGACAGGCTGAGACAGGGTGGATTGTCTGACAGTGTTATTCAGTTTATCCAGGCAGCTAGAGCTGGATCCACCACAGCCTGTTACAGGCCAAAGTGGCTGGGATTCCAGCGATGGTGTGAGGAGCGGAGAATAGAGCCCATATCTTGTGAGTTGGGCTCTATTTTATCCTTCTTACAGTTACTGGTGGACAGAGGGCTTGCACATTCCACAGTAAAAGTGTATGCAGCAGCCATCTCGTCCTGCCATGAGGGATTTGGCGGCAGGTCAGTCTTTAGTCAACCACTGATGTCGCGGTTTTTACAGGGGGTCAGGAGGCTGCACCCAGTAGTGCATGCCTCCGCCCTGCAGTGGGACCTGCCACTGGTGCTCGAGGCTCCGGTCTCAGAACCATTTGAGCCTCTGGAGCTTTCTTCCTTGAAAGCACTGTCGTGGAAGACAGCTTTGCTTCTTGCCTTAACGTCAGCCGAGAAAGTGTACGAGTTAACCGCTCTGTCGGTGCACCCAAGCTGCTTGTTGATTTGGGGTGACCGGAGCGGGGCGACACTCAGACCGAACCCCTCCTTTGTGCCCTAGAGCCTAAGGAGTGTGTTCAGGTGGAGGGCTATTCAGTTAGGGGGTTTTAGTCTTCCCCCCAGGGAAGCTAAACTGCACCTCCTCTGCCCGGTGCATGCGCTAGCATGTTATGTGGAGCGTACGGCTGCCCTTAGATGCACCGAACAGCTGTTTGTGTGCGTCGGGGGCGGGGTGATCGGGAAAGCTCTGTCCAAGAAACGCCTGGCAGGCTGGCTCTGCGAGTGCATTGCACATGCCTACGGACAGGCGGGGGGTTCGTGCGCACTCCACACGGGCTGTGGCTGTGTCAACAGCCTTATTCAATGGTGTGAGTGTGGAGGATATATGCACAGCGGCATCTTGGTCAACGCCAGGCCCCTTCATAAAGTTTGATCTCTTGGACATGTCTGGCTCTTTCTCCTCGTCTGTGCTTGCTGGGGCAACACAGGACTGGTGAGGAGGGGGGGGCTGTGGGTCAGTGGGCATCTGACCCCCTCCGTGGACGTAATGTGCCTTCGCTTTTCCCGGGCCCTCTGAGGGGTCCCGGGATGGGCGGAAGGGCTCTCCACACTATACACACACTCTGCACGGGGTCAGTGTTTGAGTGTGGGGCATGGGCACTCTCCCTGTGATTCTTAGGGACTCAGAGAGGTGGTGCACAGTGAGCCCATACAGGGCTGGGGATTCTCTCCATCTGCCTATGGGCGGAGGGGGGCCCTCAGCACTGTTTTTCGAGCACACTTTCTGCGAGGCAAGCGCAGCAGAGTGCGCTCTGTCAGCCGCAGCCCAGACTTCTCCACGGTCACAACCAGCGTAAAGGAAAATGTGGGGCAGCAGCTGCTGACCAGAAAAGCCGGTCAGGGGCAGTGGGGTGGAATGGTATTGTTGGACGACAGTGCGCGTATACATCAGGGCTCCACCCACTGTACCCATAGAGTGGCGAAGTCCCTCCCCTTCCGGGGGAGCTTCATGGGACCTTATTTCGGAGAAAGTATGTATTGAAGTCAATGGAGAGAGAAAGATTATCTTTCGATCCCGTTTGAATTGTGCAACGAATTACACATATGATGTTTGTCAATTTAAAAGATAATTTTGCAAGTCAAAATAATTAAAATGTGTCGTAAAACTGTGAAGTAACACATTTTTTTGTGTGAAACACTCAATGAACTATATCTCTGGTCTCGCACACAACAACACACGTCACCAAGATGGCCGTCATTACTGTCTTAAAGGGATTGACTACCCTCACTATCAACACGTCCAGAAGAATGTCATGCAAAGCTTACAAAACACTTAAGACATACAACTGCAACGAAAGTAACAAACATAATGCAATATCAAAGAACACAAATAGGTTTATTTACAGGTGTTGTTTTGTGTGGTAGAGGGTCGCTTTCATTTATGCGTTTTGCACCCCGGGCCGTTGTTTTGATATTCCGCTGAAGTATACGCTACTGTGACATAACTCGAGGGAAGGGGTGGGGGTCAGAGGGCCTAGGTATAAAAGTCACTGCTCGCCACTGCAAATAGCCAATCACACAAAAAACATGTTGCTGTGACTGTGAGCATTAAACAATTAACATTAAACTAAATAAACACAACAGTACGTTATTGTCCTTATAAAATAAAAACATACATTTTGTCCACCGACATAATACAGGCACCTTACCCTCAAGAGATCCTCACGTGCTATGAGAATCTCCCACAATCCATTGCCGTAACAAAGCTAATGCAGGCATACGTTTGTGACACTAGATGGCGCAATTGTGTATGTGCGTGTGGGGAGTCTTGCAGTAGAACATTCGACTGTAGCGCCGCCACTGTGGGCTAAGCCCCGAATGTTTCCAGGTCCAGGTGACGCCCCTGATGGATGCATTTATGTCTGTTGGTTTCCGTAACTGGAAAAATGCGGTGGAGAGAGACAAGGGATTTTATAAACATGCAAATTCAAAGGAGCATCTCTCTTGCTATGCAATGTGGAAGGAGCGAGAGAGGCGTGCCAGCACTGGAAAGGAGATTTCTACACTTGTTAACGCAGACTAACTACGAAAAAACAGGTATTATATCTCCTCTCTTGTGGTTGGATTTCTGGTGGAAAACCAGCTGCCTTTACGAGAGAAGATAGAGGCTTTTGATAACATGTCAGAGGGGGGCAGTGGCCTTTTCCTCTCCCTGCTGGACTATACGATCAAAAAAGACCCCGAGTTGGCTGATGTAGTGAAATCAATCCTTCGAAACGCCACTTACACTTGTCACGAAATGCAAAATGAACTCATAAGTACACTCAGCAATGTGGTGACTGAGGCTATAGTGGAGGAAATAGGAGACTCCTTTTACACACTGAAAGTAGATGGAACCCGTGACCCCACGGGGTGTGAAAACATTTCGATTGTCATTCGATTTGTAAATGAGACATATGACGTCACAGAGCGCCTGCTGATCATATCGACAGCTGACAAAGGTGATGCACGGACATTAACGGACACAGTCGTGGCAGAACTCAACAAAGTTGGACTGGACACAACAAAGATACTAAGCCAGGTATTTGATGGGGCTGCTCTGATGTCTGGGAAGCATGGTGGCATCCAGAAGCTCCTGCAAAAGAAACTAGGTCGTGAGATTCCTTATGTACACTGTTTGAACCATCAGCTACACTTAGTTGTAGTGCATGCTATGTCAGCAGAGACAGCTTTAGTGGATTTCTTTCATGTGTGCAATGCCCTCTACAAGTTCAGCAAGAAGCCCACAGTTGCTGTCTATTATAAGGGTGTGCACCTTAAACGCCTTCTGGAACAGAGATGGACAGGACATCTTGCCACTGTGTCTGTAATTATAAAATCCTTCAACGACATAACAACCCTTTTGACTGAAATTAATTCTGTGATGGCCCACGGCGCAGAGATACGAATGGAAGCCACAGGCCTGCTGCGTGAGATGACTGAGCCCAGTTTCCCATTCATTGCTCAGTTAGTGCACACAGTTCTTTCCCTGCTGGACCCACCAAACAAGATTTTACAGAGAGAAAATACTGACTTGATAACAGGTTTAAGTCTTGTGGCTTGTGCAACAGCTTGTGTACGCAAACTCCGTTGTGGTGAGGAGTTTAACAAAGTGTGGGACATGGCCATGGCTGCCAGCGCTACTCCGAGACCCGAAGTGCCCAAACGGAGACGCAGAGCCAACCCGACTATGGATGGGTATGTAGTCGAGAGAACTACAGGACACAGGGATGATGACAAAACAGAACTTCAGAGACTGTACTACAGCACGATTGATTTAGTGCTTGGATAAATGGATCAGAGATTCAGCGAGCGCAACTCGCAGCTGGCCAAATCACTTGCTGCGCTGAATCCAGAAAGTGACACATTCCTTGATGCAAAGGCTGTGAAGCACATTATGGACCTGTCGGGATCAGCTGTAATTGAGACAGAGTACGAAGTTGCAAAACAGTTTTTCAGCATGCAAAAACAGTCACATATAAAGCACATCCTCTCCAATTACCACACGCACCTTAAGGCAATGTCAAGTGTAATGACTGCTTTCAAACATGCCTTAACATTTGGCGCCTCCACAGCAATGTGCGAGAATTCATTATCCACTCAAAGGAACGTTTTTTCGGACCATAGACGTGCAATGCTCCACACAAGAAAGGCCCAGCTGGTTCAACTTGCGTTTGAGAGAGACTTAACAAGAAAATGCACAACCGAATGGAAGAACACCATTCTCTTGAGGTTCAGCGCCAGCACTCGCCGCTTGCAACTCTTCTAAAGGTAGACATGCTTTTCATTTACTTAATGATGCCAGCCCTGGCTATGTTGATGTTGAAAGATTTTGGGGTCTGTCTGCATTTATGCATGAAGAGTAGATATAGTCTATTTTAAATAGCCTGTTTTCGCTTTCACCTATGTGTGACCGGAGGTCTTCTCCCTCTGTGCCGCTGCTTGGCACCGGGCCAGCGCACCAATGGTGCGCACCGGCTATTTAAGCTGAGGTGCCAAACTGGGTCCCTCCCATTTCCGCTTCTCCTGTGGTGGCTGCAGCTTGGCGTAGTAACGCAAATAGTTTGGCGTGGCAGCATTCATGTCCTACTCTCTACCAGACAGGTAAATCACTGTGCAGTCTGTCATTTATTCATGGTCACAAGATGCACACGGCTGACACTTTCCCATCTTAGCGCAGCTGACGTCCAGGGCCTTAGAGGAGGCATTTGCTCCGCCAGAGGCTCCGTGATAGCGGCGTTGCACACTGTTGGTGAGTGCCGTTGTCTGCTCTCTTTAAATCTGCTGCGTACTTCCCCTGCCTTATCAATTATTTATGTCACAGCGGGATTTGGCCGTGGGATTTGCGGGTCTCCAACCCAGTCTCACAAAAAAACGTGTAATAACTACGTTGGTCCACAACGTAGGACGTAGTATATCTACAAAAACGCCAAAAAAAGATTACTTCAGGAAATTGTGTCTATACAACGTTTTCATTGTTACCAAGATGGTTGCTAGACTTTTATTTAGCATCTCAAAACACATGTAAACAGCTTCATGCCCGGGAGGCGAAGACCGGCAGTCCGGCTCACTAAAATGTCCGTGCAAAACAATACCCATGAAATGGGATGGGACCACGGCAGACTGTCCAAAACTGGATTTGAACGGGTCCACTGCGTCCCCCACTCCCCCACCCCGTTCCCAGAACTACACATGCTGGCACGTCTCTACTGGGAATTGTAGTTTTAAAAGACGTTTTCATATTTCCCATAATAAGAAGTTGCCAGTATTAAACTGTGTACATCCCTGGAGGACAGAGGGTGTCGTTTTTCTCATACTGATATTCTGAACAATCTGTGCTGTTGTATTTGCTGTAAAGTGTCTCTACTGTAGGCACATTTTATTATATGTACAGCACTTTGGCTCGACCAAAAATCGTTTATAAATGTGCTATATAAATAAAACTTGATTTGATTTGATTTTGGAGGTTTAGGGGATAGGAAACACTCAAATTTAAAAAATATAATTAATAAATGGGTGAAAATTGCTTGTGCCCAATGGGCAGCATTAATATATACCCACACGACAGCTAAGGTCAGAAGAGCTTTATTTAACAGCTGGTCTTATGTCTGTGACCCCTACTGTTGTTCATTGATAATCCTGAAACATGCACTTGTCAAGGTTCAGAGGCACATTTTGCAAATCTGGCAGTAGCCATCGATCAGCTTAAGATAAGATATACTTTATTGATCCCAAGTTGGAAACATTTATGTATACTAGTATACAAACTGTAGTATCATATAATGTCCTTTGTTTTCTGTCATGTTTGTATTAATGTTTGGAACTAATTGAAGCAGGTCACCATTGTAAAAGAGGTCTATGATCTCAATGGGTTTTATCTGTATAAATAAAGGTTTTGAATTGAATTGAATTTGCGTTACATCAGCATGTGTATAGTTGTACATATGCAGTGGTGTTTATTTGTAAATCATTTAGTATAATCACACACATTCTGTGTTTTATATTTAATAATTCTCTGTTCTTTATTTATTGATTGTTCAATACCTGACAAGGCCGGAGATGAAAAACTTGGGTCACAGGTTCCTCAACAGTGCATCACAAGACATCTTTCAATATTTGTGTACCTCCACCATTAAATTGTCGTATTCTGCACATTTCTTATACTATCTACATCTTATAAGAGTATAATACATATGTATAATATCAGTTAAAATAAGTGCTTCAACATAGTTAACATTCCTGGAGGTATACACAAAGTTTTACATTCATTGCATAACTACACCATTTGTGAATATGTCAATAAACCTTAGAAAATCTTGAAAGGGATGTGCAAAATAGCCATTATATACAGTCTTTAATTAACTATTAGTAGAGAATAACGAGTAATGAACATACTTTATAGGGATTCTATTAATGTCTAATAATAAAAATAATGAAATTCAATAACATGCTTTAACCACTAGGTGTCCCTTTATATCAGGTGTGCACGTTTATGGTGTAAATACAGCCTATCTACCAATTGGATCAAATATAAAAGTCAGCCGAATTAGTATTGATACTGCAAGGAGATGTATTGTGTGAAAATAAATGTAAGATGTTGTTTAATTACTGATATATTTATGATCCATGTCACGTTTCCAGTTCATCATGTTTGTCTCATCAATGCTCTATAAATAGAGAACTACAGCAGATATGTAACATTTAATGCAGCCGAACCGTGTATTACAATGCCGTTATGTGATGACTTTCAAACTGAGAAAAGCAGTGGACCAACACTAATAACGGTGTTGGTAACGGAAAATAACGTATCTATTGTGGTGATTGACATTATTCACCCACGGATCTATGGGTTAGGCCAGGGTATTGTTCTGCACGGACATTTTAGTGAGCCGGACTGCCGGTCTTCGCCTCCCGGGCATGAAGCTGTTTACATGTGTTTTGAGATGCTAAATAAAGGTCTAGCTAATAACTAATACGTTTGCACTGTGGACCAACACTGACGGGGAAGGCGGTAGCAATAAAGATAACACCATTTTACACAACATAACAGAAATAATATCGATAGCAGCGTCCCTAGAAACAATCTTGGTAACAATGAAAACGTTGTATAGACACAATTTCCTGAAGTAATCTTCGTAATAACTAGCAAACTAAAGATCATGTACACCCACTGCACACATAATCTTAAATAACAACTCATATTTCTCGCATGAAATGACATCAAAACGCATTTTAATGACCAAACTATGGTCATTAAAGGTGCTGTGGGCCTGAGGCGGCAGATTCCCTGGTGGTGGCAGTGGTTTTCTTCACATATCCGTTTTGAGTGGTGTGCACTGTGCAGTGTCACGGGTGATTTATTTTGGACCCCTTACTCCCCTTTTTGTTAACTGCCGCCGTGGTAAGCCAAGCCCTGTGTCACAATCTTAAGGAGAACCCAAATGCAGCACTCGAGAAACCAAGGAGAATTGGTAATACACTTTATTGGAGATTCCACTGGATCTGAGGAATACCAACCGAGCAGTTTAACGCACCGGAGGACAGCGGGCAGAAGGTGAGTCAGGGACAGGCAGAGAGTCAGGGAGTAAGCGAGGCGGTCAGCGTAGATACAGGCAGGGTCGGATAACAGGCCAGACAGGATAGTCGAGGGACAGGCAGGATCAGGGAACAGGCAGAGCAGGCAGATCGAGGACAGGCAGGGTCGGAACCGGGTAGGCAATCTGGTATCAAACGCGGGAAAGACAAGCATGAGGCAAAGTACAATCTGGCAAAGAGTGTGTGTAAGGTGCGGGTTTAAATACTGGCAGAAGCTAATGGGTGCAGAAGAGAAAGAGAGTGAGCCAACGAGTGGGTGTGGAAAACAGGTGAGACAGGTGAATGGAAAACTACTGGTGAATGATGGAGCAGACTATGACACCCTGTCCGTTTCCCCAAAGTGGGTATTTTATTCAAATGTATTGTGTGTGGTGTTTTTAGATATTTTGTTATAAATAAAACTGTATGTTGACCCTTAAAACTGTCTCTGCCCGTGGTGTAAAACGAACCTGATTGTCCTTAGCAGTATTAGACCTAGTCTTTATAATTTCCTGGGGAAAAAACTCCCCCAGGTGGCGTTGTCCGCAACCGACTTTAAACACCTACCCTCACCACTCCGCCACATATGCGTAATGACGCATGCGGTGCGCACAGCGCTGTGTGTGTGTGGGTGTGAGAGAGAGAGACTTGGCTTAATGACACGCGCAGTGCGCACAGTGCTGTGTGTGTGAGAGAGGGAGCGAGTGCACAGTGCAATGTGTGTGAAAGACAAGAGATTTTACAGCATGTTTTGAAGTTGCGTTGGTGTTTGTGTGTTGGTTGTTGACGGCAGTGTGTGCCCCCCTGTGGTAAATGATTGCCCCCCCCATTCGATTTGTTCTGGAGCCGACCCTGGCTGGTATGATAACAACCTGGTACTAAGCACACAGGCATCTTGTTAAAGTTATCTTATCTTAGCTATCTCTTATTTGGTGGAGGAAAACAATTGTGACATCAGTTATGAGTGACATCACTTTGGGATTTGTAGTCTTTCTAGTTGCGTATTTTTCATAGTCTTATATTTCAACAGTTTTACAACAGACTGACTTTTTTGACATGGAAATGATTTGTTAAGATTGACAAACATCATATGTGTAATTTATGGCACAATTCAAAAAGAATCGAAAGATAAGTTCTCTCTCTTCATTGACTTCAATACCTAATTTTTCCGAAATAAGGTCCCATGGACCGGAAGTAGATGGGCGTGACTTTGCACTCTATAGAGTCCAGTAGAGGGCGTAGCCTGTGAGAGATATAACGCCGGGTTACGTATTGTAACCCTTGTTATATAAGCACAGGCGGAGCCCTCTACTCAGGGCACTGTCTATCCTATTCCGCTCGCTGAAGAGAGGTGTAGGATGATGGTCAAGAGGCGAGGCCTCCTTTTATACGTTGAGATGCATGTGCATTCAGGTAGGCCCGCCCCAAGGCCGGCTACGTCTATAGAAATCTCAGTAGGAGAATGCTTGCAGGATAAGGTAGTACCCATAGAGTCCAGTAGAGGGCGGAGCCTGTGCTTATATAACAAGGGTTACCATACGTAACCCGACGTTACAGCGGAACTTCAGTGATTATGTGTTACAATGGCGTTGGCAACCAGAAAATGACACCAGTAAGGACAAACAGATGAGAATGCTGCGTGGAGGGCTCGTCTGAGGACGACCTAGAGAGAGGGGCTGGGTGCCGTGTTGGCGGGACGCTGCTGCGAGGAGCGGACAGTGTGAGCTGGGTTCATTTCCTGCTTGCTGCGTGGAGTCTGCGAGACAGCGAGACATCGCAAATGGACACGGGAAGCGGGGGAGGCTGACATTACATAACAACCCAGTCTCACGGCATTTCGTGTTCACCATCACGATTTTCCCCTTTTTTTCGTGTCACACAGAACGATTTTAAAAGCAATGTATTTCTATTGGTAGTATGTTTCGTGCCTGCAACACGTCTTTTTGTCCGGTCGGGTCTTGGAAGACCGGAAGCTGTGTGGTTCATAAAAACATGTTCTTACTCAATATCAAGACACGATTATTGCTTTTATTTTAAATCGTATAATGTCGGACTTTTTTTGCCGTCTGTGAGGAAAATAAATGGGGCTCAGAGCCTCAAAATACTGAAATCTGTATTTTTCCTTCTAATTTGTTATTCTTTTCTAAATAACACACTGTTATTTACTCAACAATAACACACAATTATCCTTGTTTTTATTTATTCGTTTAATTCTATCATCTCAGGCTTTTTAGCCATTCTTCAGGAACTGAATTTCAAAATAAGGTCACCGGAAACAGACATAGGCCTATAAGGGAAATTTCGAGCATCATTGCGATACACACCACACACCGTTCTTATTATAAATCCATGCCACACACCCACTGAACTGATTACCCAAGAACCTCAGCTAGAAGCTCGGTGATTGGATTGTTTAGCAGCAATGCACGTTGGGATATGGTGTTTATGCGAAATGAAATCCGAAAAACATTTAAAAAAAAAGAAAATAATACTTTATTCCGAGTGTACTTGCTTTTCTCTTTGAAAGTCATCACATAATGGCATTGTAATACACAGTTCGGCTGCATTAAATATTACACATATACCGTAGTTCTCTATTTATGGAGCCCTGATTAGAAGACTCCTAGACAAACTGGAAGAACTGCCACGGAAACTGAATACGTGACGTGGATCATAAATATATCAGCAATTAAACAACATCTCAATTTCTCTTCACACAATACGTCTCCTTGCAGTATCAATACTAATTCGGCTGACTTTTATATTTGATCCAATTGGTAGATAGGTTATATTTACACCATAACGGTGCACAGCTGATATAAAAGGACTTTTTTTTAAAGATATTACTGATTTTCTTTGAATATGAGAATGTAAATACTGAGTTAAAAGAATAGTCAGGGGTTTTGGGTGATGGGAGACACATCTATGGATTCAGAATTGAAATAGCTTACCATTAAATGACGGATATACCTTTCTGTCTGTGATTTTTTACAAATCAGATATTAGAAGTAAAACATGTGAAATAGTATAGCAATATCCTGTAACATTATGTGAAAACATGAATACAATTACACATCTTCAGATGTTATACATACACAAGTGTCCTACACTAGTAATACAAAGTTATTATGGCTGTGTGTACCTTGTGTGCACTGCCTAGTGGTTAAAGCACGTTATTTAATTAGTTGTGTATATGATATGTCAATAAACCTTAGAAAATCTTGAAAGGGATGTGCGAAATAGCCATTATATACAGTCTTTAAGTCTATTAGTAGCGAATAACGAGTAATGAATATACTTTATAGGGATCAGATACATGTTTAGTCTTCTCAAGCACCAACTATCAAATATCTCGCCTGATTGTTGGCATTTGACAATCACCTTCCCTGAATTTTACTCAGGTGTAACCAAAGCCTGATTTAAGGGTTGTTTATATTTCACATCATTAATCAGAATCTGCAAAGTAACTAAAATAAAATTAGTAGAGTAAAAATACCAGGTTAACCTCTGAATTGCAGTGGAGAATAATTACAAAGTAACAATGAGCTGTCATGTGGATATATATTAATGCTGCTCATTATGTACACAAGCGATTTCCACCCATTTATTAATTATATGTTTTAAATTTGTACACACCAATTTGTTTCCTATCGCCTAAACCTCCAGGGGTGTACACAGTGTAATACTGTAAACTTCTAATTTTGGGAAAAACAAAAACGTCTTTTAACCCTTGTGTTATGTTCACATTTCGCACCCTTAGGTAATGTTCGGGTCAAATTGACCCGGGACATATTTCAGGGTTTAAAAAAAATACAGAACTAAATTCAACATGCACAATTCCTTATATATATTCTCTTTAACTCATTCCCCAACAATATAAATGAAATATATGATTCGTTTTTGAAAATACTCTTTGCTAGATCAAATTTAACAATGGAAGTGTCCATCGTTTTTTGTGATAAAAATGTAATTTATGTTAAAAAAAAATACACTGTAATAAAAACTAGGTTTACATTTTGCTCATGCTTTTCTAGGACAAATGTAAATGAAAAATGTTTTCATTAATGTTTTGTGAAGTAAAAACTTCTTTGCAGCAATGTTAAGCGCATCATCAAATGAGGGAAACTGGATTCGCCTGTCAATACACTGATATTTATTGAGAGACAGACAATTACATATGGCCGGGAGATCATCCTAGTTTCACACTGTCCTTGTGCTCCACCAAGGTAATCTCTGAACCAAAAGACACAAAACATCTAACCAACACGAGGAGAGGCGGGCTCCCAGAAAGCCCGCGTATAATCAATAGCCGATGCGAGACAATGGTCTGCTTGTCTCAAAGAGATCCAGACAAGCCTCAACCTACACAGGAGTCTTTGACTGACTACAAGCAGATGTTTGCAGTATCACAGATTCTATAAAACAATAAGAAACTCTATAAACAGATCAGATGAAAATATTCTCTTACAGATTCACTCTTTTTATCAATCTATTGATAACCAATTAACATTAGTCTAAGAATATTTCAGTCAATACTTAAAATCAATAAGCGTCTTCAGAGTTGGGTGGGCTCAGATACATTCATTACATTAAAAATAGAACAAGATTGAAAACATTTCAATCACCCTGATTGAACACAGTCAATCATAATAAAAATCATCTCTCTTCAGTGCTTGGCATCTTTTGTCAAAAGGTACAATAATAAACACATGAAATACAACAATATTATAGCAAAATATATGTTTCAAAAACAAGATATTTTATCATTTATCACTCAGTTAATCTCATTCATCAAACACAAATTCTAAATCAGCTTACATCTCAAAGATTTACTTTAAGGCAATTACTTATTAAAACACAATTAGAATTTAGGATTTATAATAAATCCAATTGAGGTATTAAATCAGAATCATGAGAGATCCAGCTAAGGTTCCTAGTTAAGGTATAAATTCACAGTGATGAATCGATCAATCTGTAATCTGTAAAGTTACAGTGTCCTCAATCTTTAACATTACTTTACGTTTACTTCATTACGCTTTATTCAAGAGTAAGGCATGATATTTAATTAATTACATTACTTCAACTATCAATCATTATGTCATTTCAAAATCTGAAGGGAAAGCTAAACAATTCTCAAAATGTTTAACAATCTGAAGAATCAAACATTTTATTGTATAACGACCTGAAAAAGAAAAATCAAAACATCTGTTCTTTATTCAGAGCATCAACTGTAATCAATATCAAAACATCTGTTTTACCTGGTAATGATTACGGATAGTAACATTGTCTGTTATAATATTAGAAATATATTATTGTTCAATACCTTATAAATCTGAAAATATCAATTAATTAATTAGTTTAGTGTGAAAGTGTAATCTGATAAAATATATTTATCACCACTATTTAACACATATCTGTTCATTGGGAATACAAAAACAATCATTAATTGTACATCTGTAATCATCTGGTCATTCAATTCAAATGTTATCTTTGTACGAGAGCTAGAAGACATGTTTTCCTCCTCTCTTTATGACACAGAATGTCTGGTGTGTAAAGGCATCCTGATACCGTAGATTAGCACTGAGGTGCTGATTGGCTCAAAACTCTTCTTCATCAGAGCGCCATAACTCAATTATCTGTAGATTAGCACTGAGGTGCTGATTGGCTCAGAACTCTTCTTCATCAGAGCGCCATATCTCAATCCCCCCAATTGCTCTGCTTTTGTGGCTCAATTCAGTGAGCGCTTTATGATCTCCCAGTGAAACAGAGGCTCATCTGCCTGCATTCCTTCTGCTATCTGTTTGAGAGCAGTGCACCTGCCTATTCCAAGTGGCACATCCAGATGCCCCCCCCTGTGATGGGAGAGGTTATGAAAACATCTGCTCCTCCAAGAAACATGAAAACCTTGTATGACGACCTCTGAAACCATCGCTCGTCCTGCGAGCGAAAAATGAAGAAGCATCCCATCTCATCAGAAAGTTGAAGATTAGAATCCTCTCATCTCGAACGACCTCCTTGCCCGTGGATAAGTTGCTCTCTGCTGCCGCAGAGTGTGATCCTCTCTCTCTGACCCTTGGCCTTCAGAGCTCTCCTAGTTATTGGGTTAACACTTGATAGGGATGTTTTCCTGAGTGCAGACAACTCAAGGTAATGGATTAGCACATTATCATTCAATTATAAAAATAGGATAGGCCCCCTCAGAATGATTTGGGAGCCTTCCTGAGACATGCACATTATAAATGTAAGGTTTGTGTTAGTCATTTAACATGCAAGAATCATATACTCATCAGTCCAAAGCAGAGAAATGTTATTTTAAGTTAAATGTGAGCTAGTCCCTGTGGAATAACCCTTTCTCAATGATTATAAATGTTATATTAATTCACCATTTACCGTTTGATCAAGGATTAGTTTATCAGAAGTACATTTCCTCTTCCATAAAACATAGGTTTGAGAAATGAATGTTCCAATATGAAATCAATTTCTCAATTTCTCAATATAATTTGACTCTTCCCCTCTTTTCTTACATATTGTCACATATGAAATAATAACTCAGGAGTCTATTTAAGCATGGTATTGTCTATATAAGCTATTAATCGAGAAAACTCAGAGTGAGTATGCAACTCGCAAATATCTCTCCTCCTTCCTATCCCTCTTTACTCACTTTCCCATCTCTTTCTCTCTTATTTCTGTTAGATATGAAGGAAAAACATACAAGTCCATGTAAGCATCTGAGTTACCACCGTTACCAAACGGTGTGCCGCGGCACACTGGTGTGCCGTGAGGCAAGTCCGGGTGTGCCGTGGGATTTTGTGACAACCATACATTATTTTTTCAATATACAACTACACAAAAATAATCATTTATTTTTCAATTTACTATATCAGTACTTTGTAGGTTTATGTACGTAATCTGCGCGACTTGCGCGTCCACATCTCCACGTGCAGTGCTGCATAAACATGGCTGAGTCAGCGATAACTATCGAGGGGTGGAGGTATGCCCATCATTTTTATATCACGCAGTCTATTCTTCTTCTCTGTCTTCCGGTTGTTGCCTGTATTAAATGACAAATACACACTACCGCCATGGATTTTATATGAACGAGGCGGCAGTTAGCAGCTAGCGGCTAGCTAGTAATGATCTAGTGATATCGGTAATATTAACTCCATTTAATACAACATTTACGGTACAAGATTCAATCATACAGCCCATGTAGTATGACAATGAATTACAGCAAACATGTGCAAAATATCCATTATTACAGCTCTGTGGGATGGCAGTAAGACGATATGGATCCGTTCCCATTGTGCATCCATGGGTAAAGATAAACGCAACTCACATTGGTTCCTCATACAGCATCTCTGTAAACTACGTGTATTCACTGAATTTCACTCTCTGCGTTTAACGCTCGTTGTAGCTCCAAAAGCTCCAGCCAGAGCCTGGCTCCAGCACCCTCCCTGTGAGCACAGTGTGCTCTGATTGGTCGGGATACGTAACATGAATGTGCCGGGCTGCGCGGTCCCGTGGATTAGATGCGCGTTCATAATGCAGAGGGAAATAACTCTCAGAATAACGTTATTAGCAAATGTTTTACAACTTGAGGAACGAATGTTTTTTAATAAGGGCTATACAAGTGTTCATACTGGGTAGTTTATTTAGTTAAAAAAATTATCCAACGAGTTACAGACCAGTCTTTCCCCATGTAAGTCAATGGGAAAAGTGTTTTCGGGCCTGGCAACCAAACCGGAAGTGTAGTACCGCCGTTTGGCCAGCACGAATATTTTCATCTGAGTCCGGCGCACTACCTGGGGGCTTGACTACCGCCGCCTGCTGGTAAGGAAAGTTATTGCCACTCACGCATGCGCAGTTTGTACGTGCTCGGTGAGGAAAGTAACGAGTAAAGTACCGAGTTGCTTTATGTAGATAGTAACGAAGTAGTGTAGTATATTACATTTTTTAAAGTAATACATTTATAATTTGTAGTTCCGGACCATGGACAATGCAGCTTCCTTGCATTGACAGTTGTCTGTGCTGAATTTCTGCTGAGTTTCCTTTGCCTCATTTTCTATTTTGTGACCTGTCTGGTGTAAATGAGTGTGTTGCTGCTTTGATGAAGCCTAATTTGATAAAGTTTCAAATTAATTTCGGAAATATTTCGTAATATAGTTGTCTTTGTCACATTTTATTTGGCATTAGTAAATAATTATGCACATTTACAGATACTTTACATAACATGAGTGATAACACGTGTTATAAGGGCTATCTTTTCACAATAGGTGTGCCTTGAGATTTTTTTTTTTTTGTCCTTTGGTGTTCCTTGGGCACAACAAAGTTTGGGAACCACTGGCATAAATGATAGTGGGCGTCTGAGGGTGTCATTACTGAGAAATGTCAAAGAAATTCAAACCTTACATTTTAAAACAGGTTTGCATTCCTCCACTTAAGGTGACGTTATCATTGGAAACAATAAAAACGAACTATTTTGATGTAGAATTTATAAATTGAATCGTTAGAGCAGAACAAAATGGTTGTATTGTAGCCTGAGTTCTGTGCAGCCCTAGTTTCAACAGGTGTAAACATGGTCCATATAATGTGAATACATGCAGAAGTAGACAGTAAGAGGCCCCTGACATCAGGCGTATTTGTTAAAATAGTAGGGGCTCTTCACTCTGCATAGCAGTATGAATAGCCTTAAAAAAACAAACAACCCACTCCGTGGTAACGAGAGTCATATTTCTGACCCATATGCCCTAAGTGAAGCCGTTAGTCTCATCTAACTGACCCAAGGGTTGGTGCTGGTGTGACAGTTCCGAGAGCAGAATTCCAGCTTCCGGTTCATGGCTCGGTGGGGGGGAGCAGACCCACGTGAGACAGTGTCAATGGCTGTATTGTTCAGTGTGAGGAGCGTCATTCTCTCTGGGAGCAGGAAATGGTGTCCATTCTCGGACCAAACCATTAATGTCATGTAGAGCAGCCATAGCATCTCTGTGACTGCACTCAGCCGGACTGTAGCAGGGTAGAACTGGGTGACTCTTAGTGAAGCTGTCCAACGCCATTAGACAAAATGGAACCACGTGCTAACAAAAAAGACACAGGGTCATCAATGTCTCTCTTTACCATTGGCCTAATCATAAACAAATTAGTGGGAAAAATGTGGAACACTAATCCATCATGTGGAATGTTGAGTTAATTTAAATAATTACTTATGGGTTGAAATCAAATTAACATTAACATTAGAACCAAAGTCAGTTAACAAATTTGACTTGCACAGATCAGTAATCAATACACCATTTTTTCCAGCTCCTTGATGAAAACGATAACAGGCAGGGATGCAAACTTGTCATCAATAAAATATTATTGGGGTATGGACAGGGTTGCTAACTTTGGGTACCTGGCTGGAGTGAGATTTTGATATCATGGGTTTAATTACACACATGCGCACGAAGTGACTGCTATCGTGTCCGTAGCGGGACCTTAGCATATATTTAGGATATATATATATAATATATATATACAAATACACAATATTGGACACAGACTATAAAGGTCACACAGTTTCATTAAATAATGAAAGTCAAACACATGTTTGTTTCCACTGTTTTATTGTGTGCCTGTCGCGATAAGCAACTTATTGACTTATCGGCTCCCGAGTATTTGTGTTAGATAATCTATAGTAGGGCTAACCCGTACAGTGGTGGGGCTCAAATCAGTATTTGAAATGTAATTACATACACGCTATATCGCCCCCTTGTCAGTGAAACGCAACGCGTGAGGTTTAGAATATTTCCCTGTCTCAATCCAAATTGAACTGTATGAAATTAAAATAAAATAAAAACATTTGTCTTGTAGTAAATAAAAAGGCGACCTGGAGCCAATCCTGCCATTTCCTCACAAGTGAAAGAGTTCACATGCTGAAAACCCAACCCCCGCAGGGGGTCTGGGGGGATTCTCCCCCAGGAGATTTTTGAAATACTAACATAAAATACACATTCTCTCTTTTAGAGGAAAAAATAAATCCATCTATAACCACGCGACATATTTAAATGAAGCTGAAACTGCTGCTCCTCCCATAGGGAAGAGGCTGTGTGAATTACTTTGAAATTACCCCATTGTTCTTTGTGTCAAAATGGAAGGTTTCTGGCTAACGTTAGCTTAGGTACTCAGATCTTGTTCTTGAGTACAAGTAGAAGTACCAGAGTGTAGGAATACTAAGTTACAGTAAAAGTACTGCATTCAAAATGTTACTCAAGTAAAAGTATAAAAGTATTGTCATCAAAATATAGTGAAAATAGCGACAGTAAAAGTAGTCGTTGTGCAGATTGGTTTATTTCAGAATAATATATATGATATGTTTTATAATGATTGATCATTAAAGTGTTCTCAAAGCTGGTAAAGGTGCAGCTAGTTTGAATGACTTTGTATACTGCAGGGTAGCTGGTGGATTTACTCCAGGTGGAACTAAAATCTGATTCAACACTTGGTTATATTTCACATCATTCATCCACATCTGAAAGTAACTAAAGGTATTAAATACATGTAGTGGAGTAAAAGTACACCATGTACCACTGAACTGTAGTGGAGTAGAAAAATAAAGCAGCAAAACATTTTAGATACTCAAATAAAGTACCAGTATCTCAAAATTGTGCCCAAGTATAGTACTTGTTAAGTTTATGAACTTAGTTACTTTACACCAGTGGCTATACTGATAGAAAGACTAAGCCATGCACAGAGGCATGAAAATACATTTTGAAAATGCTCAACAGTACTGGCAAAATTATAAACTGACTGCTGCAATTAGATGTTCCTCTTTGTGCTGTGGTCATAAAACCCCCAATGGGTCGCGCCGTGGTCTGCTTCAGATTATCTTCTCCTTCCAGAGGTCACGCCTGTCTCTGACCCCGTGTCTTGCGTTTTATTTTATTTTCTTCTTCTGCAGCACCAAGCAGAGTATAGAAAAGGATGTTGAACTATATTTAAAACTGTAATTGAACTTCAACTCATATCCATTATCTGATTCCAGTGGCCAGTTGGAAACAGATAATGACAAAGTTTTCATTTTGCATCAATCGTGCAAAAAGGTTCAATCACCATTGTGTCTAAGTCTTGTCTTATCTGCTTTGTTTCGGAATGTGTTCAATACATTAGGTTATTTTATTTTCATTATTACCATACAATACATAGATTAAGAATAAATGAAACAAATAATACAACATTGACCTATTTGAGCAGACAGATGACCCGCAGTTATGCCTCTGAGGTTCCCGGGTGTAAAACAGAGGCTTTTTTGCTATTTATTTTCCTTTTGCGGAAATTTAGCTTCATTTTACCTTGGCTGTGGACTGATTCATTTATTAGTTGTTACAAAAACATGCACAAGACGGCAGGTATACAAACAAACACGAAACAATTATACAAACAAACATGAACCCGCAACAAATATCAGGTGACAGCTAAACTCATCCAGTTTAATTTTAATCCGAATTAGGGAAACTTCAGCGGGGGTAGGGAAATATCAGTACTTATTTTTACTTATTGTTTTTTATTTTTATTTTTATTTTTTTTTAAACAAAATCCAATTCAATAATCCGTAAGTTTATTAAACACAGTGTGAATGTAATATTCTGCCACCACCCTTCCCATTTAATAGCTCAATTTAGTTCTTGAGCTTATGGTGTGATTAACAGAAAATACAAGTCTGTGTTGTTAAATATTAATTCTGTTGATGAGCAATAAACGACCTTATTCTCAATCAAAACCACTATGCAAATGTTGTGGTAAAACTGCTCAACCGACCGAGAGCAGAGATATTAATTAATTTAATTAATTCTAAGAACGGAATCTGCTGAAGAGTAATAACCACATTATTCTCAATCAGCAACCACTATGCTAATTTAGTGGTGCTCTGCCCTCCCCGATCCGGAGAGGCAGAGACTTTTAATGAATTCAGTACCATTTATTTTAACAACAGCCAAATTCAACAACCCCTCAGTTTATGAAACACAGCGTGACGTAATATTTCGTATCACGTTTCCCGTTAATAAGAGTTCTGTTTAGATCCAAAACTCATAATGGTGCGATTTAAAAAGAATACGACACTGTGTTCTGTTTCGTGTGCTGCTCCCCACAGGGGGAGGGGGGGAGGGGAATTACCCACACCCTCCTCCTGCAGCAGCAACAGGGTGATTTCGAGGCGAGTTGATTTAACTAGTTAAACCGTTGAAATCTCCAGAATTCGGCGATTCGTTTCAGTACAAATCTTTACATTGCTTTTAAACCGAAGTTCCACATTACTGATGCCCTCTTTAAGGTCTCTCCGAATATTTGCCGTGCACACACACAGAGGAAACCAAAAATATTGCATCTATCTGTTCCACAGGTAATTTTATACCGTCAATCACAGAGTCTGGCGAGGCAATGTCAAAATATAGATTTGAAATTACACTCACCAGCTCGACGATTTGTTGGTAACTGTTCGTGACGCCAAAATGTGAAGTAAAAACTTCTTTGCAGCAATGTTGAGCGCATCATCAAATGAGGGAAACTGGATTCGCCTGTCAATACACTGATATTTATTGAGAGACAGACAATTACATACGGCCGGGAGATCATCCTAGTTTCACACTGTCCTTGTGCTCCACCAAGGTAATCTCTGAACCAAAAGACACAAAACATCTAACCAACACGAGGAGAGGCGGGCTCCCAGAAAGCCCGCGTATAATCAATAGCCGATGCGAGACAATGGTCTGCTTGTCTTAAAGAGATCCAGACAAGCCTCAACCTACACAGGAGTCTTTGACTGACTACAAGCAGATGTTTGCAGTATCACAGATTCTATAAAACAATAAGAAACTCTATAAACAGATCAGATGAAAATATTCTCTTACATGTTTAATATTTGTAATCTGTCATATAATAATCAAAGCCCTGAAGGAAATAAAGCAATTTAGCAGCAATTGGAACACAAGAACCACACAGCCAAAATTATTTGGCTGTGAAATATATAGAGATGATGAAACATCCATAAATGACATAGAACAGATATAAACACAAAGCAAATAAAAACAATTAACAGTCACTATTCATAAAATACAGTATATCCGAAAAATATATTGATGAAGTGCCGCTGCAGAACATCATGTGAGTCACTGGGCAAGTCCGTTTAGGAAACACATGATGTACAGAACTTCTTTGTGTGTATAGCACAGATGTACTTGTTGCAGTTGCTGCATGTAGTCTGTGTCTCGGAGTCCTTTGAGGGTCCACAGACCTCACAGCTGGCTGTGGGGGTCCTTCAGCGGATGGCTGTGGCCTGTGGGGGTCTTCCAGCAGCTGGCTCTGTGTCAAGTTCATCTTCCAGTTTGCTGTCAAATTCTGAGTTTACCTCCACATTATCCTCATCTTCAGAAATGTCTTCCTGTCCCACTTCACCGTGTTCTTAATCCACGCAAACCAAAGTTAGCCATAGAGTGCCACAGGGCTCAGTGCTCGGACCTATTTTGTTCACATTATATATGCTTCCATTAGGCAATATTATAAGGAATCATTCTGTAAATGTTCATTGTTATGCGGATGATACTCAACTATATTTATCAATCAAGCCTGATGAAATTAATCATCTAAATACAATTCAAGACTGCCTCGAGGACTTAAAAACGTGGATGACCTTAAACTTTTTGATGTAAAATACGACCAAAACTGAAGTTATTGTACTTGGCCTGAAGAATCTACGAAACAAATTATCTAAAGATATACTAACTATGGATGGCATTAATTTGGCCTCCAGTGAGACTGTAAGGAATCTTGGTGTTATATTTGATCAGGATTTATCCTTTAACGCCCACATAAAATCAATTTCAAGGACCGCCTACTTCCATCTACGTAACATTGCAAAAATCAGGCATATCTTGCCTCAAAACGATGCAGAGAAACTAGTCCATGCATTTGTTACTTCAAGGCTGGATTATTGTAACTCCTTATTATCAGGGTGTACCAATAAGTCAGTCAAGTCGCTTCAGCTGATTCAAAATGCTGCAGCTCGTGTACTAACCAGAGTTAGGAAAAGGGACCACATTACTCCTGTTCTGGCTGCCTTACACTGGCTCCCTATAGAACACAGGATACAATTTAAAATTCTTCTTCTCGTCTACAAAGCCCTTAATGGGCAGGCGCCATATTACCTTAAATAACTCATTATACCCTAATGTCCTACTAGGGCACTGCGTTCCAAGAATGCAGGGTTGTTGGTTGTTCCTAGAGTCTCTAAAAGTACAATGGGAGCCAGAGCCTTTTCTTATCAAGCTCCACATTTGTGGAATCAGCTTCCAGTTTGAGTTCGGGCGGCAGACACCCTATCCGTTTTTAAGAGTGCGATTAAGACCTTCCTTTTTGATAAAGCTTATAGTTAGGGCTGATTAGATTCAGCCCCTAGTTTTGCTGATATAGGTTTAGTTTGTTGGGGGACATCTTACTTCTTCCTTCTCTCTGTCTATACCTGTGTACTCTCATGTTCCGATTAACCCAGTTTCCCCAAATGTCTTTCTTTTTGGTGTCTATATACGCCGGAATCCGGAGTCATGGATGATCCTGTTGCTGCGGTCCTGTGTCCTGAGTCGTGGCTGTGGTCCTGGATCATAAATCCTGGATGGATATCCTCATAGATTCATCTTCCTATTATACAGTAATGACTCTTACATGTCTAATATGTGTAATGTGTACTTGTAAAGCGCTTTGAGCACCTGTAAAAGCGCTCTAATAGAAAAATGTGATGCATTATTTTTATTATTATTATACACACATGCATTTCCAAATATTTGGACTACCTATGTTGCAAATGTATTATCTTTTCAATTTACACACGGCATCTATTGCACGTCTGTCCGTCCTGGGAGAGGGATCCCTCCTCTGTTGCTCTCCCTGAAGTTTCTCCCATTTTTCCCTTTAAACTGTGGGTTTTCTCCGGAAGTTTTTCCTTGTACGATGTGAGGGTCTAAGGACAGAGGGTGTCATATTGTCACACTGATATTCTGTACAAACTGTGAAGTCCACTGAGACAAATGTAACATTTGTGATATTGGGCTATATAAATAAACATTGATTGATTTAATTAGTGGAATAAGGGTGCAAAATATTTAAATTGTATTTTTGGATCTTGAACGAGACCACCGCCAGGGCGCGTATCCCGATACCTGCAGAAGGAAGCCATGCACGCAACGCAGCCCCGCTCTCTTTAACACCAGGCGACTTTCTGCCGCTTTCCTCCGTAGTGCAGTGTTGATCGTTTCACCACAGAGGAAAGCACTTCACAAATTGCAGTACCCATAAGGAGCTGTTCAAATGCCGCAGTTTTTGCGTGGCTGTGTCTTTAGTTGAAAGCCCAGTGGCGATTCAAGTAAACAGATACTGTTCTAAACTGTATTAAAGTAAACAGGTATTATCTTGAAGTGAACATGTATTATTTGGGACTGTTTTAAAGTAATCCTATATATATATATAAACCTTCTTACCTACACTCCATGACCCAGATACCCTGACACACACACATACACCTCCTGTCTCCAGCACACACACATACACTCCATGACCCAAATATCAGTGCACACACACACACACACACACACACACACACACACACACACACACACACACACACACACACACACACACACACACACACACACACACACACACACACACACACACACACACACACACACACACACACACAGGTTATTTTCAAGGTTCTTTCTGGGGCCAATATAATCTCAAGTTCCAATATATCTGTGTACTGTGGTGACACGTTATTGGACATAATTCACCTTGCTTATTGTGTTGCCACACGGACCCTTTAGTGGGGAACACCTGTAGCTTTAGCTGCCATTCCTGCTAGCTCATCAGGCAGAGCAGTGCATGTGTTAACCTCTCTGAAAGTAATGGATAATAAAGATTGGAACTCCATTCTTAATACACCGCCTCCGACTCTCTTTTCACGGCACTACACTGGTGACCCTGACTTTTCCGAGAAAGTTTCCGGAAAATTAACGAACATGGCTGAGCGCGATGTTTTCATAAAGCTGCCGGAATTCTGGGAGCACGCCGCGGAGGCATGGTTCGCACACGTGGAGGCACATTTCACCTGCCGACAGGTCTGTGACAGGGACCTAAAATACTACCATGTGGTAGCAGCGCTGGGGAGCTCCACGTCGTCCAGGTTGGTGGGATTCATCGCAGCCCCCCCACATCATGGCAAATATGAGGCAATTAAGGCCCTTCTCCTTAAGACATTTAGCTTATCTGCTAAGGAGAGGGCCCGCCAGATAATTGACATTCAAGGCCTGGGAGACAGCAAGCCATCCCAGCTAATGGAGAAAATGCTAAATCTGCTAGGGGGGGGAAGATCCCCGGATTTTATTCACGGAGATTTTCCTGCGTCACTTGCCTCCCCGGGTACAGACGGCGCTGGCCAACACGCCTGTCACGGAGCCCCGTGCTTTGGCTGAGGAAGCGGATCGTTTTTTCCTGGCTACGCAACAGCCCGGGGCAGAGACGTTAGCCGCGACGCTCAGCGGCCCACCGGCAGTCAAGAAAGCGTGGCGGAGGCCGGACACGGCTGTGGCTAGCCGGCGTGGAGACGCCGGAGAGTGCGTTTACCACGCACGTTTCGGGACAAGGGCGAAGAGATGCATTGCTCCGTGCAGCTACAAACCCCCGGGAAACGGAGGGGCCGGCGCTCAGTAGTGGCTCTGAGCGTCGGCGGCACGTGCAGGCTCCTCTTCGTCAGCTACAGCGTTTCGGGGAGCTTGTTTCTGTGTGACACGGGCGCTCAACGGAGCGTAGTTCCAGCGTCGAGTGAAGACGTCGCCCGTGGGGGGCACGGACCGCGATTGACGACGGCTAACGGCAGTCCCATTCGCACGTACGGCGTGAGGCCTATGTGTTTGTGCATCGGAGGACAGCGTTTCAGCTGGGATTTTGTGACAGCGGACATTTATTTTCCCCTCCTCGGAGCGGATTTTTTTGTGTGCTCATGGACTCTTAGTGGACGTTAAGAATAGGCGTTTGGTTGATGCCTTAACGTTTTCTTCCCTCGTGTGCACACTTGGCAGCGCAGCGTACGACGGGCTGTCAGGCTCGCTGTCAGGTGCAGACACGTTTCTCAGACTGTTGGCCGAGTTTCCAGACCTGTCGCTACCCACCTTCTCTGCGCTTACCACTAAGCATGGCGTGGAACACCACGTCACTACCGGGGGGCCTCCTGTCTACGCCAGGGCCCGGCGGTTGAACCCTTCTAAGCTGGCTGTAGCGAGGGCGGAGTTCGCAACCATGGAGCGCCTGGGCATTGTCCGCCGCTCCGACAGTCCTTGGGCTTCCCCCCTGCACGTCGTTCCCAAATCGAACGGCGGGTTCCGCCCGTGCGGGGATTACCGCCGACTCAACGACGCCACTACGCCTGATCCGGTGCCGCACATTCAGGACTTTTCGGCGCATCTGGCCGGTACGGGGGTGTTTTCCAAGGTGGACCTGGTGCGTGGATACCACCAGGTGCCCATGCACCCCCTGGACATTCCCAAGACAGCAGTGATAACGCCTTTTGGACTTTTTGAGTTCCTGCGGATGCCTTTTGGACTCAAGAATGCCGCTCAGACGTTCCAGCGCCTGATGGATTCGGTGCTGCGGGACCTGCCGTTTGTGTTTGTTTACCTCGACGACATACTCGTCGCCAGCGCTTCAGTGCAGGAGCACCTGTCCCACCTCCGAGACCTTTTCACACGGCTCAACGAACACGGATTAATCATCAATCCTGCAAAGTGCCAGTTCGGGGTGTCGGACATCGATTTCCTGGGGCACCGCGTCACCAAGGGCGGTGCGACACCTCTGCCAGCGAAGGTGGAGGCTGTTGCGGCGTTTCCTCGCCCGCTCACAGCCCGGTCGCTCCGTGAGTTTCTGGGGATGGTGACTTTCTACCACCGTTTCATCGCCCGGGCCGCACACATCATGCGGCCGCTGTATGAAGCGTTGAAAGGCAAGACCCCCGTCCAGGAGATCGACTGGACAGCAGAGGCGGACGGCGCTTTTGCTGAGGTCAAGACCGCGTTGGCTCAGGCGGCTTTGCTGGCACACCCATCATCTACGGCTCCCATCTCCATCACCACGGACGCGTCAGACTACGCGGTCGGCGAAGTGCACGAGCAGTGGGTGGAGGGCGCTTGGCAGCCGCTCGCCTTTTTCAGCCGCCAGCTGACGCCTAGAGAACGCAAATACAGCGCCTTTGACCGGGAGCTCCTCGGACTTTATTTGGCCGTGCGGCACTTCCGTTTCATGCTGGAAGGCCGTGAATTTACGGCGTTTGTCGACCACAAGCCGCTCACCTTCGCCATGTCAAAAGTGGCGGAGCCTTGGTCGGCACGTCAGCAGCGGCAGCTGTCCTACATATCGGAGTTCACTACGGACATTAAGCACGTGGCTGACAAGTCGAACCTGGTTGCTGATTGCCTCTCCAGGGTCGTCATCGGTGCCGTCCAGTTGGGCCTGGACTATACTCGCATGGCGGCAGACCAGGTCACAGATCCCGGCGTCCAGGCCCTGAAGGTGGAGAGCGCGTGGCTGCGCTTGGAGGACGTGGTGTTCGGCGACGCGGGCATTACTCTCCTGTGTGACGTCTCTACGGGCCTGGCGCGGCCTGTCGTCCCTGCCAGCTGGAGGCGTCCTGTGTTCGAGGCTGTGCACGGCCTGTCACACCCCGGCGTTAAACCTTCGGTGCGTTTGGTAGCGGCGAAGTTCGTTTGGCAAGGACTGAAAAGGGACGTGAGGACTTGGGCCAGGGAGTGCGTGGCTTGTCAACGCGCTAAGGTGCACCGCCACACGAAGGCCCCGTTGGAGCGTTTCCTGGTGCCTGAGAGGAGGTTTGATCACGTCAACATTGACCTGGTTGGTCCGTTGCCTTCCTCTCAGGGGTTTTCCTACCTCCTCACCATGGTGGACAGAACGACCCGTTGGCCGGAGGCGGTTCCGCTCGTTTCGACATCAGCCACAGACGTTGCCCGGGCCTTCATTGCAACGTGGGTGTGTCGTTTTGGCACCCCGTCAGACATTTCCTCAGACAGGGGCTCTCAGTTCACGTCCGAGCTCTGGAACGCTGTGGCAGGCGGTTTGGGGGTTAAGCTGCACAGGACTACCGCTTACCACCCTCAGGCTAACGGCCTCTGCGAGCGCTTTCATCGCTCCATGAAGGCGGCCCTCAAGGCCGGCCTTACGGACGGTAACTGGGTCGACAAGCTGCCCTGGGTGATGCTGGGCCTGAGGACCGCACCTAAGGAAGATCTGCAGTGTTCTACAGCGGAGATGGTCTACGGTCAGCCGCTGAGAGTTCCGGGGGATTTCCTCCCAAATGCATCGGCTCCCTGGTCGGCGTCGGCCCAGCGGACTTTCCTGCGTGACGCCGCTGAGGCCTTTGCTCCGATCCCTACTACTCAGCACGGTACTCAGGTGTCCCAGGTTTCCGCAGAGCTCCGCTCGGCGGAGCACGTGTTCATCCGGCACGATGCGCACAGAGGCCCCCTGCAGCCCCCTTATGATGGGCCTTTCCGGGTCTTGGAGCACGGGGACAAGCACCTGGTGGTCGACCTGGGTGGCAAGGCCGAGCACGTCTCGGTGGACCGGGTGAAGGCTGCTCACCTGGACTTGGACCAGCCTGTGGTGCTGGCTCGACCTCCGCGACGGGGCCCGCCCCCCGGCCTCGTCTCCTGTCACGGATTTAAGACCTGTTGTTCCGGTCCCTCCCCTTCCGGGGGCCGCACAGGCGGGAGTCACTTTTCCGACTCCCATGCTCAGGAGTCGTGGGGGTCGGCGTGTCGTTCCTCCCCGCCATGCTGATTTTGTTTATGTGTGAATTCTGGGGGGGCTTGTGTGGTGACACGTTATTGGACATAATTCACCTTGCTTATTGTGTTGCCACACGGACCCTTTAGTGGGGAACACCTGTAGCTTTAGCTGCCATTCCTGCTAGCTCATCAGGCAGAGCAGTGCATGTGTTAACCTCTCTGAAAGTAATGGATAATAAAGATTGGAACTCCATTCTTAATACACCGCCTCCGTCTCTCTTTTCACGGCACTACAGTACAATGTTTGATTGTTTGGGAAAGAATAGTTTGTGTGAAATCTTCCTTGGGAAATTAAAGGAGTGGAGTCCGGTGGAAGATAAAGATTGATTCTGCCCTTGTCTGCTCACGCTCTGTTCAGAAGTAATGCATCAATATATCTGTGTACAATGTTTGATTGTCTGGAAAGGAATAGTTTGTGTGAGATCTTCCTTGGGAAAGTAAAGGAGTTAACCCAGGTGTAAGATAAAAAGTGATTCTGATCTTGTTTACTTCCGAAGCTGTCACGCTCTGTTCAGAAGAAAAATACTTTTTCCCAGAACTCTTATTCGCTGTATTGGGCCCGACCCAAAGTGAATCCAACCAGTAAGAACACCTAGGGGAGTGAGCAACCGACCCAAACTCCTCCCCACGGACTCTCTGATTCGCTTAGGAGTAAAATGGGACGGACACACATCTCCGCCCCAAATATGTCCATATATACTGTTGTTTATTCATGCAAAAGGCCCCCTGTTTCTGACTGGCTGGTCCCGATATCTGTATCGCACGGCAGTAGAGCGGGGAGCCCGGAGTGCTCTGTTACAGGGCACTCTGTATTTCGTATTGTGTTTTTACCATTAAAATCTGATTATTTTTATAACTTTTATGCCAGTGTTTTGAACTCCTTCTCTTATTAATCTGACCAGGCTCATCTAATGGACGGCGCTGAGCAGAAGTGGGCTTTAAGCCACCACTATTGTGTTTGCTTCTACAATTTGGTGACCTCCCAACGTGATGAGTGCTGGTCTCTAGAAGGACCACCGACAGCCAGCGGACGAATTTCTGTCCAGGGGAGGACACCCCGGACACCGTTGACAACTAAACCAGGACGTCCAGATACAAAGGTGAGCAGACACCTGTTGATTGTCAAAATCTGTGATTGGCTATACTACAAAAAATGTAGAGTTGTCAGCGGCGTTCTCAGTGTTCTTAGTCACGGTAAAAAATACAATACTGTAGAAAGTGTTTGTATAACGGCCCCTACACACGGTGGCGTGCGTTACCGCTTGGCGGTGGGCGTGTCTGAAGCTTGGGGATTTTTTACGAACAACGCGACCAACAACCAATCACATGAATGTCCCGCCCCGGACATACAAAGCAAAGCATTCATGCTACATCCATGCTGGCTAAATATACTGTCTATGCTTGCTAGCTGTCCATTCAAACGAAGTACACTGGATATAAACTCCCCAAACAGGCGAAAACCTATCAGTTTCACCCTCTGTCTCTGCCACCTCCCCCCATGCCTGGCTCCTCCGCTTTGTGTCCCTGTATGTAAAGAGGGACTGGTCATATAGTACCGGGTGATTCCTTACCGCCACGATAATTTTCTCCTCCATTTTTTGACATATGGGAAATAACTGTGGTCTGGCTCTCCCAACATACACGCGGTTTGATTGGCTAGCGCTTGTAATGTCAGATTTGCATACGCGGGATTTGATTGGCTGACGCCTCCGTCGAGGCGGCACAAGTAGAACATTGCTCTACTTTTCCAGCGAGCACCGTGAGAGAAGCTACGCTTTGCTCCCACAATGCAGTTCGGCGAATCGTGACGTCACCCCATTCAAAGTGAATGGGCAGAAGCGTTGAAGCGGCAACGCACGCCGCCGTGTGTAGGGGCCGTAAGAGTCAGGTAGGACATTCCGGACCTATAAGGCACTGAGTGTGTGTAAGAGTCTGGTATTGCATTCCAGTACCTTAGCTCACTAAAGCAAAGTTGGTGCTCAGAGTCAGGTAGGACATTCCAGACCTGAGGCATCGAGTTATATTTAAGAAAGTGTTTGTATAAGAGTCAGGTAGGACATTCCGGACCTATAAAGCACTGAGTGTTTGTAAGAGTCGGGTGGTGCATTCCCGTACCTTAACTCACTAAAGAAAGTAAAGTGAACCAGCGAGGTCTCCGTGGGGTACTAGTCCTGCACGGCTGACTCACTGGGAAAATTCTGTAATAAACTGTGTGATTTTTTTCGTCGAAACTGTGTCAAAATTGAGAAAAGAGAGCAGAAATAGTGACAGGAGACAGTTGCAGAGCTGAGAGCTTCATCAGACAGAGGAAGCTCATTTGTGGTCAGCTGCTGCCCTCTGGTGGCGAACAGGGTGTGTAACAATATTCTGTGTTGTTTCACACTGCAAAAACTTTGAATTCAGAATAGAATAAGGACATTAAGAGTAACGACAAGATTTGTCCAGTGTATTAATAAATACAAGTGAACACATATCAACCTAGTCAGATAATAGATACGAAGTCAATTATGGAAGAAGAGTTTGAAAAGAGTGATTTAGGCGTTCCAATTCCTGGAAGCTTCCGCGAACAATGGGAACAGACTGAGAGGTTGATTCTCAGTGGAATCAAACAGAGAGACAAGAAAAAGGCTTGTGCAGACCTAAGGTTCCTAACAAATAAAATGATAGAAGAGGACAGAGTAGGAGCCGACGAGACATTCGGACATCTGTTTTGTTGATTGTTCTGTCTGTTGGTTGTCATTGTTGATTCGTAAAGACCTTGTTTTATGTTGGTAAATGTTTTGGTATACCAATAGTTTGTTGTTAGTTGTTGAAAGAAGCCCCCTTCTCTTGAAAAGGCTGAGAGCTCCAGCCGGAGCCGGGGTGTCAGTATTTGTACTTTCTGATTCTGTAGAAGAGTAGACCCTTTGTTTCAATCAGAAAAAGAGCAAGCTATTCATCACAATTGTATTTTTAGGTTATGAATAAAACAACAAGTAGTAGCCTAAGTGATAAGCAGAAGGGTTTTTGAACGCTTGTCAGTCAGAAGGAATCTATTAATGTGTAAATGACAGGGGTGCTTATGCCCATTTCGGTTTTCAATGTCCGCCATCACGTTAAAACAGAGGATTGGTGGCATTTTCAGTTCATTGCTTACTTCCACACGCCTTTTCCCCTCCTTGCCTCTTTCATGACTTTATTTAATGCATTAGAACGATTGTTATCGTAACTTTCCGTGTTTCTGGAAGTCAAACTCACTGTTCACATTACGGAGTATATTTCCGGAACGGCCTTTCAAAAAAGAAGCCACAGGCCGCTGTTCACCAGAGATGCCTTCACAATAAAACAGTAATTAGCTTAACAATATATTTAACTTATATTACGTCCTTAAACATTGATTTTAATTCATTACAGTTTTCAAATACGGCGCGGATTGAATACAGTTATTTGTGTATTCTGTTACAACCTCACCATGCTTGTAACACAACTTAGATAAACAATTTGAAAATGAATAGAATTAACCAAGTAGATAAAAGATTAGTATAGTGGTTAAGGAGGGTGTCTTTGTTTTGCCTATTAACTTAGAACTGAAGTAATTACCATTAGTTTGTTTTAACATTCACATGTTTCAGCATTCCTGACCTCAGCCATTTTATTTTGTAACCCGTTGGGAGAGAGATTTAAATTGAGTTTTTCTCAGTAGCTGAATGGCTGTGATTACAGCAGCATTGGATAGTTCTGCACCACCTTTTGGGTTCTCTGAATCAGTGTGTTGGTGAAGAGTTGCTCACTGCAAACAGAAGAAGTGTGCAAAGGACGCATCTCTGAGGAGATATTGACATTTTGCTTGTGCCTTGTTGTCAAGGCAACAGTGGTGTGAAGAGGTACTGCGGTTTTGTGGGATTTCTGCTGTACAGAGGACAACGTGTGTCTGCCAAGTGATTCCTTCCCTCATCCCAATGCCAGGGAGAGTTTCCTTGGAGCCCACTGATCAGGGCCGGTCCTAGATTTTTTGGGGACCCTGCCACTGACTACAGCTGCATCACTGACTGTGCTCATTATGACAAGATCTTGAGACATGCCTGTCTCAGATTGTTCAGACTCTGAAGGAATGATGCAATGATTTTACAGCATAATTGTGCAAGAGTTTCCCAGGGGGTGGTGTAGAAACCTTAATGCTTAGTGTTTAGATAGGAGGCTGCTGGTTTAAATGATGGTCTGGAATACTGAAAAGATTAAAGTTTAATATTCTTGGTTAGCAAACAAGACATCTGATTATTATGTCACACATAATAATCTTGTTCTAGAAACTAGCTATGGGTGAAACGTGTGGTTGTTATACCATTGTTATCATGAACAAAAGATAAATAAGGAAATAGTATCTGCTTAAAGATGAACGGATTTCATATCCTAGAGAGGATTAGTTATTGTGAATACTCCACAAGGTATCTCCTAATGTATTTTAAAGAACCAAATTTAAAGAACTTGAATTTACTTGATAAATAAGTGAAGATAAGAAGATGTATTAACCATGAATTAATCAATTGGTAAATTAAAAATAGCAGTAAAGAGGAAAACTATTAAAGTGAAGTGAAAAATCATCCTAAAACACACTGATGGAAAAGGGGGGAGGCGTGATGGAGGTATGCACAACCGCCTAGGGCCTGGCGTACACATGCGTGGACATCACATTTTTGGTCATATGACCACAGTCGTTAATTCTGCTGAACTGGGGCCTCATGGCCACGTATGTGGGCACTTACACTGCCATCTGGTGGTGTCAGAAGAGTACAACACACTACGGTAAAAATTCAAAATGGCGACAAACTCAAGGGATCATTCAAGTGGCAGCTCCAAATACAAACCTCGACAAGGTAAGAAGTCCTATCATATTTCAAGGCTTTTTCTGATTTAGATATTTATCAAAGCATTGTACGTTTGTCATGACATGCAAATTTGACAAAAAATGTGTAAAAATAACAATTTGGTATGCTGCTAAACATGATGTACATGTATGTGTACATCGGGACTTAGGTTGGTCGAAAATGCTAATATGTTAGTAAAAATGTGCACAAGTAAAATAGCTTATAGCTAACTGGTGCAGCTAAAAAGCTGTACATTGTCCCGATGAAATAAATAACAATTAAATAACTAAATACATACATACATACATAAATTAGTTGGGTTGAAAATGTTAATATGCTAGTACAAATGTGCCTTGCTATAGCTAATAGCTAGAGTTGTTTATAGCTAACTCTGGTGCAGTTGAAAAGCTGTACATTGTCCCAGTGAAATAAATAACAAAGAAATACATAAATGCATACATATATAAATGACATTGGTTTGTATTTGATTTTTTCATGTTTTTATTTCCAGAGCGTTTTTCTGTGCAACAAACATTGGAGCTACTTGGGTTAATCGATGGAGATAACTCAGATTTGGAAGACTTGTCTGACAACGATGATCCCATCCTGGATGTCAATTATCAACCCCCACCACAGGAGCAAAGCAGCAGTGAGGATGAGGATGACAGTAGTGATGATGAGGACCCCATTCCTCAGCCCACTGAGCACAGCAGAGGACGTAAACGTCTCCGTGGTGCAAATAATGGTTAGCCAAGACCCAGTGGATATTTGTTTATTTTAGGCAGGGCCTCAGGGCTAGGTGAAGGATAGGAAGCAAAATGTTTATTTACAACACTTGTTGACAGGTTCAGGTTCAGGTTCAGGGACAGGGACAGGTTCATCCCGCACTCCCAGACGGCGCCGTCAAACTCAGCAGATCGAGGCTGATCGCTCCGATGATGACTCGGAAGAGCCAACACCAGGACCAAGCACTCAGGGACAGCCCAATAAAGGTAATTGTTATTATTTTAGCATGCCTTGAGGGTACATTTTCAAATTTCATATAAATGTCCACTCAGATTCAACTACGTTATGCACCAATAAACCTCAGTGAATTGCTTGCATGGGTAGAAATATGTAACTTACTTTGCAATAAGTACTATTTGTATTCTGATTCTGGTTGTGCAGGACGTGGGTTGCGCTGGAGGGCTACTCCATTGACGCCAGACCTTGCCCAGTTTGAGCACGAGGACGACACTGAGCTAGACAGGAATGGCTGGACCCCACTGGACTATTTTCAACAGTACATAGATAGAGATTTGATGAAAATGATTTCAGATTGCTCTAATGCTATGTCACTGTCTAGGAGTGGGGATCCACTCAACACCTCTGTAGATGAGGTTTACCACTTTTTTGGTGCCTGTATTTTGATGTCCTGCATCCGATACCCAACAATCAGGATGTACTGGTCCAAAGCCTTGAGAATCACTGCCATCACTGACAAATTCACGCGCAACAGATTCTTCAGACTGAGGGGATCAATAAAAGTGCTAATTGATGATGATGTGCCAGAAGATCTGAGGAAGAGGGACACATTCTGGAAGGTGAGGCCTTTTCTTGATCGGATTCTGCAAGGCTGCAAGTCTCAGAATCGACCTGAATGCGCATCCATTGATGAGCAGATGATTCCTTTCACAGGAGCCTGTCCATGCAGACAATATCTGCCAATGAAGCCAAACCCAGTTGGCATCAAGAACTTCGTTTGTGCTACAGCAGATGGCATTGTGCTGGACTTTGATCTGTATCAAGGTAAAGGTGCACTGCTTGAGCAGGTCGAAGAAGAAGAGGTGGGCCTGGGGTTGGGAGGCTTAGTCTTGGCTCGTCTGTGTCAAACTCTGCATCGTGGCACGAAAGTGTATTGTGACCGGTTCTTCACAAGCATCCGATGTGTGGAACAAATTATGAAGAAGGAGATGTACATTACTGGTACAATAATGAAGAACCGACTCGCTGGCGCGAAGGAGAAGCTAGCCTCTGACAAAACCATGAAAAACACAGGAAGAGGTACCTCATCAGAACTTTCCACTGAAGACGGAAAGTTGTGTGTAGTGAAGTGGTACGACAACAAACCAGTGTTGATGATGTCTGTTGTTCATGGCACAGAGCCTGAAGACACCTGCCAGCGCTGGGACAAGAAATTGAAAGAATATGTGACTGTCTCGCGACCAAGCATTGTCCGTGAGTACAACCTCAAGATGGGTGGAGTTGATTTGATCGATAGAATGATTAGCTACTATCGCATGAGCGCCCGTACTAAGAAGTGGACGATGCGGATGCTAATGCACTTCACGGATCTGGCTTTAGCCAACAGCTGGCTGCTCTACCGCAAAGACCTCGCAATATGTGCTGCACCAAAGAAGAGCATCATGCAGTTCCTTGAGTTCCGTACGGAAATGGCTATGACCCTCTTGGCCCAGCATCACGGTCAAGGAAGCGATGCAGACCTCTCTGAACAGTCAGAGGAAGAAGACAACTCAAATCAAGGGAAGAAACGTTCTGTGACGGCAGTGCCCCATGTCTCGGTCCGCAGGAGGGCGAATGCCCATCTCCCAGAGATGATCAGCCTGAAGAACGCGGCGCGCTGCAGGGTAGCAGGCTGCACTGGAAGAACCCGAGTGCGTTGTGTGACCTGCAAAGTGTTCTTGTGCTTGCAAGGCGATCGCAACTGTTACACAGCCTTTCACACAGCCTTTCACACATGTTCCTAAAGAAAAGGGCATTCCTATTTTTTTTTTTACATGACCAATGCAACATTTCACATAAGCCATACTGTAACTGTCCAAGTTTTTGTGACTGTTTTGTTTTTTCACAATGATGTTCAAAACACATACAACAGTAGCCTATGTGGTATTATTAGATGCAACAGTGACAATGCAAAATGCTTTGAATGTTTTATATTTTGTTACAGGCATATGATGTCTTCCTGATACTGTTTGTAGCGTTTTAAATGAGCTGTACTGTAGTTGTGACAGTCCAAAAGGAGCAAAAATGCAGTGTTTTCATGTTGTTTTTACTCTCAGATGTTCAAAACATGTAAAATGATGTGTGTATAAGTTATTAATACATGCAAAAGCAGCCAGGAAAAACTGCTGTGTTCAAGGTGGAAATAAAATAGTTGTTCACTCTATTACAAAAAGGTGACTTATGTGGACATCATTTTTCTCTAAAAGTACATCATGTCAAAAGATGATACTTAGTTGTTATACTTATCAGGTTCCAATAAGCCCAAATAGCAAAGAGAAATAAAAAATGCATATAAAAAAACAGCTTGGGTCTTAGGAGGTTAAGTAGTGGGTGTTTGGGAGTTAGGAGTACAGTGTAGAACCATATTCTTCAATCTTTTCATCATGTTTACAAATTATTCTTTTAGAGTTTTTATTCAGGTGTGAATTTGGTAGTGTTTTAATTTGTTACAGTATTGATCAGTTCAAAGGGAGAGTATTAGTAACATCTCTATAAGATCAGACAAATATTTATTTATATAGGCCATGTTGAAGGGAAAGCTAGTTCTAAACAAAATATAGTATTTCAATTTGAGGTATTGGCTTCACCATTGCAGCATATATTACTACAGGAGAACTTGTTATGGGGAAATAACTGTTGTTTGTCGTCCAAAATGTAGAGTTTAAAATAAAATAAAAATAAAAAAACAGCTAATTTAATTTGAAAAAGCAATATAATTGGGAGTAAACAAATGTGGGGCCTTAAGGTCACCCATTGTAATGGTGCATATTATTGACGAGTAAGAGGGAGAATGGGTCACTTGACCCACCCTGCAGTGGTTTTTAAAATCTTAGTTGCAGCTTCACAGGGAGCGCACGGCACCAGATTATGAGTTTAAAAGACAAGCGTCACCACCTCCTAATGAACATCTATTTAGTTAGTAGTTGACTGACATTTAGAGATGTTAAAAAGTAAAAACATACCTACCATAAGGGATCATTCCTAAATTCAACTACAAACCATTAAATCCTTAATAAAGGAAGGAGTGATTGTTACATGTTCGGACACCCAAGGTTCCACGCACTGTTAGGGAGGTTAAACATTGTTCTTTAAGTGGACCAGAATTGAAGATAAATTAATATGAGTTATGAAATACATGGCAGAGCTTTACAGATCCTGATAATGTTTTGACTCAAGAAAATAATTATAGGCACAAGTTTCTGATCTATTAGACATTTTAATATAGATGAGGTGTTAATGAACTGCAGTAGTAGTACTATAAGGAAGTGAGTTTTGTACCAAGTTGCAGGAAATGTGGGAAATAGCTGTCCCAATGAAAAGTTAGAGATATCTGGAAAATTATAGTTGTAATCGTGAATTAATAAATGATGGTGCTCCATATATGACTGATTTTTGTAGACAAAGGATACTGGCCTATGCTGAAATATCAAAGTCTCTGCAGAGCACGACACGTGGCCAAAAAGACTGAGACCAACTGACCTTTGACCCTGACCGACAGTGTGACTTGAGAAGGCACTGTCAATGACTGACTCTGGGGTGTACCTGACCAAACTTGACTTTACAACCTGACAGTGTGAGTGTGAATGTGAGTGTTTGTCTGCATGTGATCAGTGCAACTGCATGATTTAAAACAATGACTAATCAAGCATGCTTTTGGACTAACACATTATTCTGGGGCTCTGTGGGAAATGAGAGGTTTCCTAAAATGTGTGACCGGTTTCTAATCTACTTGATGATATTTCACTCCCACAGGCAGTGGCTGTTTGCAGAATGTGAAGCTCAAACTAAAACATGAAGATTCTGTTTCTTTTAGGACTGAAAGATGGAGAGAAACACTTCATTTCACTGGAGTGTTTACTGTGGGAAATGATGGATGTACATTTGTGAATAATGTTTGGTATTTTCTTATAATCAATTATTACCTGAAGGTTTTCTTCCAATACAGGATTTTGTTACACATGAGTTCATGTGTAAAAAGGGGGAGTGTAAACTTCACAATCTATATTTTTCAATCTGACCATTGATTGACAGTTTTAGAATTAACCGGCTCCATATCTGGGGATAAGATACTGTTTGATGGATGTTGACATGTTTCTAATATTGATTGAGTTATAACAGGTAACACAGATGCAGAATCAGTGGCCAAGGGGCTACTGTGAGAGATGTAATTCCAGAATGGAATACTGAAGAAGTTGACCTGTGATAATGAAACAATTTTGTAATATTTCAACAGGTATTAAAGTAACTGAGGTTTGAAATGTAGAAAGAACATATTACAGTTAAAGCTAAAACATAGTAATGTAATGACACAGAATTGTATTTAGACAACATCTTGTAACTAGCCTGGTAAAGAAGTAAAAGCCATAGACTTTATTGTTTAGGTCATTATGGGGATATACATTTCATCTAAATTCATAATAGAAAGACATTTGATGACAGTTTGTTGGAATTCTGTATTCATACGCAGTGGGGGATCAAAAAGCTGAGGGCCCAGGAGCCCTGAGCGTAGGCTTGAGGGATTTGTATCAGATTTCTCCACACAGGTTGCTGGCGCCAAAAGGGGGACAGCTCGTACCATGGGAGCCAGTGTGCGGCGGGGAAACCACCTGCTAGGACCAGGGGACGACATCAGGACGGATCTGGCTCTCGTCAAGGAGGTCGACTCGGAAGCTGTCATCAGCGGACTGGAGGAGAAGGACCTCAAGGACATCCATGCAACAGACGACTTGGAAGCTGCCATCAGCGGACCGGAGGAGGAGGATCGGGAGGACATTTCTAGCGGGCCGGAGAAGGAGGATCGGGAAGACATCTCTCCAGCATCGACCCGGAAGCCGCCATCAGCGGGCCGGAGGAGGAGGATCCAGAAGACATCTCTCCAGCATCGACCCGGAAGCCGCCATCAGCGGGCCGGAGGAGGAGGATCCAGAAGACATCTCTCTAGCAGGCAGCCCAGAAGACGCCGTCAGCGGATCGGGGGGACAAAGACACGGCAAGCCAAGACGGCACAGGGGACTACACTCTCCGCTGAAACAGGTTGATATAGCCGGTGTGGAGTTTGTTCTAATATCCCATTTTTGAGGAACTCTGTTTCAATATCCCATTTTTTGAGGAACTTTGTTTTAATATCCCATTTTTTGAGGAACTTTGTTTTAATATCTCATTTTTTGAGGAACTTTGTTTTAATAACCCATTTTTTGAGGGAGAAGCTGCCCCTTCCCCTTCGTACCAAATGCCTTTGTTGGCTTACGCGTCGGAGGAGGACGAGCACGATGACTCAGCCGACAAGGACAATTTTTTTAAAAACATATTTTGGTCTCCCTCCACTGTCATAAGAAGTTGTTATGGTGGACTGTTCCTAAAGGTTTAAAGTGCTCTAAATCCCAGCTTCTGATGGATTTATATAAATGTTGGGGAACAGACAGTGGAAAAGAATGACAGTGGTTATGTTTCAAATGCTGTGTATAAGTTGATCTCTGAAGGTTATATCAAAAGAGGGATTAAAGTAAACAGATACTGTTCTAAACTGTATTAAAGTAAACAGGTATTATCTTGAACTGTATTGAAGTGAACATGTATTATTTGGGACTGTTTTAAAGTAATCCTATATATATATATAAACCTTCTTACCTACACTCCATGACCCAGATACCCTGACACACACACATACACCTCCTGTCTCCAGCACACACACATACACTCCATGACCCAAATATCAGTACACACACACACACACACACACACACACACACACACACACACACACACACACACACACACACACACACACACACACACACACACACACACACACACACACACACACACACACACACACACACACACACACACACACACACATTTGCCCCCCCAGAACACACACAGGTTATTTTCAAGGTTCTTTCTGGGGCCAATATAATCTCAAGTATCAATATATCTGTGTACAATGTTTGATTGTTTGGGAAAGAATAGTTTGTGTGAAATCTTCCTTGGGAAATTAAAGGAGTGGAGTCCGGTGGAAGATAAAGATTGATTCTGCTCACGCTCTGTTCAGAAGTAATGCATCAATATATCTGTGTTCAATGTTTTATTGTCTGGAAAGGAATAGTTTGTGTGAGATCTTCCTTGGGAAAGTAAAGGAGTTAACCCAGGTGTAAGATAAAAAGTGATTCTGATCTTGTTTACTTCCGAAGCTGTCACGCTCTGTTCAGAAGAAAAATACTTTTTCCCAGAACTCTGATTCGCTGTATTGGGCCCGACCCAAAGTGAATCCAACCAGTAAGAACACCTAGGGGAGTGAGCAACCGACCCAAACTCCTCCCCACGGACTCTCTGATTCGCTTAGGAGTAAAATGGGACGGACACACATCTCCGCCCCAAATATGTCCATATATACTGTTGTTTATTCATGCAAAAGGCCCCCTGTTTCTGACTGGCTGGTCCCGATATCTGTATCGCACGGCAGTAGAGCGGGGAGCCCGGAGTGCTCTGTTACAGGGCACTCTGTATTTCGTATTGTGTTTGTTACCATTAAAATCAGATTATTGTTATAACTTTTATGCCGGTGTTTTGAACTCCTTCTCTTATTAATCTGACCAGGCTCATCTAACGGACGGCGCGGAGCAGAAGTGGGCTTTAAGCCACCACTATTGTGTTTGCTTCTACACGATCTGCTGATCTATCATCGAAATGATATGCTACAAAGGGGCGGACTGGCCATCTGTGTGTTGAACTTTCCTGTCGGCTCCCAGACCGTAGTCGAGGGGATGACTCTGTCGTCTCCCAGGGCAGAAGCAACAAGCTTCAGGTTCAATAACCCACTTACACGCCACACCCCTCTCTCTCTTAAAAGGGACAGCGATCTCATCTCACTCTGCATGACCCTAATATCATAACATGTGTGTTCTGGAGAATCACAGAACGGACGATCGTCCTTAATATTATGCCGTTTAAACAAATTATTTAAATTTGTTTTGATAAATTTGGCATCATATAAATTGCGCTGACAGGTCCACACAATGCTTCCCCGCAGCGAGGGGCCCTCCTGTTGACAGTTCACGAGCGTCAAGCTCCTCACCCACCCCCCGTTGATAATTTACGATCGTCGGCACGCTGATAACCAATTTTCTTTTGTAATGGCACTTCATATCAAAAAGGTTGCCGACCCCTGCATTAACCCCATTATAGCAGATGCCACATTGAATGGATGAAAACATTTATGCATCAATAATTACAACGGAGTATTTCTAAATACAAGTTGTAAAAATACTTATATATATTGTGACAACCCTGTGGTTGTCCACCAGGTGTTGCTGCTGTAACCTGTGTGTTTGTTGTAATCAGCAGTGATGGGACCCACCTGTGGCACTTGATTGCAGGATATAAGAGGGCTGCAGAACAGGCTCTCGCTCTCTCTCAGCTGCCCTGCTCGGTGCAGCAGGACACCGCTCCTTTGTTCTGTTTTATTGTTGGTTGTAACCACTGTGTTGGATGAAATAAATGATTGTTTTGGGCAACTCCGGTGTGGAACTGTTGTCCTTATGTCACAAGCAGAGCCAGCTTGTAACAGTATGTAATACTAATTTGAATGCAGGACATTTTCTTATAATGCGTATGTTTACCTAGGTAAATAATCTGAATACTTCTTCCACCTCTGAGTTTGGACCCTGTCGCTGTTTTTAAAACTTTAATTCAATGTTTGATATTTCCAGAGACCCTTTCAGACCACTGCTAAGGGGGAGGGGGGGGGGGGTGTTTTGTCACATTCCAATGGGCCATTACTTTTTAAACAAAGAGTCACTGCCCTGCATTGATATAAGGGAGCTGTGGGGGGTGGTGAATGGTACATGGTCAATGTTTGTTTAAAAATGTTTGCAGTCGCGAAAGCTCTAAGCCAATGGACAAAAAAAAGGATCAGTCTATCTATGTGTCGAGCAGAGTTGGGTGTGAAGACTTAAAGAGCCTGTGACACGAGTTTCCCCCATCATCCAAACCCATCAATTTGAGTAAATATTGTCCCCTTGAAAACCGTTACTGAACTGATTTTGGATATTTGTACTTTGATAACCATTAATCTGCCCTTCAATGTTGACCATTTTCTGGATCTTCTCGGGGATTCTTCAAGTCCCGCCAAATTATGTGTGACGTCATTGCGGGCACAGCGCTCCAGCTGCACCGTCCGGATCCCAGCATCTGCATGCAAACGCACGATGGCGCACACAGCAGCAAGCTCAGACAGCGATGACAGTTTAATTTTGAACGTGTCTGAGAGCTCATATGAGGCTGAAGGATCGGTTTATGTTGTATCTGTTAGAAATTTAGGAATTAGGTGCGTCAATATGGACGATCATACGGTCATGTATAGGAATGGGACTGCGCGTCCACATCTCCACGTGCAGTGCTGCATACCCCGTGCAGATCACGGACCCACATGGGTAGGGGTGTCCGAAATGAGGTGCTACATATGTACATACTCAATGCTGTGGACAACCCCCCCACAGGAGCAATTTGGGGTGAAGTGTCTTACCCAGGGACACAACGACAGGCTGACTGCAGTGGGGTTTGATCCCTGATCCCAACATCAACGCACAACCCACTGCGCCCCACCCCCAAACGCAGCACACCTATAGTGTAAGCGCGCCACAGTTTCGCGCTGCGAGGCTCCACTAGCACCCCCCCAGCACGTCACAGTTTTGCCACTGAGAGAGTGTGTGTGACCAATGGGTCCATTATGGCATGTCACATGTCACTGTACCCAGGAAGATAACAATGGAAAAAGAGAAATCTGAAACGAGGCGTTCTGGGGCAGCATAGACAGGTATTTTCTGTGTTAGAGTTTTACTCGCTACAGGGTGTACTTTGAGGGTTAGTGACTTTTAAGCCCGAGAGGACCCTAATCCGGGTCCTGCGGGTAGTTTTTTCACAAAACTGTGTCTCAGGGCTTCTTAATATTTAAAAATGAATGTGTCACTCATTTAATGGGAAGAAACTCAGCTAACTGACAATACGAACCATTTTTACCGAAACAAAGCACAAGTCTCACAAGAAGCGTCAAAATGAGCCCTGATCGAAAAAATGCTAACGCACTTAGCACAGAACTCAAGGTAAAAATACCCTTATTACTTATCGTAAATGCACATACAAGATATCAGATTTAAAGCTGAGATTCCACAGGTATTAGTATCATCACTGAGCGATCAGAACTTGTGACAGGGAAAGCAAACACAGACATCACAACACGTAGCTTTACGGAGCATTCACGGGAGATCGTCTCACCTTAGCTGTTATCCTGATCAAAAGTCGTGTTCAATGGCATTAAAACGATAAAAACGCTGCTGAAGGTTAATCCAATGTGTCTGGGTCACTTTGAAATGATTACTGATAATCCATCATTCCATTTTTATGTCAAAAACGGAGATTTCATATTAGCTGCTAATGAAAGCCACCAGAGCGTATCACAGCTTCCGGTTCCGGGGCATTCTGGCTGCGCATTACTCATTCACCAATGGGTAATGTTTAGATGGAATTTAGGAACTTCCCCTCGATTCTATTGGCTCTAATGGTTAAAAAGAGATGTCAATCATCAAATTTGAACGAGGGGGGCCAGAGATATGGAAAATGCACCCACATGACCCCAGAAGTGTTTTTTTTCTAAATCTCTCTAAAAAGGTCATGTCACTTGTTTTGCATCAATCTTGATACAGGGTACTTATATGTTATAGTTTGGATTCCTAAAGCTTCGTCTACCATCCCATCATTCAAGGGTGGTTTTCACTACAAGTAATTTTTTTTCGGACGGACACTATAATTTAATTTATTTTACTATGTTCAATCTGAATTTACTTTAAAATAAAAAAAAATCTATATTGATTCTGACTTTTCTACATCCAACTCACAAGTTTATCATTGCTTAGAGAAAAAATATTATTAATTTACCCCTTTTAGTGAAGTTATAGTAATTTGTTCTGGGAATGTCATTTTCGAGACCTGAAAAACAGGCTCAGGGCTTAATTAAACAAGATATATAAACAATAACATGTCTTTCCAGGGAAGAAACTGTATGCCACTATATATTGCAAAAGAGTATTTGATGATAGCAGCTGGATTTTCTTCACCTGACATCAGATCCAGAACTGTAGCTTTTCTGGTAACACAGTTGTTTTAAATATATACAGCTCACTGGGTAGGAAGTAACATATTTGAGGTGCTGGCTAACGGTAAGCTACGCTGTGTTGTCTTTGAGCTCCAAGCTCCTGGAAAGCTAAACTTTGTGTCTTTTTAGTTGAGTAAGTGTAAGAAATAATCAATATATTGTGGCGGAACTTTAAAGGACATTATTTACCGTAGCAGTGGTTTCCCCAGGACCGGATGTGGGCGACACCTTGAAGTTCGGGTTTCAGGTTGTAGCATGTAGCTAATATAGTATATTGTGTATGTGAATATAAGGAGCATGACACGTGGAGTTACATACTAAACACACCGTCTCTAACTCTCACTCATCAACGCTGCATTACTACTATTATTATGTGTTGAATGACCAACACACAGCAGAATAATTGTATATTAAAATACCATAAGGGATACGCTACTGCTACGTTATCAAAGGCTACAGTTCAGAAAGTGAAATCGCATTTATATCTATCATCGTTACCATTCTCCATGCGAGAAGTCTAAATGAGTTAGCGTAATTCAACATTAAACTGATTTGCCGAAACAACGCTATCAGCAGACTGGGCCAATTTGTTTAAGCTATTTGGTTTGCGGAAGATTGTGGAACGTGACAGCATTGTTGACCAATTATGACAAATGCATACTTACTGAAATCCCCTCAAATGTGAGTATTGCATTATCCTCTCTAAGCTCTGTTTAATAGCCCTACCGTCAGTGTGTGAATGAGTAAATGTTGGAATGTATTATAAAAACACTTTGAGTGGTCGGAAGAAAGGCACTATACAGATGGAGCGCTTCATTTCAGACGCCTACCCGTGCGGGTCCGTGATCGGCACGGGCTGGGCCCCTGCTGAAAAGGAAAACCCCCTGCAGGACATGAAACGCCCCCTTGATAAATACATTTAATTATAATGAAACCAGCTGCAATGGATCATGGATCCACCAGGGGGAGCCGTGATTAAAAAGCTGCCACAATGGAACTCATGTGAAATAAACAGCTGATCTACAGGTATCTGATATAGTGGATATTTGTTAAGATCCATATGTCACGGATAGGATCATATTCTGTGCTAAATAAGAGACATGTAATCATTTACTAAACATCACCATGTTTTTATTGAACAAAATAATGTTTAATTCACGTTGGCGTAAGTACAAAACCATCGCTATGTTTTTAGATCAGGAAATGCATCCAGGCTCAAACAAACGATTTTCAATCATCATCCTCAAGATCATTTAATTTGCGAGTTGAAATGAATGCACTAAATGTAATCCACGTGAGTTTACAACAACAAAAATAATCGCTTTGTTTTTATATCACATCCGACCGGAGGAAAATGCAGCACGGGTCTCACTACCGATCATCCTAATCCCACGGGCAAACAATAATATGTACAGTGTTAATAGTGTACTGTATTATTAGTGTTTAATATTACTGGGGATTTCGGAATGGTACTGGATTTTGATTTATTGTATCGGCTTCATATCGCAATATATTCCCGAAGTCTGAAATGCAAAAATGTCCCACATTAGGGCAATTCACCCTACATTTAATCATTCAAACAAAATCATATTTAGTTTCTTTTTAACTAAATAAATGTGGTTTAATCCACATAATTTACTGTGTTAATTGTTTACTGTAGTATTCTGCACATTACTTTTCGCTGCTTGTTGCACCCCTGGTTAGAAGCTAAACTGCATTTCGTTGTCTCAGCAATATGTGCAATAACAATAAAGTTGAATCTAATCTTGAGCAGGAACAAATGTATTTAGGCTACTTAGTACATATCTGACATAAACGATTAAACACATTTGTGCATTCTTTAAACCGAGTCAAGCCGAGTCCGGAGGTGGCGGCACATTAAAGTGTGCACCTGATTGTTTAACTTGAAGGTGCCTGATGACATTTTATAGCTTTTATAGCCTATTGTATAATAACTGTGTGATTTATATTGCTTTTCAAATGCATATGGCCACCCATTTACACTGCTCTTCCCGTCAAGAATATGAATAGAACTTAGTTAGATCACTTTACATTTCTGTAAATTAATTTTTAATCACACACGTCTCCCTACGTCTCCCCGTCCCGAAAATGATAAATAAAATAAAAAGAGGAAACAATTTTCAAGTTCAGTTTTCAACGTTTTATTTAAAATAACTGACATAACAGACACCATATGTGGTGGCTGTTATGTCAGGCCTACAGTATACTGTAGGCCTATCTGCTGCGGAAACCAGGACGAGCTATTTCGGGATCTGTTTTTCGGGGGCTCCTCAGTCTCTCATGTACCCGGCTCCTGATCTTATGCCACTGGTCAATGTTCAGATTTGGGACCCAATTGGAAACATAGGACTCAATCTTTTTCAACCTCTTGACGGGAAAAAAGGAAGGTGTAAATGGTTGAATGATGAATAAACAGTGAGGAGGGGTACAGTATGAATACACTAGATATACACAGCAGCCCAGCCTGTGAGCAGTATGAACACCAATGAGCGCTCAGCTCGAGATACCAGCGAGTCGAGAGAGAGAATGATATCTGCATTTTCTCTTTTGGTTTGATTAGGACACATCCTAGGGATTGTGTTTACAAACATTGACCAGACCGTTCACCAGCCCCCACCCCCCATGTTGCCTATGCTGTCCTGTGTTGCGAACTCTTTGTTTAAAACGAATTGGCCATCGAATGTGTGGAGGAATTCTCCCAAGGGTCAAATTCCACAGCTCCCCCCCCCCACTCCTGTGATCTCCCATCCCCCAGTCTGTAGGTTTGTGTTTGCATATTTCTATGCCGTAATTCATACTGGTCCTCTCACGCACATACATTCTCCTTACAGTATACATACACAGGCTATATGAGTCCGTGTATCTACGGACCATTTGTTTTTCTTTATTTAAAAAGAAAACGGAAGAGCGTATGAGAGGCGTTTTTGCCCTTTTGCTATTTACCTTACTAAATGGTCTAATTGTCAGTGGAGCGAGGGGGGGAGGCCCGCGAAACTCGCGGAAGTGATTCCAAAACAAAAAGCACTCGTTTGCTTGGAACAAAGAAAACGGCCAAGACACACATTGAGTCCAGAAAATGAATGTTATTAAGGGCTGTAAATATAATAAGCCTGTGTCTAAAATTGACAACATGCTTATTATATTTACAGCCCTTAAGATACTATTTTGTGTTTAAAAGCTGACCACTACCATGACATACTTTGTTTTAGTAGATTTCGCATGAGCAAAATGTATAAATATGAGCATTAAATTATATGAATATGAGAACAAAATGCATGAATGTGTGAGTGACAATATATGAATGTGTGCATTGAAATATGATAATATGAGAGCAAAATGTATGAATGTGTGAGTGTAAATATATACGTGTGTGAGAGTGAAAATGTATGTATGTAAAAGGAGAATATATGTGTGTAAGAGTGAACATATGCTGCATTTTGAATGTCCGATAGACCACCATTTCCACCGGAAATATCAAACATTTAATAAAAGTGAAAAACAATGAACAAGACTTAACGTATTCATCATAATTAATTATATTTATTTCATTTGGATGTAGGATTTTTGACTTGACTGTTTAGAGCAGTGATCTTATATGAACATTTTTGACCCAAAATCACAAAAAAAACGTAAACAGATTTTGAAAATGATATTATTTTTCATATAGGTAACACAAACATACACAACGAAACCATTTAAAAGCTGGAAATATATACATGGAATGTCACTATGATAATGTGAAAGTTTGATTGAGGTAGCATGGGATTTCATTCTGATAAGGCAAAAATAGTGCTATTATAAATATAATACAAATATATATATACACATTATGTAGCCTACAAAAATCAGTGTTTTCTGTCTTTATCTGTGCCACGCTTCAAAGCGGTTTCTGTCAATACGACAAAGAGGGCAACATCACAGATTCCTCCTCCTCCATGTCAAAAAACAAGCTTAAAGCTTGACTCACGTTCAGAGTTCTCTTCATCATAGTTGAATCTTCAAAACTCTAAATCTATCTAACTATATCTAAATGCTTAATGTTTGTCTGTCACTTTACTTCAATCGCAGTCTCCCGCCGCCTCTCTTTGTCTCCTGCCGCCTCTCTTCGTCTCCTGCCGTCTCTCTTTGTCTCTTTTCGTCTCGTTTCGTATCACTCCGTTTACCTGATTACCTCACCCCCTCCCTGGTAAATACATCCTGTTGAGCAGAATCTACAGTTTCCAGTATTTTCCGTTTCGTAAAATGATAAAATACGGCGAAGATATTAAAATATGTGCTTCCATTATTCATACTTCTAAAATATATCTGTATTAACTTTATATCATCGTATGTCCGTGTATATTGGGTCTTTTGGCATGAAACAAAGACTGGCATATAGTTTCAAGCCAGTAATTTCGACAGAAATACACATATACATCCTGTTGAGCAGAATCTACAGTTTCCAGTATTTTCCGTTTCGTAAAATGATAAAATACGGCGAAGATATTAAAATATGTGCTTCCATTATTCATACTTCTAAAATATATCTTTATTAACTTTATATCATCGTATGTCCGTGTATATTGGGTCTTTTGGCATGAAACAAAGACTGGCATATAGTTTCTAGCCAGTACTTTCGACAGAAATACACATATACATCCTGTTGAGCAGAATCTACAGTTTCCAGTATTTTCCGTTTCGTAAAATGATAAAATACGGCGAAGATATTAAAATATGTGCTTCCATTATTCATACTTCTAAAATATATCTTTATTAACTTTATATCATCGTATGTCCGTGTATATTGGGTCTTTTGGCATGAAACAAAGACTGGCATATAGTTTCTAGCCAGTACTTTCGACAGAAATACACATATACATCCTGTTGAGCAGAATCTACAGTTTCCAGTATTTTCCGTTTCGTAAAATGATAAAATACGGCGAAGATATTAAAATATGTGCTTCCATTATTCATACTTCTGAAATATATCTGTATTAACTTTATATCATCGTATGTGTCACAATCTGTCTGTGTTGTTGTTTTGTCTTGTCTTTGGGTTTCCTGTTTTATTTTGTAAATTGTTCACCCCCGTTTCCTGCCTGTTGCTTTCTGTCTGTTTTCCCTCCCTGATTACCCGATTGTGTTCACCTGGTGCCTCTGTGTTTTCTCCTACCTCCTCACCTGTCTCGTGTTTGTTTGATTAGTCCTGGGTGTATTTTAGTTCTGGTTTTTCCGTCTGTCTTTGTCGGTTCGTCTTGTGTTTTGACTTGGTCTGCGGTGAGTGTTCTGTTCTGAATTTGTTATACTTGAGCCTTGAAATAAAGGAGCTAGTTTTTGTCACTTTAATCTGCATTTGGGTCCTGCTTCCTGCACAAACCGTGACAGAACGAACCGACCAGAAATGGACCCAGCATATGATCCATTTGAGGTGGAGCTACAGCATTTTTCCTTTGGTTTGGCTTGCTGCTGTGATTGGTGGAGTGGAGCGTCCAGTGTTCGGCAGAGGGAGGCCGCTCTGGTAGAGGCGCACCGGTTGGCTATGGAGAAACCAGACTTGGTGAAGTTCTTGCCTGGCTGGATTTTGAACTTCCTCTGGGTGTGTGATTTCCAGCCTGCTGACTACAAACGTCTCGGTGTGGTCCGTCTGGAGTCAGCCAGTGCTTCTGCCCCAGTTCCTGCTCCTGTCCAGGAATCGTATTCCGGAACTCGTCAGGCTTATGGAGGTCCACGGAGTATTCAGGAGGCTGCTAAGAGGAGTCGTCGCAAGGCCAGGCTAGCAGCCCGAGCCCCAGCAACCATGGTTCCGGCTCCATTACAGGCCCCAACCGCTATGGTTCCGGCTCCAGTGCCGGACCCAGCAGCCATGGTTCCGTGCTCCAGTACCACCCCACACAGCCATGGATCCGTGTTCCGGTTCCTTGCCCAGCAGTCATGTTTCCGGCTTCAGAACCGGACCTTACAGCCATGTTTCCGGCTCCAGAACCGGACCTTACAGCCATGTTTCCGGCTCCAGAACCGGACCTTACAGCCATGATTCTGGCTTCAATTCCGACCCCCGCAGCCATGGTTCCGGCCCCAGCAGCCATGGTTCCGGCTTCAGTACCGGCCCCGGAAGCCTTGGGCTCGACTCCAGTTTCGGCTACAGGGCTGGCTCCCCAGCCGACGCCAGCTCCCCGAGTCTTGTCGGCGTACCGGCCGACTCCAGCACCTCGTCTCCTGCTGGCTCCCCAGCCGACGCCAGCTCCCAGTGTCCTGTCGGCGTACCGACCGACACAAGTCCCCTCTCCAGTTCCTACCCGAGTCCCCTCTCCAGTTCCTACCCGAGTCCCCTCTCCAGTTCCTACCCGAGTCCCCTCTCGAGTCCCCTCTCGAGTTCCCTCCTTTAGTCCCCCCTCTAGTCCCTCCTCTAGTTCCCCTCTCGAGTTCCCTTCTCTAGTTCCTCCTCTAGTCCCTCCTCCTGTTCCCTCCTTTAGTCCCTCTCTAGTCCCATCTCTGGTCCCCTCTCCAGTCCCTCCTTTAGTCCCTTCTCAAATCCCAACCCGATGTCCTGTCCCGTTGGAGGTCCCGCCGACTACTCTCCTGCCGGGGGTCCTGCCAACCCCTTGTCCTGTCCCGTTGGAGGTCCCGCCGTCTACTCTCCTGCCGGGGGTCCTGCAAGCTCCTTGTCCTGTCTCGTTGGAGGTCCCGCCGTCTACTCTCCTGCCGGGGGTCCTGCCAGCTCCTTGTCCTGTCTCGTTGGAGGCCCCGCCGTCTACTCTCCTGCCGGGGGTCCTGCCAACCCTTTGTCCTGTGCTGTTGGAGGCCCCGCCGACTACTCTCCTGCCGGGGGTCCTGCCAACCCTTTGTCCTGTGCTGTTGGAGGTCCCGCCGCCTACTCTCCTGCCGGTGATCCTGCAAATCCAGTGTCCTGGTCCTCTTCCGTGGGGGATCCTGCCGAGGCCTGTCACACCAGCTCCGACACTGGGTCCTGCCCGGCCTCCGGCACTGTCCCGTCAGCGCCTTCCTGACCGGCCTCCGGCACTGTCCCGTCAGCGCCATCCGGCCCGGCCTCCGGAACTGTCTGGTCTTCGCCCTCGAGCCCGGCCCTCTGAGAGCCGCAGTCTTCACCCTCGAGCCCGGCCCTCTGAGAGCCGCAGTCTTTCGCCCTCGAGCCCGGCCCTCTGAGAGCCCGGCCCTCTGAGAGCCGCGGTCTTCGCCCTCGAGCCCGGCCCCCTGAGAGCCGCGGTCTTTGCCCTCGAGCCCGGCCCCCTGAGAGCCGCGGTCTTTGCCCTCGAGCCCGGCCCCCTGACTCTTCCGGCCGCGGTCCTCGCCCTCGGGCCTGGCCCCCTGACTCTTCCGGCCGCGGTCCTCGCCTTGATGCTCGGCCCCCTGACTCTTCCGGCCGCAGTCCTCGCCCTCATGCTCGGCCCCCTGAGTTCGCCCGCGGTGGCCTTCGCCCCTCCATAACCCCCATTTTGGACTCTGCCTTGCCCCCGGGCCGTCCGCCCGAGACCCCTTCCTGGTCCTCTGCCTTGCCCCCGGGCCGTCCGCCCGAGACCCCTTCCTGGTCCTCTCGCCGTGCCCCTGGGCTGTCAGCCCAAGCCCGTCCTCCAGACCCCCTCCACCCACCCTGGTGGCTTAGTGATGCGTCCCTCCTCCGGACCCCCTCCCACCCACCCTGCTTAAGGTTTTGGACTTTTGTAGTTTTGTTTTGGGACGTCTGGGATCCGTCCCTTGAGGGGGGGGGTACTGTCACGATCTGTCTGTGTTGTTGTTTTGTCTTGTCTTTGGGTTTCCTGTTTTATTTTGTAAATCGTTCACCCCCGTTTCCTGCCTGTTGCTTTCTGTCTGTTTTCCCTCCCTGATTACCCGATTGTGTTCACCTGGTGCCTCTGTGTTTTCTCCTACCTCCTCACCTGTCTCGTGTTTGTTTGATTAGTCCTGGGTGTATTTAAGTTCTGGTTTTTCCGTTTGTCGGTTCGTCTTGTGTTTTGACTTGGTCTGCGGTGAGTGTTCTGTTCTGAATTTGTTATACTTGAGCCTTGAAATAAAGGAGCTAGTTTTTGTCACTTTAATCTGCATTTGGGTCCTGCTTCCTGCACAAACCGTGACAGTATGTCCGTGTTTATTGGGTCTTTTTGCATGAAACAAAGACTGGCATATAGTTTCAAGCCAGTACTTTTGACAGAAACACACGGCAATGTTGTCCAGACTGTTGTTTTTATGCGGCACCGGCTTGAACAGGTCATGTGATCTGATCACGCCGGCGTGACGGTCGACTCCAAAGGGTTAATATTAAATACATATAAGTATTTTTACAACTTGTATTTAGAAATACTCTGTTGTAATTATTGATGCATAAATGTGTTCATCCATTCAATGTGGCATCTGCTATAATGGGGTTAATGTATGATATTACTTAATAATACAATACATTATAATATATGATATGATAATTATATTTTAGTTTTATTCATTTCTTATTTCATAGTTTCTCATTATTATTATTATTTGTATCGATCATCTTATTTTTGATTTTATTAATCTGTTCGAATCTGTGCTGTCCTGTTTTTCACTCTCACCCTGTTGCTGTTTGAACTACTGAATTTCCCCACGGGATTAATAAAGGTCCATCTTATCTTAATGTATAAGTTGATTTACTTCAATCTACTGTACTGTGTAAAAACACCCCAACAATATTACAAGAAATATACTGCATAAAGCAAACTATATACTTTATTTGATCTAAAATATTGATGTTTTTTCATTATAGTAGCTTGTGAAAACCATACAGTAACAAATAAGTGATTAAATGCTACAGTATTCAGCAAACAAAACTGCAGAGCTGCAAACATTGCAAACAGACTAAGTTCTACAACACCCAGTTGTCTTTGTGTATATGTGAATGACACGCCATCTCATGGTTAAATCCTGTAATTGAACAAATGGGGAAATTGGGCAACGCCCTCTAGCAATTTGGCAACACCCCCAGCCACTGGCATCCGCTGGGCTTTTGACTCGGACACACCCATCTGAGTCTGATCTGGAGTGCTTCATCTGTACAAATGCAAGTCCATTAGTGCTACTTTTGGGGAGATTCAACCTTTGCCCTGATGGAAGCATCTCAAAACTCAAAATATAAAACCAAAATCTGATTACCCTATATCCAGGAGTGCACATAACTGGTACGCATGCACGGCAGAAATCTGAATTGCGTAACATCACTGTTGTCACTGCGTGACTTTGCTACCTGATAGGTAACCAAAACAAAACACATATTTCGGGTCAACACTCAATGGAGTAAACTACTAGACATGTCCAAAAAAACAAAATACATTAGGCAGCCACTTTGGAGTTTGGCTCCTTGCAAGAAATCTCCGGACTTTATTGGACTGATTGAACTGAGCCGAGCCGCACAGACCATAACCAACGGACCTGTGAAGCTTTTACAGGAGGCAGAGGCTTAGATCACCGGACGACAGAGTTGTTCACCGTGTGCACAGACGGGGTTGTTGTTAACGTCGGAATGTATGAACAACAGAATTGTACCAAAACTATGTAAACTGGCTGCGGAGGGAGACTCCCCTGTGCACATTCTGTGCCCCGGGCACACACTGGAGAACTGCACAAAATCAGCTGATCGCAAAGTTCACGCTGTGGTCAAGCTGCTGCAGTTTTTTTTACAACAAGGTGGAGCAAAAACAAACACACAGGTGCAAACTTACTCAGGGTGTTATGGAAGAGTTTGAAATCAGACAGAGGTGGAAGAAGTACTCAGATCTTGTGTAGGAATTCATAATGTTACTCAAGTAAAAGTAGAAAATAATTATCATCAAAATATAGTTAAAGTACCAAAAGTAAAAGTAGTCATTGTGCAGATTGGTCCATTTCAGAATAATATATATGATATGTTCTATAATTATTGAATCATTAAAGTGTTATATGCTGCTCTTGCTCTTTTGCACCTTTTGCATATCATGTATTTTGTTTTTGCTATGTTTGTAAAATGTAAACTTCTTAAATGTTTTATGTGAGCGACTGCAGATGGAAATTAGCTCAAAGCTAAATCTGGCACTGTTACGCTTGACATGTTTTAAGTGTTCATTACTGTGCATTGTCCCTGCCAAATAAACAGCCCTTATTGATGAGGCCAGTTTCTGGATGCGAAGAAATTGTATTTGCGTCAAGGAGCTGTGTATGGAAAATAAAGTTAAAAGACTAGTGTACTTTCTTCTGTCATATGGACGTGTCTTCATTGGCTCAGAGATACCAGAGCCGTGAGGAAACTCCAGGTGCAAAACAAACTCTACAAAAGTACACAATAATGATCTAAATGTATTTTTTTTTTATTGCACTTCTGTACATTAACTCTTGAAACTGAAGACGCAAAGAAAATAGAACAAAGTGTTTTACGATGTGTAAAGATTGGCCTGGGCTTGTTTTACCCTACCTAAATTATTATCTCAGTAGGGCCTTGTGCCAGGCAGAAATCCTCTTAGTTCTGTTCATTGTCACAAGGACCGTTGCAGTGCAATAACTCTATATAACAAATCACCTTTGGCTGGCAGAGAACTCTCTGCTCAATAGCGTCTTGGACAACTGGACTTAATATCACACTGTACATTTTACATTTATTTAGTGGGAATGCTGTTAACAGCATTCCAACTATCTGTTATTCTACGCACGAAAAGTTTATTATTATTCCGCCGGTATTTTGGCCCTCTTCTCCTCCCACATTGAACATCGCAGAAACTCTGTTCAAACATCAAAACGTTCAGCTCGGTCGAGAATCGATGGCTATTACCTTTCTCATTCATAACTTTCATAATTCCAGAGATACATCCCATAATTCATCAAATCTTTAACATTGAAGTCAATGGAGAAAATCTTCACACTTCAACAAATATTCATGCAACTTCAACTGCTAACTGTTCATTCATACTTTCACTCAGAAACCTCATTCTAACTTTAAAATGTTACACATCTTTCTGACATTATTCGTGTTAAACAACTTTCAAATCTGATTCTTACTTTTAGAGATATTAAACATTGTTCAGACCTTGTTTGAGGTTTAACTATAGTGCGTGATGTCACAGCTAGAGGGTAGAACATCTTGAAATTTGCCTTCATATATTTTTTTAAAACTGCCATAATTCCCAAACCCTACATTCCTGAGACATAATGTATCATGTCAAACGTAGGAAAACATCTCGTAGCTTGAACAATGACAAATAATTAACCAAAACAATTAAACAAAATGCCTCTTGAGGGCATGAAGTGACAAAAACATTCAACATTCCTCCATTAAACCCCATTGTAATTTCAGGCAGATATTTCCTCATGGTAGCACCCGCACACCTTTAGTTAAACTGCCAAAAAGGCCACATTATTAACCCGAAACTACACAAATGACACTTCAGATACTCAACTTCCTTGACATGCTTCACGTCTTGAAATTTCACAGATATCTGTTACGGTTCTTACACAAAATGTTCACATGTAAGAGGTTCATCTCTCATTCAGAACAATGGAAACCTTTGATCTCTGGACGCCTCCTTAGCTCAAATATAAACACCTGTGTCATGGAACACGATGATGTCATCACTCCAACTGACATGCTCAGAGCAGCAGACTTCAACAGTCCAGTCGTGAAGACATCTACGGCAGGGGTTCCCAACCTTTATTGTGCCAAGGACCGGCAGATACATTAAAAAAAATCGCGGACCGGTTGTCAATTTGAACTGATTTTAGTATTTACTCACCAGCAGGTAGTAACAGAGGCTAATTGTATGTAACAGCCTGAACAAATACTAGAACAATATGCATGCAAAACATATTAACGTTTAAAAAAGAACCGGTGTCGTTTTTTGGTTTTACGGAAAAACGGAAAACCAAAAAACCGACGTTATTCAGTTTTTAAACCAAAACAGATAAATCAACGTTTTGGTTTTGTTTGTATGATTTACGGATAATCCAGTGATGTGAAAACGAGGAGAAGGCGCATTGTGTGTGTGTGTGTGTGTGTGTGTGTGTGTGTGTGTGTGTGTGTGTGTGTGTGTGTGTGTGTGTGTGTGTGTGTGTGTGTGTGTGTGTGTGTGTGTGTGTGTGTGTGTGTGTGGTGTGTGTGTGTGTGTGTGTGTGTGTGTGTGTGCGCGACACTGGCATTTGTTTTCAGAAGATATTATGATAGTGACTTTCGTTCTGGTGCACGTCCGACAGCATTTAGCACTAGATTAAGATTAAACTAATTTATTTTGAGAACACCTGCATATAGGCTACCTATGGAGTTAGCCAGATGTGTGTAAATTACTGTTCATGGTAATTTGAAAACAAATGCCGGTGTCGGACAAACACAGAGCTGAGCTGAGCAGAGCACACACCAAAACGTTCTCGCCTTGGTGACTGGACATCTCCTTCATACAACTAATACAAGGGGAAATAATCGGGCAGTTCGATGTGTGTGTGTGGTTAACACGTAGCAGCCTGCAGTCACTCGCTGTTCTGATGAAGGTAAACACAGCGAAGGCGGTGCGTAAAAAGGCACAGCTCTCGGCGCGCTGGTGCTGCACTTCTCAGAGGCGGAGTTACACGTCATTTCATGAAGTGAAGGAGGTTTTCATTCTATAAAACAGCTGTGGCAGCAGATACCGTGAGAGTCCCGGACATGAATTCATAGATCAAGGCAGACTGGTTTACTCTCCTGTTTTGCCAATCCGGTGCTTAAACAAAGGCAAGGCAAGTTTATTTATATAGCACTTTTCAACACAAGGTGCTTTACAAAAAGATGAAAGACATTAAGAAAATGGCATTTAAAATCAGTCATTGAAAATAAAAGCTAATAAAATAAACATATAGCTCTACACCCCTGGCCGACATGTCCTTAAAATGAAGTCCGAGTTTGAAATATATCTCAAATAATTAGTGGTGCAGGAATTATGACGTCATCCCGATAAAACCGATAAAAGTATTAATAGCCCCGATAATATACAATATATTTTTTGGCGTTTTGCCAGTACTAATACCACATTAGTGGTTTAGGAAGAGGGGAGTTTTTCACAAATCCAGCGCTCCCTAACTCATGCCTGGCTGTGACGTAAATGGTGTGCGGCCGTGAAGCCAGGACAGTAAACAAACATGTCGTCGGTAGTATGGGACTATTTCAAAGTTTCAGAGTTAGATAGTTCGCTTGCTATTTGTATTAACAAATGCAATGCAGAAGTTCCACGAGGAGGGAAAAAGGCAACGAGCTATAATACTTCCAACCTAATTAGTCACCTGAAACATCGCCATCGCTACGATGGTGTGTTAAAAGCGTACGAAGACGCCTGCGCTGCTAAACTAGCGGCGAATCCAAAGCCAGCTGCAAAGGCACCGGGGATTTTACCTATCGACGAGGCTTTTGAAAAAGGCACTTTATTTGGGTAAATAAATATGGTCACTTTGAAGAGTCAAAACTGTTCTTGGCTTTGTTCATAGTAGTAATGCTCATGTCATTTGCTCACTACTTGTCTTTTTTTTACCACCAGGTGTGCAAAAACTACAGGTACATTTAATATATATATATATTATATTATTATCGGTTATCGGTATCGGTCTTGAGAAGCAGGATGTTATCGGTATCGGTTTCAAAAAATCAATATCGTGCATCCCTACAAATAATGTATGCACTGCCATTTCCCCACATAAACATAACAGTCTGCAATTAAACGGTTGTCTCCTGTAAGCTCCTCTTCCTACTTGGCACACCGGTAACTTTCTCGTGTGCACAAGAGGCTGATACCAGGCTGAGCCGCCGAATCCCTCGGAACATTATAAAAGCCATTTTCAACGGTTATCTGGTGAAAGATTAACTAGGCTTCTGGATGAAATAATATGACTGATATAGGTGCGAACATTAAACACTTTTTAAAAAAAATATTATGATAAAATATTTTTATATATTTATAATTCTGCAAATATTACGATAAACTCACAGCTATTTCGCGGCCCTGCAGTAACACCTCCGCGGCCCGGTACCGGTCCGCGGACCGGGGGTTGGGAACCCCTGATCTACGGGACAATTTTGAGATTTCTTCAAATGCCGTTGCCATGGCAACACAATGCTCACCTTGAAACACGGTTCTCATAACTTCAGTGAAAAGACTCCAAACAGCCCAGAACTTCACAGGTTTGGTAATGATGCAGCTATCAACGCATCTAAGCGTATTATGGGATGTCATCAAATGCCGTTGGCATGGCGACAGATCATTCGCCATCAAGTTAGTCCAGAAGTTTGCAGTTAGAATATTCTGCTTCTTTTCCAAGCCTTTTTCTTTTCTTTTCTTCTCTCATCACACATTCAAGCCCCCTGTGTTCATGTATCATTTCAATCTAAATTCTTCACTTTCTTCTTACACATTACATTTCAGCATAGCAGTTTAGCGTCAGATCTTCAGCATAAAGCATTCCCACTAGAAATTTCTTCAGGAATTGCATTCTCTAGTTATCAATCTAATATTCCATTCCTCACATACTTATGTATATATAATATCCTGCTTTATATTTTGTCACTGTACATTTGTAATTCAACATGTATATTTTCAATGTTATTGCTATTGAGATGTTGACATTTTGAAATGTTTACTTCTGTCTTTTAATTTGTATTGTTCAATGCCATGTATTTTTATGCTGCTGCAACACAAAAATATCCAAACTTGGGATAACAAATGTACTTATCTGATCTCATTATCTTCAGTTCCATAGATTGATAGATATTGTTACAGTAGTTACTGTATGTGACCTTGTTGGATTTAGTGTTTTTTGGTTTGCCAAGATAATACAACTTTTTCATTATATCTTCTGCCTCTTGAGCAGGGGTTTTCAAAGTGTGGGAAGGTGAGCCTGCCCTCAGAGAACATAATCACAGCCGTGCCCCCCCTCCCCTCCCCTCCCAATTAATATTGCTATTATTATTACTATTGTTGTTGTTGCTATAATGCAGGGGTATTCAATTGCATTTCAAAGAGGTCCAGTAAGAGAAAATGTCATAAAATGCTCTGTTTTCGCTACCTTTCTCTTTTTTGATTGGCTGAGCGTCACCTCCTAAAAACATTAAACAATAGCTTTTTCAAACCTCTTTATCTTTTAAACATGTTGAGGTTAAGGATGGCAGCTTCCTCATACATTGCACTCGGAGAGAAATAGTTGAGATGGAGATGATGAACTGTTTAGCCCTTGGGCATGGTTTATTTTCCTCCACACTGTGTGCATCCTTTCGCTCAGCCGAGCTAACTTAGAATGAAACACAGCACACACAGATCTGATACCCCCTCATTTACATATGACGCAAGCCTGCGTCCTTACGTAGAACATAATACTTCAGTGCCCCACAATGGTACAATAATAATACTACATCCCTACAGTACATAGACATAATCTCTCATATATATATATATATAGCAACTGAAGATATATGCAAACATTTCCCTTAACGAAACACATTTAAAAACTAAATGTAACATCATGTTGCTCCCGGCAACACATTAACACAACACATTCCCGCTGTACTTCTCGGAGACTTCAACCTCCAGATGGGGAAGATAGACGAACTAACATCTCTGTTAACCCGCCTTTGCTTTCTCACTGTCTCCGTCCCCACCGACTCATAAAGCTGGCAATGTCCTTGATCTCATATTCTCAAGGAACTGCGCTACTTCTAACCTCTCTGTAAACCCGCTCCACACATCCGATCACTTCTTCATTTCATTCTCTCTATCCCTTTCCAAACATAACAAACTAATCTCTTCCCATCCTACACTTGTCCGCCGTAACCTTCGCTCCCTCTCCCCCTCTACCTTTGCCTCGTCGGTGCTCTCAGCCCTCCCTTCCTCTGATTCGTTCCAACTACTGCCTCCAAACTCTGCTGCAGAAACTCTCCTCTCTACTCTCTCATCCACTCTGGACTCGCTCTGTCCTCTCACATCTTGGCAGGCTCGTCAGTCCCCTCCTGCTCCCTGGCTAAATGATGCACTGCGTGCTAATAGAACCGTCCTTAGGGCAGCAGAGCGGAAATGGTGGAAATCCAAACACCGTGACGACCTCCTAACCTATCAAGCTCTCCTCTCCTCTTTCTCTGCTTCGATCTCTCAGGCAAAAAGCACTTTCTTTCAAGATAAGATCCAATCTTCCTATTCCAATCCTAAAAAACTATTTTCCATCTTCTCCACCCTCTTGGACCCTCCAAAAGCTCCTCCCCCCTCCTCACTTCTGTCAAGCGACTTTGTTACCAACTTTGAAAAAAAGGTTGATGATATTCGCTCTTCTTTTTCTGACTCACCTTTACTCACCGCTGGGTCACCAGACCTTCCTTCCACCAACACACTAACCTCCTTTTTCCCTCTCTCTCCAAGTGAGGTTCTTACCCTCATTACCTCTGCCCGCCCTACCACCTGTCCTCTGGACCCTATCCCTTCAAACCTCCTTCAGACTATCGCTCCTGATATTCTAAAAACTCTAATTCTAACCGTTTCTCAACCATTTCATCAACACTTCTCTAACTTCTGGTCACTTTCCAAACAGTCTCAAGGAGGCAAGAGTAAACCCTCTCCTAAAGAAACCCACTCTCAACCCGTCTGATGTTATAAACTACAGGCCTGTCTCTCTCCTCCCGTTCCTGTCTAAATCACTTGAACGCGCTGTCTTTAAACAACTCTCCTGTTATCTCAATCAGAACAACCTTCTGGATCCGCACCAGTCTGGTTTCAAGGCAGGTCACTCCACAGAAACTGCTCTCATTGCTGTCACGGAGGAACTGCACACTGCCAAAACTGCATCCCTCTCCTCTGTCATCATCCTGTTGGACCTGTCTGCTGCATTCGACACGGTGAATCATCAGATCCTCCTTCGTACTCTCCAAAAACTTGGAGTTTCAGGCTCTGCACTTTCCCTCCTCACCTCATACCTGAAAGACCGTACCTACAGGGTGACTTGGAGAGGGTCTGAGTCCGACCCTTGTCAATTAACTACGGGGGTCCCTCAGGGCTCTGTTCTTGGTCCCCTCCTCTTCTCCCTGTACACAAACTCGCTCGGATCAGTCATTAGCCCGCATGGTTTTTCTTACCACTGCTACGCTGACGACACCCAATTAATTCTGTCCTTTCCCCGCTCAGAGACCCAGGTCGTCGCACGCATCTCTGCTTGTCTAGCTGACATCTCTCAGTGGATGTCTGCTCACCACCTCAAGCTCAACCTTGACAAGACTGAGCTGCTCTTCCTCCCGGGAAAAGATTGTCCAACTCTTGACCTGACAATCAACATCGGCACCTCAGTTGTTTCCCCGACTCAGACTGCAAGGAATCTGGGTGTGACCCTAGATAACAGCCTGTCTTCACTGCAAACATCGCTGCTACAACCCGTTGCTGCAGATACACGCTTTACAACATCAGGAAGATACGTCCCCAGCTGACTCAGAAAGCGACTCAGGTTCTGGTCCAGGCTCTCGTCATCTCACGCCTAGACTACTGCAACTCCCTCCTGGCTGGTCTACTTGCATGTGCCATCCGACCTCTGCAGCTCATCCAGAATGCAGCGGCTCGTCTGGTCTTCAACCTTCCTAAATTCTCCCACACCACTCCGCTCCTCCGCTCCCTTCACTGGCTTCCGGTAACTGCTAGAATCCACTTCAAGACACTGGTACTTGCTTACCATGCTGCGAATGGATCTGGCCCTTCCTACATCCAGGACATGGTTAAACCGTACACCCCAGCGCGTGCACTACGCTCTGCATCAGCCAAACGACTCGTTGCGCCCTCGCTGCGAGGGGGACCCAAGTTCCCATCGGCGAAAACACGTGGGTTTGCTGTCCTGGCTCCAGGATGGTGGAATGAGCTCCCCATTGACATCAGGACGGCAGATAGCTTGCACATCTTCCGGCGCAAACTGAAAACTCATCTCTTTCGACTCCACTTCGAGCGTTAGAACTATTAACGAAGCACTTTTATACTAATAAAGGACTGGCTTACCTAAAGCCAGTTGAGTAGCACTTGAAATGTTTGGCTCTATGAAACCTGATGTACTTATATGATTCTGTTTTCTTCAAGGTTGTGTCTTCCTGGACGAATGTACTTATTGTAAGTCGCTTTGGATAAAAGCGTCAGCTAAATGCAATGTAATGTAATTAAACGCCAACTTTGCCTCCTTATTACACTCACCCCTACTTCAGTGGGAACAATGAGTCTGCGTCTTTGATGCGCACAGGCGGGTGATGTGGGGATGCAATGGAGACAGAAACAAACGCAGATCATCCTCTGGCTGCAGCCTTGATCGGTACTTGTTTTTGATCAATGCCAATGCGGAAAATCCGCACTCACACACAGGGCCGCCCCTGGCCAACTTGGGGCGACATTGTGAGATGAGGCCCCCCCCCCCAACCGACAGTTGTTTTTGGAAACAAAGTAGGCTACTTTGCAAATATAATTCCTGTTTATTATTATTATAAACACAGTTACTTTTTTATACAGTGAGGTAAATGGTAAATGTGCATGTATGTCGTTCAGTATGCGTTTACAGGTGAATACATCTGCATTTCCTACCAAATACTAGCCTCAAAAAGATTAAAATATAATTAAGGCAAATAAACTACTTCTACTAATAATAATAATAATAATAATCATAATCAATTCAATAATATAAATATATTATTTTATTATAATATAGTTGTAATATAGTCAAGACAAAACATGCTTATGACATGCTCAAAAACTGATATTTCTTAAATCTGTATTCAAATGTAGTTCCCTCTGTCAGCAATTCATCAACAACTACACACACATTGCTACAGTTGATTTGTAATGCTCAGCTGACTTTATGCTAGTTATTTATTACACCAGTTGTCTTTAAGACGGTTTGAGTTGTTGTGTTGGTGCTCTTTACCAACGGACCACTATTGCGGTAAGCATGTTGTAACTTCCGGTTGTTGTCATCTCCGGGTATCCCGTGTGCCTGTTCTGTTGCTGATAGCTTATTATCTTAACTTAATCGATCGTTTTAAAACTCTTGATCACGGCAACTGCCTGACGTTGTAATCACACGTTACTACAGCTTAAGCACTCACAACTCTCCTTCTCTTAGCGACTGTAACTCCACAGTTGCCTACACTCTTTTTGGGTTTGCTAACGGTAGCTACTTTAGCTTGATAGCTAGCCATGGCTCTTTCCCCACCCTCGGGTGCTATTTCCTGCTCTAACTGTCTCATGTTTGGTTACTTCCCTGCCTCCTTTACTGGTACCGATACATGTGTTAAATGTAGTATAGTTGTTAGGTTGGAGGCGGGAATCATAGCCATAGAAGCCCTGCTCCGCATCTTAGAAAGTAACTCAGCTACAGTAAAGCCCATGTTAGCCGGTGCGGACCGGCAAAAGGTAGCTCCTATTAGCCGTCCCCCGGCAACTCCCGAGCAGCAGGGAGACTGGGTGACTGTTCAGAAGGGGCATAACGCGAAACCCGCAGGTCCCCACCAACCCGTTCACGTATCCAACAGATATTCCCCACTCAGCGAGACACCCGCTGAGAAGCCAACTCTGGTTATTGGTAGCTCTATTATGAGACACGTGAATTTAGAGACCGAAGCCTCCACAGTCACATGCATTCCGGGGGCCAGAGCGGGCGACGTTGAGGCGCATCTTAAACTGCTGGCTAAAAATAAACGTAAATACAGTAGGATTGTTATTCACGTCGGTGGTAATGATGTTTGTTTACGCCAATCAGAATGCACCAAACTTAATGTGGAGTCGGTGTGTAGTTATGCTAAAACAATGTCGGACACCGTAATCTTCTCTGGTCCCCTCCCCAATCAGATCAATGATGACATGTATAGCCGCATGTCATCATTTCAGCGCTGGTTGTCTTGGTGGTGCCCAGCAAACAATGTGGGCTTCGTAAATAATTGGACAGCCTTCTGGGGAAAACCTGGTCTGATTAAGAGAGACGGCATTCATCCTACTTTGGAAGGTGCAAATCTCATTTCGGCAAACATTTCAGGGCTTTGTGGACTTAATCCATGACAAACTGGAGTTGAGACCAGGAGGCGGAGTCGCAGTCTTACACACTTCTCTGCGCTCTCTCCTAGGCAGTCATCCATAGGAATCTCGAACCCAATAAAATACCCAATATTAGCGGTGTGTGTGTCTGCCCAAGGACAAGTTAAGGTAAAACCTAATAGAGGTGTCATACATAATAACCTAATAAAAGTAAATGTAACAACTACTACAGTGCAACAAAACAGGAATATTAAATGTGGTCTCTTAAACATAAGATCTATAGCATCTAAAGCAATATTGGTAAATGATTTAATATCAGATTATAATATTGATATATGCTGTCTCACTGAAACTTGGTTGAGACATGAAGAATATGTCAGCCTAAATGAGGCCACTCCACCCAGCCATATCAATACTCATATTGCCCGAGGCACGGGCCGAGGAGGTGGAGTTGCAGCAATCTTTGACTCAAGTTTACTTATCAATACTAAACCAAAATTAAATTATACCTCCTTTGAAAGTCTTGTTTTTAGTCTTACGCATCCGACCTGGAAAACTTTGCAGCCAATCTTATTTGTTACAGTGTACCGTGCACCAGGTCCTTATTCAGAATTCTTATCTGAATTCTCTGAGTTTTTATCAACTTTGGTTCTTAAAACAGATAAAGTAATTATCGTAGGTGACTTTAATATTCATGTTGACGATGATAAAAATAGCCTTACTGTTGCATTTAACTCTATATTAGATTCTGTTGGTTTTTGTCAGAGTGTAAATAAACCAACCCACTGCTATAATCACACTCTCGACCTTGTTCTGACTTATGGTATTGAAATTGAGCAACTATTAGTCGAACCGCATAATCCTGCTTTATCCGACCATTTCTTAGTAACTTTTGAAGTACTGTTACGAGACTACAAAGCATTAGTCAAAAGCTCCTGCAGCAGAAACCTATCTGTTAGTGCTATAGCCAAATTTAAGGAAGAGATTCCACCAATACTTAACTCGATAGCATGTCTGCATGTAAGGGAGGAAACTTATACAAAATGTACACCACCCCAAATTGATCATGTTGTTGATAGTGCTACAGATGCGCTGCGAATAAAATTAGACTCTGTCGCTCCTTTGAAAAAGAAGAAAATAAAACAACATAGATTAGCTCCATGGCATAATGCCGAAACCCGCAAAATAAAGCAAAAGTTGAGACAACTTGAAAGGATATGGCGTTCCACTAAACTTGAAGAATCTCGTTTAATTTGGCATATTACTCTCAATGAATATAAGAAAGCACTGCGTAAAGCGAGAGCAGCCTACTACTCTTCATTAATAGATGAGAATAAGAATAATGCAAGATTTCTTTTCAGCACTGTAGCCAGGCTGACAGAAAGCCACAGCTCAATTGAGCCTTCTATTCCCATAGCACTCAGTAGTAATGATTTTATGTGCTTTTTTAATGATAAAATTGTTACTCTTAGAAACAAAATTAATGACCTCTTGCCTTTGACCAGTATAGTGTTATCAACAGCTCCCGGAAACGTAAGTTCTAATATTACACTAGATAGTAAACTAGAATGCTTTTCAGCCATAAACCTTGAACAATTAAATTCAATGATTCTCTCTTCTAAACCATCAACGTGTATGTTAGACCCAATTCCAACTAAGCTGTTGAAGGAAGTTTTTCCATTAATTAGCACTTATTTATTAAATATTATGAATATGTCTTTATTATCAGGCTATGTTCCACAATCATTCAAAGTAGCAGTGATAAAACCGCTTCTTAAAAAGCACAACCTCGATCCAGAGGTTTTAGCCAATTATAGACCTATTTCCAATCTTCCGTTCCTCTCAAAAATTCTTGAGAAAGCGGTCGCAAAACAGCTCTGTGATTACTTAAAAAACAATGATTTATTTGAAGATTTTCAGTCTGGCTTTAGAACACATCATAGCACAGAGACAGCTCTGGTTAAAGTCACAAATGACATTCTAATAGCCTCTGACAAGGGACGTGTCTCTATTCTTGTTTTGCTCGATCTCAGTGCTGCATTTGATACTATCGACCATGATATCTTATTGCAAAGACTAGAGCACTTAGTTGGCATACAGGGAACTGCTTTAGACTGGTTTAGGTCCTATCTATCTGAACGCTCTCAGTTTGTACGTGTCAATGATGAATCTTCCACGCAAACCAAAGTTAGCCATGGAGTGCCACAGGGCTCAGTGCTCGGACCTATTTTGTTCACATTATATATGTTAGGCAATATTATAAGGAATCATTCTGTACATTTTCATTGTTATGCAGATGATACTCAACTATATTTATCAATCAAGCCTGATGAAATTAATCATCTAAATAAAATTCAAGACTGCCTTAAGGACTTAAAAACGTGGATGACCTTAAACTTTTTGATGTTAAACACGACCAAAACTGAAGTTATTGTACTTGGCCCGAAGAATCTACGAAACAAATTATCTAAGGATAAACTAACTATGGATGGCATTAATTTGGCCTCCAGTGAGACTGTAAGGAATCTTGGTGTTATATTTGATCAGGATTTATCCTTTAACGCCCACATAAAATCAATTTCAAGGACCGCCTACTTCCATCTACGTAACATTGCAAAAATCAGGCATATCTTGCCTCAAAACGATGCAGAGAAACTAGTCCATGCATTTGTTACTTCAAGGCTGGATTATTGTAACTCTTTATTATCAGGGTGTAACAAGAAGTCAGTCAAGTCGCTTCAGCTGATTCAAAATGCTGCAGCTCGTGTACTAACCAGAGTTAGGAAAAGGGACCACATTACTCCTGTTCTGGCTGCCTTACACTGGCTCCCTATAGAACACAGGATAGAATTTAAAATTCTTCTTCTCGCCTACAAAGCCCTTAATGGGCAGGCGCCATCTTACCTTAAAGAACTCATTATACCCTACTGTCCTACTAGGGCATTGCGTTCCAAGAATGCAGGGTTGTTGGTTGTTCCTAGAGTCTCTAAAAGTACAATGGGAGCCAGAGCCTTTTATTATCAAGCTCCACATTTGTGGAGTCAGCTTCCAGTTTGTGTTCGGGCGGCAGACACCCTATCCGTTTTTAAGAGTGCGCTTAAGACCTTCCTTTTTGATAAAGCTTATAGTTAGGGCTGATTAGATTCAGCCCCTAGTTTTGCTGATATAGGCTTAGTTTGTCGGGGGACATCTTACTTCTTCCTTCTCTCTGTCTATACCTGTGTACTCTCATGTTCCGATTAACCCAGCTTCCCCAAATGTCTTTCTTTTTGGTGTCTATATACGCCGGGATCCGGAGTCATGGATGATCCTGCGCTCCTCTGTCCTGGATCGCGAGCCCTGGATCTTGAGTCGTGGCTGTGGTCCTGGATCATAGGTCCTGGATGGATATCCTCGTGGATTCATCTTCCTATTATACACACATGCATTTCCAAACATTTGGACTACCTATGTTGCAAATGTATTATCTTTTCAATTTACACACGGCATCTATTGCACGTCTGTCCGTCCTGGGAGAGGGATCCCTCCTCTGTTGCTCTCCCTGAGGTTTCTCCCATTTTTCCCTTTAAACTGTGGGTTTTCTTCGGAAGTTTTTCCTTGTACGATGTGAGGGTCTAAGGACAGAGGGTGTCGTATTGTCATACTGATATTTTGTACAAACTGTAAAGTCCACTGAGACAAATGTAACATTTGTGATATTGGGCTATATAAATAAACATTTATTGATTGATTGATTGATTGCTATCAGTATTTATCTGTGTTGTGGTTGACATGATGATGACTGTTAGGAGTAAAAGTTTACTTTTTATTCATGTATTTTTTCTTTTAATGTTTCTTTTATTATCTTTTACTGTTTTTAAATGCCTTTGTCTGAATGTCTTTCATTTTTGTAAAGCACCTTGAATTACCTTGTGGTGAAAGGTGATATATAAATAAACGTGCCTTGTGTGAGACTAACAGTTGAGCGGCCCAGACCAAGCAAGGAGGCAGAGGCAGAACGTCCAAAAATATAACCCGACGTGGGCATTTATTAAAATCATGTGCACAAAGTTCACAGCCCCAATCCTGCTGTTCTCCTTGCACACATCTTGAAGCCAAAAGGATCTCACACACACCCAGTTACAAGGAAACAGCACCTAAATACACACACACATACTAACAAGACACAGGTGAGGGGGGAGGAGACAACACAGGACACCAGGTGCACACAATCATCAGCCACAGACATCAACATATTATTTGCACCCTGATTACTCTCAACCGCTGTCATCCTTACACCAGCATAACTATTCTCGGCGCTCCCTATCTTTTCAGGCGGAGCCGAGGACCCGACCAGCACCTGCCAGACGACATTCCAATAAATACGGTTTAATCAGTTAAAAAATACTACCTCAATAATTATTACAAATTATGTGCAAATATGTAATGTCAACTGTACTGTGCAATCACGCTAATAAAGTGCAATATTACCCGGCCTGAAGCCGTCAGTCCATAGTGACGAAGTTACCTTCGTCACATCTTGCCTTAAGGCAGTGGTTCTCAAAGTAAAGAAAAAGTACATCTGTTTACAGTTCTGTGTTGACAGAGGTGTCCATAGATCTCTTAATTTTGCTCTCAAAGTGCACCAGATTGATGCTTTTAACTTCAATATTTAAAAATCTTCTCGGGGGAGCTTGCTCCCGGACCCCCCTATGTGAGGTCCACACACCACCTATAAAAATAGCACTTTACTCCTGCTTACACCTATATGCCGTGAGCTGATTATCGAGCCTTCATTGTAACAGTACACTGTGTGTGTGCATAGGGATTGTTGCAGTAGAAAATTCCACTGTAGCGCCCAGTACATTAAAGGAATGGTATGCTCATGACACTCATTTTTAAATAATTATCATCCGATAAAACAGACCAGTCTCTGCCAGTCTTTTTTTTTTTTTTTTAATCCGATGACATTATCAGTGATTTTAAACTGATTAATTACCGAAATAACATCAACACTGTGGGCGGCGCCATTTTACCGGACGTGACGTAAACCATGCGTTTGGTTTCGAGGACACGTTGATGTTCATGTTATTTACTGTAGTTACTCTCTTCAAATATGCCTCATTGTATCGCGAAACATTGCCACAATTCTGATAGGAACAACCCACGGAATGCTCGGTTCCATCTGTTGTCAAAAGGTAAGCGTAGGAAGTACATTCGAAGGCAGTGGCTAGCGAAATGTGGCCGGCCCGAATCGAAAGATCCACAGGCGCATGTATGCAGCGAACATTTCAAGTTTCCGGACGACTACTCTGAGAGTATGATAAAACATAACATGGGATTTATTGAACAACCATTACTTAATGGAGATGCAGTACCATCGGTCTTTCTGGAGTCATCACCGACCAGGACACCAGTTCGGCCAGTTGAGAAATCGCCCTCTGCAAGTGTGAAGCGACGGAGGACCAGAAGTAGTGCTCAGAGTAAGAATAAGGTATTTTATAGCGCATTTCCATTGCAGCGGGTAGCCCCGTTTAAACGTCCTTTATCGTCCAGGCCAGGCCAGTTTTTGGTGGCCTTTCCATATAGCGTAGTACCGGCTAGTGGGTATTTTCCCCCAGTTTTTCCGGCCCCATAAAATCGTGGTTCTAGGGCCAGGGACAACGAGGCTGAGTATGCTAAACTAGAGAGGGAATCGCTAGCAAGGGTGGTACTACATGCATACATATCTAGTAATCAAAATCATTGTATCTACTAAGTAGTACTAAGTAGGCTCGAACCTGTATGGCTGAATTCCCCCATCCAATCTCTTCATATTGCTCAAAACTTCTTCCTCGGCTGACGAGTCCGAACTCAAATACTCCGCCATGTTTTCGTGTTTACAAAGTGAACGCATGGATGACGTCACGACCATCACGTGACTACTGAAAATGGGCAAAATGGCAGCGGCCTGACGGAATATACAGGTTTTGATAAAAAAGAGCTATAAAATCATTATTTACCGGGGAATATCGCTGATTTCTTCAGGGTATGGTTTAAACATAATGTTTCACTAAATACTGAAGTTTTGATTAATTATCTAATGAGTGGAGCATTCCTTTAATGGGAAACCCTAAATGTTTGAACACCCCCACAGCACCCCCAAAATAAATCTTTGGCGGCGCCGCCACTGAGCCTGACTATTTGTGTTGGGGGGGCCCGACTTTTTTTTTTCTCCAAAGGGGGGGCCTGACAGAAAAAGTTTGAGAACCACTGCCTTAAGGGGAGAGGCTGAGCATCACCATGAAATGTGCAAATTGACATAAAAATTAATAAAAGGGGAAAAAATGCTCCATGTTTTTTTGGCTGCAAACTTGAACTGTTATGTAAGCCAACTAGACAGACAGTGTATCACTCTTCCTCCTGTACATCAGCATATAAAATGCATAACATACTTGAATGAATATTAAATAAAGAATGCTGGAAATAACTGCATCTCCATTAGCCTGTATGCTCTGCAGAGACTGCCTTCTTCATGTCGTGAATTGCAGCTGATGTTTTAATATGGCAATTGGCAATTTGACTTATACAACATTCGCAAGTTGTACATTTGACAATAACCCACCTTCGAGTGATGCTCTAGTTTCTTCAAGTTTTGTTTTTTTCCCCCTCTTGCTTGCCCCGGACTGAAACTGTCTTTTCACCGACATCTCTTCACCTGCACTAGTGGCCGTATCAAAGCCGTGATTGGTCAGATGTCGATTCATTGCAACGGTGTCGGGTTACAGACGTGCTCCCCTTGTCACCTCTCACTCTCGCGGGGGGTGCACGGAGAACTGAGCGGAGAACTGCGCACAGCAGCTGAGGCCCTCTGGGCGGGGCCCCCTGCGCAAGGCGGAGCCCCATGCAGCCTGCGTGATTGGCCTGTAGGGAGGGGCGGCCCTGCTCACACAGGTAGGTGGAGGTGAAGGGAATGAGCACTTGAACAGCCTTTTTGGTGAGGTCGGGGAACTCGGTCTACACAGACAGCAAAAAGTGAGCATGTGACACTTTACTCATCTTTTGTCTCATGTCCAAACTTGAGTTCAGCTCGAGTACAGCCTCTTCCTCTTGCATGGTCAGTCTATCACGGGGTGTCACTGGGAAAGAGAATGGATTTCTCACCCACTGATTTGTCAAGGTCTCCTCTCCAAATTGCTCACGCAACCCCTTCAAATGCGCAATGACCACCTGTTGTATGGAGTCCAGTTGCAGTCCTGCGCTCCCTACAACATCTGCCAACGTTGGGAACACCGAGCCCCGTTCAACATGATCACACCACAGGTTCAACTTTTTCCTGAATGCAGAGACCTGATCGTATGCCAAAAAGACATTGCACTCTTTGCCCTGCAGAGAGGTGTTCAACAGGTTTATCCGGTCAAAGATATCGGACAGATAGGCCAACATTGCAACCCAGTTCATGTCCTCCATGTGCTTGACCAGTTGATTTCGGCGAGGAAGAGGAGAACTTCCTCACGCAAATCACACAAGCGAGTGAGGACCTTGCCCCGGGACAGCCACCGGACCTCGGAGTGCAGCAGCAGCAGCTGGTGGAAGTGAGCGCCCATCTCATTGCAGAGGATGGAGAAGAGACGGGCATTCATGGCACGTGATTTAATTAAGTTGACAATTTTTACTGCCTCATCCAGGACCTCACGCAGCTCTTTGGGCATCCTCTTGGTCACCAAGGCCTGGAGATGGATGATACAGTGGTTCCATACAGCGGCGGGGGCAACATCTTGCACCTTTTTTACCAGACCGCTGTGGCGACCTGTCATTGCTCTTGCGCCATCCGTACATATTCCACAACAGCGGCCCCAATCAATTTGATTCTGCTGCATAAAACCATTCAAAGCCTTGAACATTTATTCTGCTGTAGTGCAAGCTGGCAGAGGGTGACAAAAATAAAAACTCCTCCTGGACACCGAGTTCTTTAATATAGCACACATATGCCATTAGCTGAGTACAGTGAGCAACGTCGGTAGACTCGTCCAGCTGAATGGAGAAACAAGGGCTCTCGCGAATACCGTCCAGCACCTGTTCCTTCACATCAGATGCCATGTCTGAGATGCGGCGCTGGATGGTATTGTCAGACATTGGGATAACATCTAGCTTGGCACCAGCAGCTTCTCCCATCATTACCAAAACCATATCTTTAGCAGCAGGGAGGAAACATGGGTCACCAAACATGGGTGTTTCGTCTCAATATGACGCCGGAGTTTACATGGTCTCATACTGTCATTAGCTAGCACCTCGTTGAAAATAACACACTGTGGCAGTGGAGTGTCATCATGACCGGTCCATGAAAATCCTGGCTTCAAATAATCATTGTCATATTTCCTCCGTTTTCTGACAGACGCTGTCTCCTCTCTCACTTTAGGTAACTTCACAAAAAATCTATCCATATTTTGTCGCTTGCATACATTTAGCTGAAGTTAACTAGCTAGATTTCACTATTTCTCTTTATTTTTTTCTGGCGGCCGCGCCTCCCTTGAAGCTCTCTGGCGCCCCCCAGGGGAGGCATGCCTCACACTTTGAAAACCGCTGCTCTAGAGCAGTGCTTCTCAAACTTTTTTCAGTAATGTACCCCCTTTGAAATATTTGTCTCAGCCAAGTACCCCCTGACCGACCCCGAACATTTTTGATAGAAAAAGCCTATATATATATATATATATAATTACAATATAGTAATGTTCCATCAGTGTGTGACTTAACTCCTTCATGCATGAATTACAACAAACTAAGGATATTTTCATCTTTATGAATGAGACATTTTTTAAAAACTGATTTTTAAGTAATATATGTTTAACAAACCAATGAACAAAATTATATATTATGCAAAAACTATAAAATACAATACACAAATATTATAATAAAATCCACTGTGGTGCCTGATGTGCAACTATACCATCAGAAACCCCATGCATATTGTTATGGAAATCTAAAAACCCCAATACTGAAGAGTACAAGTCAGAAAACAAATAAATGGTGAATCCAACAGAGTTGTCTTTCTGGTGATGTTTATTCGAGGCCTCAAACAAACATCAGATACAATAAAATATAGACACAGGTCTCACAGAGTATAGGATAGTCTGCGCGAGTGTGCCCAGTTTAATATAATAGCAAAGCAATATAAAGGGAGAGTAAAAAGGTGGGGAGGAGAAGAAATCTTCACACGGTCACATTGTTATTAGACACCTGGCCTTGAGCTGTAGAAGTTCTCGTGTGACTTTGTGTGAGTCAACTCAGTGGCCAAAACAGCTCTGTGGCCTTGAAGTAGAGAAGATAGAGGAAAACAGCACAGTAACCAAATGAGAAGCATTTGGTTACTTTGAACATATCAGGATATAATAAAATGTCCACTACATTCCCCACTTTTGATCATACTTGATCAATAAAAACAAATGACAGGATAGACTGATATAACACATCAATGAATACACTCCATCGCTGGTTTAAGTAAACACATCACAAATATATCATAGAAAACTGGCTGTTTTTGTGGAGGACAGACTCCAATAAAATGTAAGCATAAGAGGAGAGTACACTCGATTCACATGATTATATTGATTATATTGTAGTGTCGGAATCAGACTCTTCTGATAAGAGCTGGTCTATCTCACTGTGGCGCAAAGGATTGTCTTGTAATGGAATAGCAGTATACTGAACGAAAGCTAAAGATACCATGCTGGAAACGCACTTCTTCAGTATTGGGATAATCAAACAGACATATAATATGACACAGGTCAAGAGCAAATTGCTGCATGAGCATATTCTAGAGGCTATTATGAATGGGGCATGACCTGGAAGCCTTGCGTCGTCTCGTAAGTGAGGTTCTCTAGCCGAACGTGTAAGCTATCTATGTTATGGGCTTTTTACCTTGTGGTGTTCGTGGTGTTGGAACTCTGGGTAATGATGTGTCGTGTACATTAAGGACATGAGGACCGTGACTGCTGGATTCAAATCCACTAGAGTGCATGTACCTATCCAGAGGGGAGCCAGAACTTGATAGAGCTTGTCGCCGCACAACCAACCGTAATCTTGTGGCGAGCTAAACCCAGCACTACTGGGCCAGGCCAGTTGGAGGGAAATATGGTTAACATCAGGGAATACTACGTTAGAAAGGATTCTTCCAGGGACACTGAATATGCAATACGAGATATTGTAAACACTGTAACTGCACTGTGCTATCTTCCCCATCCCTTAGAGTAATGTTACCAATCCCTGTCTTGACCAGCCCCTCTGCCCGTGTGTTCGCCCTGCTCTCCCCATGTACCTCTTAGATATCTCGATTTTGGCTGACATGCTGTGTGCTGACCATGGATACATAAAATATAGGACTAGTCCTAACACAACTATCATGGCAAGTATGCAGAGGAACCATTTTGTGATTGTCCAGGCTCTCCGGTAGTATTGCTCACGTTTGCGTCGTTTTCCCAGGCGAGCCGTCGTCACGAGGTGGGAATGCTCCATGGGGTGTGTGTGTGTATTCCCTCGGTCGATGTTGTGACACGGACAGTCAGACTCCGCACACCGGTAACACAAACGAGGAACCAGAGAGCATATGGAACCGCTCAGCTGGCACTCGCTTGTGACACCTTGTGTGTAGTGTGTTTTGGTGTATGTAGTGCAAGTGTGGTGCAAGTTGGTGATTAGGACACATCACTTGTTGTCATCTACTTCTGTTGGTGATTAGGACACATCACTTGTTGTCTTCTACTTCTGTTGGTGATTAGGACACATCACTTGTTGTCTTCTACTTCTGTCGTTTCTCCTTTTCTGTGACTACGACCTTGCAGTGGCTGGCGTGGACCCACGTAGCTCTCTCTCGGCGACCTTGACCGCTGTCTGGTTGACCAGACGCAGGTAGGGGCCAACGATTGGATTTCCAGCTCTTTCTCCGGAAATCCTTGACCAGCACGAAGTAGCCGGGTTGGAGATGGTTAAGTGGACCAGTGGCAGTCGCTAAAGTGGATGACAGGTTAACATACAACATAGCAACATAGCATCCTCACACAAAGTTGTGGAGGGAAGAGGACATCCTGGAGCCTTGAGTCCAATCTGAGGAGGAGCCCCAAAAAGGATTTCAAATGGCTGAGTTGGCTCCATGTTCGTTCCCACATCCTCATGTACATCAGCACAATGGGCAGAGCTTGTGTCCATGACAGACCTGTGTCTGCACAGCATTTTGCTAGTTTGTTTTTTATTGTGCCGTTCTCTCTTTAGCAAAATGTGAACCGTTGTTCTAATTTAAGATGTTCTCTGATGGGCTAAGCTCAATGAAATCCAGCATTAGGTGCTCAAATGAATTTTGCTTAATGCAAATTACCCCCCTTCACCCCCCTTCAGAACCACTCCTGATTTATAGCCTCTAACATCCCCCCTTTTGACACATTGTCCAACCCATGTGTCAAAAAACAGCCCCAACAGCCTTCCACCGAGCCTTCTCAACTGGTGTAGCTAGCTGCTGAAGTGACGACATGTTGTCAGTGAAGGAGGAGACAGGGATTCTAACAAATGAGTGTAAGGTGCGTGAGGTGCGAGAGGAATCAGACTCTTCCTTTGCGGCTGAGTCAGCAGGTAAATTAGCAGACCCAATTTCTTAGGGAAACTGGGTCTGTACTGCTTGCAGAAATTGTCTACACTTCCAAATAGCCACAAAATCGTGCACTACCCCAAAAACATAGCGTGAGTCAGTGTAAATAGTCACGGTTTTGCCTTCTGCAAACGTGCAGGCTTCAGTTAGTGCGATGAGCTCTGCTGCTTGTGCTGAGACATGGGATTGGTCCGGAACGGAGTACAGCAGAATCTGAAACAACAGGAAAAAAAAGAAAAACCCACCCGATTTAGTGCCCCCTTGGTCGCGACAGGCAGACCCATCAACATACAAAATGAGGTCAGCATTGGTCAGAGGAACGTCTTTTAAGTCCGGTCTAGGTGTGCACACAATGGAAAGTCCGGCAACACAGTCGTGTTCGTCACCGTCCTCAGGTAAAGGTCAATAAGAGGGTTCTTACACCTTTTCCAAAATCAAATTCAAGCACTTTTCAAGCATCTTATAGCTGTTGTAAATTACATATTTATATGCACATACTCAAATGAGTATTTCCCTACCTCACATTAACTCAGATGTTCTTTATGCTATAAACAACCAAATGTGTGTTTCGTGATAGCATTTTACACGAGGATGAAAAATTAAAGAAAATAAAACTAAGTTTGATATTAATATCAAAATGAGTGATCTGTACATCTAAAAACCCAATTCAAGCGACCTTTCACCTCCACTTAATTAAATGCACTGGTTGCAAGATAAAAATGTGAATTAATTGATTTTAGATAAACAGTTTAAGTTGCAACTTAATTGTATCATTTGAACTCTGATTTCTGCGTTAATTGACTTCACCCTAAATTCAAGTTGAGGTATTGTAATGCAATTGGCTTGATAACTTAATTGTTCTACACCTTGAGTTAAGGATTTCAAGTCCACTCCCACTTAAGATGCCTGGACAAGTTCCCACAGTTAAGACAAATAGAAATATACAAAGGACATTTTAAGGTGAGCGTCATCTTTTGCCATTCAAATACAACTTGAAATTCAAACTCTCCTGATTGAAACATCATGTGTTGAAATAAACAACTGCAGTTCAAAAATAAAAAGTGAATTGCCTAATATTTTTGTTGTGGAATCAATTAATTTATTTCTTTAAAGGCAAAAACATGAATAAGCTAAAAGGAAAACCCTATTGAATACAATATTATTTGGAGCAACTTAATTTACAAATGGCTGTCCACTTAAAAACATCTGTTCATGTTCAACATGTGGTAATTAAGTATACACAACTTAAGATTACATTGAAATCATACGGTAAACCAAGTTGGAACGTTTGGAGTAATCAACTTAAAAACTTGTGTTTATGCTACCAATTATTAAGTAAGTGGTAATTGAAAACACCTCTGATTGTAGAGGAAATGCCTTTTCCCCTAACTCAAATAACTTTGTTGCTTTAACAAAATGTCATTAGAAGTTGTCTTAACTCAATAACCATCGATGCAACCTATTGCGTTGATTCTCTTTGTTAAGCCAAGCATTTGTTTTTAGAGTGTACGTAGACTGGGCTCCCCATATAACCTGGCTGAGCTGATATAAAAACAATCAGCCAAATAACTTCTCAAAACATCATTGATTACTATTTTTTAAGTACTTTTAGGTTGGCAGTAAACATAAGTCAGAGGTACCTGGTGTACTTTTCCTTCACTACATGTATTTAATACCTTTAGTTACTTCACAGATGTGGATGAATGATGTGAAATATAATCAAGTGATATAATCAGACTTTAGTTCCACCTGGAGTAAATCCACAAGCTACCCTGCAGTATACAAAGCCATTCAAACTAGCTACACCTTTACCAGCTTTGAGAACACTTTCATGATCAATCATTATAAAACATATATATATATATTATTCTGAAATGGACCAATCTGCACGATGAATACTTTTACTGTCGCTACTTTCACTATATTTAGATGAGAATACTTTTCTACTTTCACTTGAGGAACATTTTGAATGCAGGACTTTTACTGTAACAGAGTATTCCTACACTCTGGTACTTCTACTTTTACTCAAGTACAAGATCTGAGTACTTATAATTTCACTAAAAGATCTGATACTTATTCCACCTCTGGCAGTGTATTAGTATTAATTGTAGCAACAAATCACGCTGAGTTGGAAAATATAGCCTCACAATGGTAACAAGTGGAAAATAATATTTACCAATGTGTACAATGATTTGGAGGTAATTTTGACTACTCAAAACACCTGACTTATACAAAGGAAGACTGTGTTCATTCTACAATTACATGGGATTAAAGTAACATGTAGTTTTACTTGTATAATATTTCCATTTTGTATAAAAGACCGTTTGTTTTCATCTGTTTTAGAATAAACAAAGTATTGGCTTCAGAATACCAAACTTGTTTCGGCAAATTCAGATGATAAATACAACTTTGAAGCTTGTAACGGCATAATTACAAGCAGAGAACGGAGTAATGTAACATCACAACAAGCATAACAACAGCCGTGTGTTATGAACACTGCTGTGGGTGCGCAAATCATGAGGTCATCAAACCTTGATGATTGATTGATTGAAACATTGATTGATTGATCAAACTGGCCTTGTATGAGAGCGATGCCTTTAGAAACTTGGAGAGAGACCAACCTTGTACACAATGCCTGGTTGTACACAGTAGCCTTGACACAAACGTGTGAATCTGTAAGGTTTACCCTTATATTCAAATGTGAACAAAATTGACTGTCTTTGTGTACAGGAACACTGAAAAATGCATTTGAGAGATCTTATTACAGTAAAAAAATGCTGCAGAGGCTGGAACTTAGGAAAAAATCAGATAAGGACTTGGGACGAGCGTGCATAGCTGCATAGCATTTACAGTTGTAAATCCTGGACAAATCTCCACTCGTCAGGAGGTTTTGTCTCTGATCTTTTTGACAGGAAACACTGGAGTACGTACCGCAATCGTTACACGGAATAATGACCCCTTGTTTAAACAGAGAGGTAACACTGGCTGAATGCCATCAACAGCTTCACGTTTCAATGGGTACGGGGGTTGATTTGAATGGAACGTGGACATTAAACATACGTCATATCTGTGAGCTGCCCAGAGTGAGTATGGCCCATCTGAAAGCGCGGCAGGAAGCTCAGAGATATGAGAATTACCCCATCATCCTCAACCAACAGCAATGTGCGTAGAACGGCTACGTTTGTGCACATTTTCATCTTATACATGTCACCTGACATAGAGTACATGACATATTCTGTGTGTGTAGATGTCCAATCAGTGACTGACTCCAAATCTTTAACGATTGGATCCAAATCCCTCTATCTATCAGTGGGCCCCCTGGCTAGTGAAATGTGTGGACCGCCCCTGGGATTTGACACAGTTTGTATTGTGTGGGTGTGAGTGCAACAGGAACCAGCTGCGCAGCAAACTTCAAGCATAGTTTTAAGCATGAGCTCCTCATTCACACATTCTAACAGAAAAACTCATCATAGCATTTACACAGATTAACAACATTAACAACGTTAGCACGTATAATGCAAATGAGAAGCCTCCATGAACACAGCAGGTGGAAAAACACGTTGATCAGTCAAACGCAACAACGCCTGAGAATCAGGATATGTCAGCAGCCATTTAATACACATTCACACAGTTCTTTATCATCAAAAGTTTTTGAACCATCGTAGGAGATGGCTGCCGGACTTTAAACCCCTCATTTGTGGAATAAATGAGGCCTAAGCCGAACCGGAGTTTCAGATCTCTGCCCAGTAAATGTATTAGGCAGACGGAGGATAAAAGAAACTGATGTGGGAAATGGATGACTATCATCACCGTTATCTCTACTGTGAAGTGATACAAAAACTTCTCCTTTACAGTCACCCCAGCCGCTCCCATTGAGTGCATTAGTTAATGAGTGCATACATCTACCACTAAATTTGCAATCAGGCAAATCTGCCCTTTTTACTATAGAACATCAACACCCATGATAGCTAAAGTTAGTGTGGGACATTTCTCAAATGCTGTTTCACTGTCATATTTCAAATATGTACCCTCTTTAACCACAGGCATGTCTTCTACATTTTCCAATTTTCAAAAGCATGATGTATATGTGTATGTATTCACTTCCCTGGTTCGATGATGCTGGCTGAATTTCCATCTCGCTCGATCGGGCCCCCTCCTCCCCATCTGGTGTAGGTCAGTCTGATTGTGAATGACGTCCTTGCTGTCCCCCTCTCTGCCTCCACTCGCCAGTGTTCTGTGAGCAGTCCCATAATCCAATGTTCAACACTGCCACACTTGAAACATCTTTCTCAAATGAAGGTCTTGCTTCTCGTCTTCTGCCTCGGAAAACCTCTTCTGCCTCTCCCTCGGTATTGTGACCGGCCAGCATTCTGCGTAGCTTGCGCTGTGTCTGTGAGTCCGTTGAGAAAGGCATTACTGAGGTGTGTTGCCCAAACACTTGCTTGGGCTTGGGTTTGTTTATCCCGCTGTTGTCCCCATCTACTTGGGGCTGATGGGGGTGGCGAGCTTGGAGTTGACTGCATGGCTGGGGCTTGTAGTGGCGGTGGAGGTGGAGGTGGTGGAGGTGGGCCAGCCGGATTGCCAGGGTTGTACCCCGGGGGAGGTTAAGGATACCCAGTCGAGGAGAGGTCATTCAGGCCTGCAATGGAAGAACACAGAGATGTCTGGGGTTTACATGGTTTTGGAAATAATTTATTTTCCTTCTTTTCTTCACATTCATCTTCAACCTTAATATTTTCTTTAATGCCCAATGCCAACTGCCTTCTTTCACAGCATTCTGCTTAATCCTCCCAGTATTTATTATAAACAATTTCTGTGAGTGTCCAGTTTTCTATATAAGTCTTTTACTTTTACTTTATTTGTATTTCTACTTCTTTCTTGAAGAATACATTTATTCTTTAGTTTCTTGATTTTTAATTTACTCAAAAACCTCCCTTTGGAAATCCGAACATTTCCGTCCATATATTTAATTTAGACAGACTGTTTTCACCATATTTTACTCTCATGACGTCTACAATCGGGCCAACAGGAGGGTGTACAAGCCCCCTACTTTGCCTTGCTCCCATGACAAAATCACCATTTGTTTCACAGTACAAATCGTGCAAAAAACTAATCGTAAACCCACTTTCTACGACGGGATAAACCCTATGTGATGTTTGTTTCACAGTACAACTCACGTAAAAAACTAATCGTAAACCCACTATCTACGACGGGATAACCCCTATCTTCGAGCAGCCCCTTTCATAAACGTCATGGAGTTTTAATTACGTTTTAACTTTAAACAATTTAGACATTGTACATCTCACCCAGTATTGGAAAGCCTTTCTAAGTCCGTTTGGTCTCGTGAAGTCAATCAGTTCCACCCCCGCCGCTGGTCCTCTCGTCCCGTACTGTTTTTGTCGCGGGGTAGAGGGAATCCGAGGATCCTGTAGCTACCAACCAGCGTCCGGAGTTGTTCCCAATCGAACTTGCAGAGACCCTGCTCGCAGCGCCAATTGTTATGGAAATCTAAAAAACCCAATACTGTAGAGTACAAGTCAGAAAACAAATAAATGGTGAATCCAACAGAGTTGTCTTTCTGGTGATGTTTATTTGAGGCCTCAAACAAACATCAGATACAATAAAATATAGACACAGGTCTCACAGAGTATAGGATAGTCTGCGCGAGTGTGCCCAGTTTAATATAATAGCAAAGCAATATAAAGGGAGAGTAAAAAGGTGGGGAGGAGAAGAAATCTTCACACGGTCACATTGTTATTAGACACCTGGCCTTGAGCTGTAGAAGTTCTCGTGTGACTTTGTGTGAGTCAACTCAGTGGCCAAAACAGCTCTGTGGCCTTGAAGTAGAGAAGATAGAGGAAAACAGCACAGTAACCAAATGAGAAGCATTTGGTTACTTTGAACATATCAGGATATAATAAAATTTCCACTACAATATACAAGAAATCAGCATTCAATTAGCAGTCTCTAATGTAGTGACCACAATGCATGAAAGTTTTTTTTTTTAAAAACCGGAGTCCAGATAGGACTCCAATGGGTGTGTCCCAGCCAAAAGCTCAGTGGATCCCAGTGGCTGGGGGTGTTGCCAAATTGCTAGAGGGCGTTGCCCAATTTCCCCATTTTTTCAATTACAGGAATTAACCATGAGATGGCGCTTCATTCACAAATACACAAAGACAACTGGGTGTTGTAGAACTTAGTATGTTTGCAATGTTTGCAGCTCTGCAGTTGTGTTTGCTGAATACTGTAGCATTGAATCACTTATTTGTTATGGTTTTCACAGGCTACTATAACGAGAAAACATCAATATTTTAGATCAAATAAAGTATATAGTTTGCTTTATGCAGTATCCTTTTTTGTAATATTGTTGGGGTGTTTTTACACAGTACAGTAGATTGAAGTAAACGTATCTTAATGTAACTTATACATTAAGATAAGATGAACCTTTATTAATCCCCGTGGGGAAATTCAGTAGTTCAAACAGCAACAGGGTAAGAGTGAAAAATAGGATAGCACAGATTCACACAGATTAATAAAATCAAAAATAAGATGAGCGATACAAATAAAAATAATGAGAAACTATGCAATAAGAAATGAATAAAGCTAAAATGTAATTATCATATCATATATTATAATGTATTGTATTATTAAGTAATATCATACATTAACCCCATTATAGCAGGTGCCACATTGAATGGATGAACACATGTATGCATCAATAATTACAACAGAGTATTTCTAAATACAAGTTGTAAAAATACTTATATGAATTTAATATTAATAACATAATGGTTAATTTCAGATAATACTTTTCAGGGTTAGGTCCGGTCTGACAGCGCTTAGCTCTCTGCTGCAGAGAAGATCACTGCTCTAAACAAAGTCAAAAATCGTACAATCGTCCAAACGGAATAAATATAATTAATTATTATTAATACGTTAAGTCTTGTTCATTGTTTTTCACTTTTACTAAATGTTTGATATTTCTGGCACAGACCCTTTCATACCGGCAATGCACGATAGAAACAACAGAAAGTGCAACAGCTTAAATATGCCGGTGTTAATTTCGTCAACGAAAACTATGACGAAAAATGTTCGTCAACGACCTTTTTTACATGACTAAGACGAGACGATGACGAGCTAAAAATAGATTCTTGATAACGAAAACTATGACGAAATGTATATTTAGTTTTCGTTGATGAGACGAGACGGGACTAAGGTGATAATGGTGGACTATCGGACATTCAAAATGCAGCATATTTTCCCTCAAGTGTCCATCTTGTCTGTCAAAATGCATCTTACGTTTCTAACTTGCAATATCATTATTTCCGCTCTCTTCACTCCAGAAGAGCGGTCTGTCTGTGTCTGTCTGTGTGCGGGGGGGAGGGGGGTGGGAGCTGTGGAATGTGACCATCCCCCTTGGGAGACTTCCTCCACACATTCCGATGGCCAATTAATTTTAAACAAAGAGTTCCCAACATACAGCATAGGCAACATGGGGGGTGGGGGCTGGTGAACGGTATGGTCAATCTTTGTAAACACAATCCCCAGGATGTGTCCTAATCAAACCAAAAGAGAAAATGCAGATATCATTCTCTCTCTCAACTCGCTGGTATCTCGAGCTGAGCGCTCATTGGTGGTTTTTACCCCGTGCTGATGATGAAACTCTCCATTGGCTCGGCAAAAGTTTGTTGTTGTTTTGTGTCAGTTTTACCTCGCCACTTCCATTCACATTTTTCATCATTGTTCCACAATGTTTATCATGAAATTAATATCTATATATTTTATACCATACTTGCACTGCTTACCATGTTCATACTTTATATATCTTAGCATATTCATACACACTGTTAATATACTGTTCATACTGCTCACAGGCTGGGCTGCTGTGTATATCTAGTCTAGTGTATTAATATTGTACCCCTCCTCACTGTTTATTCATCATTCAATTAATTCTATATTTGATTCTGTAGATTGTGTACATTACTTTTCACTGCTTGTTGCACTCCTGGTTAGAAGCTAAACTGCATTTCGTTGTCTCAGTACCTGTAATATGTGCTATAACAATAAAGTTGAATCTAATTTTGAGCAGGAACAAATGTATTTACTTAGTACATATCTGACATTAACGATTAAACACATTTGTGCATTCTTTATGAATTCAAGCCGACTCCGGAGGAAATCATATTTCGTTTATTTTTAACGAAATAAATGTGGTTTAATCCACATAATTTACTGTGTTAATTGTTTACTGTAGTATTGTTTAACTTGAAGGTGCCTGATGTGAACATTTCCAGAAGAACATCTATTGAATGGCCTTTGTATGTATACAGTACAGTCTAGCCCAACTATTTCTTCCTTTTTTCCCGTCAAGAGTTTGAATTGGAGAAAGGTAATGGTTATTGATGGTGCTTTTAAAGCCTATTGCATAATAACTGTGTGATTTATATTGCTTTTCAAATGCATATGGCCACCCATTTACAGTACACTGCTCTTCCCGTCAAGAATATGAATAGCCCTAATGTGGGAAATCTTTGCATTTCAGACTTCGGGAATATATTACGATATCAAGCCGATACAATACATCAAAATCCAATACCATTCTGAAATCCCCAGGATGTGTCCTAATCAAACCGAAAGAGAAAATGCAGATATTACACTCATAAAATAAATGATAGACATATTAGTACTCTTAGTGCCAAGTTGTCTCAGACAATCTGCTTTTCATAATGTGGGACAGTTCTGTGCAAAATGTGGGACACTGAAAAATCTGTTAAAAACCCTCAGTCACCTTAATTCATGTAATAAAAAAATCTCAGGCCAGTAACACTCAAAGCTAAATGTGCAATACCATGCTATGTTACTATTTATAATGTTATTGTTTTTATTTAAATTGAAGTTAAATGCATCAATCTGGTGCACTTTGAGGGCAAAATTAAGAGATTTGTAGATACAGCTCTCAACACTCATATGAAACAGAACTGTTCTTACAATGTGTGTTGGAAGGATTTATTAAATTACTATGCATATTTTATTGTGTAAACACACAGCTGATCACCTGAGAGCTGCTGTTCTCATTCATAACACTCCGTTCGATGTCTCACTATGGGATGCGCCTCAACGCGTATGCAAACAGAAGCATCAATCTCATTACGCCAATCCTGATTGGCTGGTGATCTTGACGTCAACGTCAGGGAATCAACCCACCCTTTAAGTAGCTTGCGCTACGACGCAGCGTCATTCAAACACCTCTTCTCGCTTCAGAGCACATCTCGATTTATCCGTAACCGGGCTAGCTTAACGGTCCACAGACTGGACCCAAAGCTAACATTCATTCGACCGGCGCTTGCCGGTTACTTTTTTGCTTTGCAAGAAGACTGAGCAATATTAACACACCAGTTAATATTGTAATCTGCCTCGCCGTTTCTTTCTGTTGAAATAACGGTAAGGTTTGATTTTTCTTCAAGCTAGTAACATACCTGTTGCTAGTTTTTTCTTCCCTCCACACCGACACCACGGTAAAGAGGACGTTCTCTTTTCTCTCTCACACCAGAGGAGACAGAGATAAAAAGGTATTAACACACCAGTTAATATTCTTTAAAGAATAAAATCTACACCGTCGCCTTTTTTCCTTTCGGACTAACGGCAAGGTTGGATTTTTTTCTCAGTAACGTACCTGTTAACAACGTGTGTCCACTCCACGCCGACGATGGACCCTTCTCTCCCTCACACCAGAGGAGTCAGGGACTCGGAGGCTCGGCTATGCGGCTGCGGGTTTAAGATCTCAGGCACAGACTGACACCAGGTCTGCTCGTCCTGCCTCGGGCTGGAACACGCCCGGGAGGCTATCGATAACCCCGGTTCATGCGGGCATTGTACCGGCTTCACCATTAAGAGCCTCCGCCGACGGTTAGCACGCTAAGCTAGCTTGTCGGGACGGGACCCCCTCATGTCCGCTGATTCGCCGGCCGGCAATCAAGACATGGTGGCGTCCGCCGCAGAGATTGAGCCCCGCGCTGTGTCAGGCTGGGGCTCAACAACAGCGGCAGCCGCTGAACCGGAGCCCCACGCCGTGTCAGGCTGGGACCCGGTGGCGGCGAGAGCGGAGCCCCGCGCTGTGTCAAGCTGGGGCTCCCAACTGGACCTCACCATGGTTCCACCCGCGGAGGATGTCCTGGAGTTGGACTATATGGAGGACGAAGAGGATACCTCTGAGTTCCTCCTGTCCGACTCGGATGAGGATGACATCTTTGTTTCATCGGCTCAGGCTGCAAAGCCGGGAGCGATGTCCGCTCTCCCGGGTGAAAGCACACCAGCTTCGCCCGTCCTAAGTATGGACTTGCAGGCTGTGTGTCAACGCGCTGCGTCCAGGCTGGACATCCCATGGCCTGAAGTGGCCAAGGAGACCTCCAGATCTCGCTACGAGGGGAAGAACTTGCCCCAAGCAGCGAGGACGAAGAGGCAGCTCCTTCCAGTCTTTCCGGAGATGCTGGACGAGGTGTCGGTCCAGTGGAGAGACCGCCCTTTTAGCAGCAAGGCCCCAATCCAGGGTGCCTCCTCCCTGGACTGTGACGGTATGGAGAGGCTCGGCCTGCTCCTCATTCCGCCCATGGAACCGCTGGTGGCAGCCCACCTCCAACCGAGGCTGGCTTCGACACCGAGCAGGAACCCCATGCTACCGGCAAAGGCAGACCGGTTCCAGTCAGCGATTACCGAACGGGCCTATAAAGCTGCAGCTTTGTCCGCCAGGGCACTCAACGTCTCCTTGCTGCTGACCGCCAGGCGGAGCTCTGCGAAGACTTGTCGAGCAAACCTGAGCCTGCCGTGTGGGACGAGATCGCAGCGATCACGGACATTTGCCTCCGTGTGCAGCGCTGTGCTGTCCAAGCCACGGGCAAAGCACTGGGAATTATGGTAGTACAGGAGAGAGCCAGGTGGCTCAACCTGACGAACCTTCCAGACCGGGAAAAAGAGGATGTTCTGGACATGCCTATTGTTCCCGAGGGCATATTTGGCTCCGCTCTAGCTTCGATGCAGCTGAGATGCGAATCAAAAAGGAAGGGAGACGAGGCTCACCAGCTCTGTCTCCCCCGAAGGGTCTAGCCGCCACCTTCAATGGTCCCGCGGCAGGCCTTCACTCAAGCTGCCTCGTGTCCTGCCCGATTCAAGATACCGAAGCAGCAGAGACCACAGCCCGTCCCGGGTCCCCAGCCCAGGCACGAGGCGAGGGGGATCTGGCCAAGAAAATCTCCGGTTCCGGCAGCTGCCGCTCAGGCGCAGCCGACCCAGGTTTTCAGCCACCAGGCGAGGAAGAAGGAGCGGGCGGCCTGATAGCCTCCTCTCCTCTCCTCTCCTCGACGAAGGAGCTGGAAGTTCCCTGTTCCCCAGCTCCAGAGCACGTTCCAGTGTTAGATGCTCATGTGTTTTTGGGGTGCAACCATGCCCCCATCTTCCTGCCGCCTCGAGTGATGCCAGAACGTCATCCTCAAGTTCGCGCCATCAGGGAAATGGACTTAACATCAAAGACAGCAAGTTCCGCTGCCTGTTTAAGTCAAACAAACACATGTCATCATTGTTGTTTCCTAATAAATCATTTTCCACTGTCGTTTCCAGGCTTGAAGCCAAGGGCGCAGTCAATAAAAATGAAAAGAAAAACAATAAAAACAATAAACAGTCTGTCGTCTGCCCCTCTTTTGAGAGCGGCTACGGCCTCTCTCAAAAGGCGGACAATAGACGGGATTGTGAAGACACCACCGCCACGCGCATGCGCAGTGACGGCCGGGGTTGTCAACCTGGGGTACCACCGTGTTCAGACACTAGAGGGCCCCATAACACAACAAATAGAGACACTGAGGGAAGACGACAGAGCTGTGACATCTCCGCTCGCTTTGAGAAGCGAAAAGTGGAGGATGCTCACAGATTCTGCTTGGGTTTTCAAGACAGTAACACAGGGCTACAGGCTCCAATTCGCTGTCACCCCCCCTCACTTCTCGGGCATTCTGTATTCACAGGCCCGGGGAGAGTCGGCCCATATTCTAGAGCAAGAGATTTTCTCGCTACTAGAAAAGAAGGCTATATTGATAATACCCGCCGAACAGAGTCAGAGCGGCTTTTATTTGAAGTATTTCCTCGTTCCCAAACGGGGAGGGAACGGAATTCGGCCCAAACTAGATTTGAGAGCTCTGAACAAATATCTCAAAAAATACAAATTCAGAATGCTCACTTACACATCTCTGTTGCGTCTCGTGCGCCAAAACGACTGGTTCACATCAGTCGACTTGAAAGATGCGTATTTCCACATCCCATTATATTCCCCACACCGGAAATATCTGAGGTTCGCCTTTCAGGGTGTCTGGTACGATACAGAGTACTTCCCTTCGGTCTGTCTCTCAGCCCGCGAGTGTTTGTATGGTGTACGGAAGCCGCGATAGCCCCGTTAAGACAACAGGGTATTCGCCTGGCAACTTATCTGGATGATTGGCTCCTTCTCGCACAGTCGGAGCAAGAGGCTATTACGCAGACGAATGTCCTTGTAAAACACCTGCTCGATCTGGGTTTTCGTAATAAACACAGAAAAGAGCATGTTGTCCCCAGCCCAGACTGTACTCTTCCCCGCGTGTCATGGCGCGCGAAGAGTGATGGTCACTATGAAATGCGTAATGGCACTGCGCCATTGGCTACACCCGACTTTTCTAGTACGGGGCGTGCCTATGGGTGCTGTCCTATCGCGGAAAGTGGTCACCACAGACGCATGTCTGACGGGCTGGGGGGGTATATACCAAGGTCGACCTGTGAGGGGTCTCTGGAGCAGAGACCTCCAACGGTCACACATAAATGATCAATCAATCAATCAATCAATGTTTATTTATATAGCCCAATATCACAAATGTTACATTTGTCTCAGTGGTCTTCACAGTGTGTACAGAATATCAGTATGACAATACGACACACTCTGGGAGAGCAACAGAGGAGAGATCCCTCTCCCAGGATGGACAGACATGCAATAGATGCCGTGTGTAAATTGAAAAGATAATACATTTACAACATAGGTAGTCCAAATGTTTGAAAATGCATGTGTTTATAATAGGAAGATGAATCCACGAGGATATCCATCCATATGATCCAGGACCACAGCCACTACTCAAGATCCAGGGCTCGCGATCCAGGACACAGGACCGCAAGATCATCCATGACTCCGGATCCCGGCGTATATAGACACCAAAAAGAAAGACATTTGGGGAAGCTGGGTTAATCGGAACATGAGAGTACACGGGTATAGACAGAGAGAAGGAAGAAGTAAGATGTCCCCCGACAAACTAAGCCTATATCAGCAAAACTAGGGGCTGAATCTAATCAGCCCTAACTATAAGCTTTATCAAAAAGGAAGGTCTTAAGCGCACTCTTAAAAACGGATAGGGTGTCTGCCGCCCGAACACAAACTGGAAGCTGATTCCACAAATGTGGAGCTTGATAAGAAAAGGCTCTGGCTCCCATTGTACTTTTAGAGACTCTAGGAACAACCAACAACCCTGCATTCTTGGAACGCAATGCCCTAGTAGGACAGTAGGGTATAATGAGTTCTTTAAGGTAAGATGGCGCCTGCCCATTAAGGGCTTTGTAGGCGAGAAGAAGAATTTTAAATGATATCCTGTGTTCTATAGGAAGCCAGTGTAAGGCAGCCAGAACAGGAGTAATGTGGTCCCTTTTCCTAACTCTGGTTAGTACACGAGCTGCAGCATTTTGAATCAGCTGAAGCTGCGACTTGACTGACTTCTTGGTACACCCTGATAATAAGGAGTTACAATAATCCAGCCTTGAAGTAACAAATGCATGGATTAGTTTCTCTGCATCGTTTTGAGGCAAGATATGCCTGATTTTTGCAATGTTACGTAGATGGAAGAAGGCGGTCCTTGAAATTGATTTTATGTGGGCGTTAAAGGATAAATCCTGATCAAATATAACACCAAGATTTCTTACAGTCTCACTGGAGGCCAAATTAATGCCATCCATAGTTAGTTTATCCTTAGATAATTTGTTTCGTAGATTCTTCGGGCCAAGTACAATAACTTCAGTTTTGGTCGTGTTTAACATCAAAAAGTTTAAGGTCATCCACGTTTTTAAGTCCTTAAGGCAGTCTTGAATTTTATTTTGATGATTAATTTCATCAGGCTTGATTGATAAATATAGTTGAGTATCATCCGCATAACAATGAAAGTTTACAGAATGATTCCTTATAATATTGCCTAACGGAAGCATATATAATGTGAACAAAATAGGTCCGAGCACTGAACCCTGTGGCACTCCATGGCTAACTTTGGTTTGCGTGGAAGATTCATCATTAACACGTACAAACTGAGAGCGTTCAGATAGATAGGACGTAAACCAGCCTAAAGCAGTTCCCTGTATGCCAACTAAGTGCTCTAGTCTTTGCAATAGGATATCATGGTCGATAGTATCAAATGCAGCACTGAGATCGAGCAAAACAAGAATAGAGACAAGTCCCTTGTCTGAGGCTATTAGAATGTCATTTGTGACTTTAACCAGAGCTGTCTCTGTGCTATGATGTGTTCTAAAGCCAGACTGAAAATCTTCGGATAAATCATAGTTTTTTAAGTAATCACACAGCTGTTTTGCGACCGCTTTCTCAAGAATCTTTGAGAGGAACGGAAGATTAGAAATAGGTCTATAGTTGGCTAAAACCTCTGGACCGAGGTTGTGCTTTTTAAGAAGCGGTTTTATCACTGCTACTTTGAATGATTGTGGAACATAGCCTGATAATAAAGACATATTCATAATATTTAATAAAGAAGTGCTAATTTATGGAAAAACTTCCTTCAACAGCTTAGTTGGAATTGGGTCTAACATGCACGTTGATGGTTTAGAAGAGAGAATCATTGAATTTAATTGTTCAAGGTTTTTGGCTGAAAAGCATTCTAGTTTACTATCTAGTGTAATATTAGAACTTACGTTTCCGGGAGCTGTTGATAACACTATACTGGTCAAAGGCAAGAGGTCATTAATTTTGTTTCTAAGAGTAACAATTGAATCGTTAAAAAAGCACATAAATTCATTACTACTGAGTGCTATGGGAATAGAAGGCTCAATCGAGCTGTGGCTTTCTGTCAGCCTGGCTACAGTGCTGAAAATAAATCTTGCATTATTCTTATTCTCATCTATTAATGAAGAGTAGTAGGCTGCTCTCGCTTTACGCAGTGCTTTCTTATATTCATTGAGAGCAATATGCCAAATTAAACGAGATTCTTCAAGTTTGGGGAGGGGACCAGAGAAGATTACGGTGTCCGACATTGTTTTAGCATAACTACACACCGACTCCACATTAAGTTTGGTGCATTCTGATTGGCGTAAAAGAACATCATTACCACCGACGTGAATAACAATCCTACTGTATTTACGTTTATTTTTAGCCAGCAGTTTAAGATGCGCCTCAACATCGCCCGCTCTGGCCCCCAGAATGCATGTGACTGTGGAGGCTTCGGTCTCTAAATTCACGTGTCTCATAATAGAGCTACCAATAACCAGAGTTGGCTTCTCAGCGGGTGTCTCGCTGAGTGGGGAATATCTGTTAGATACGTGAACGGGTTGATGGGGACCTGCAGGTTTCGCGTTATGCCCCTTCTGAACAGTCACCCAGTCTCCCTGCTGCTCGGGAGTTGCCGGGGGACGGCTAAAAGGAGCTACCTTTTGCCGGTCCGCACTGGCTAACATGGGCTTTACTGTAGCCGAGTTACTTTCTAAGATGCGGAGCCGGGCTTCTATGGCTATGATTCCCGCCTCCAACCTAACAACTATACTACATTTAACACATTTCCGTGACAATTCCATTTCAATGTCTATTTGTTATAATATAATATTGCAACTGGCTTTCCGCTCAGCGTCTATTTAATTTATTGTACTATGATTATTTTTGTAATCATGCATGGTATTTTTTAATTAACCTTTTTTTTTTTTAAATCTCACGTACCCCCTGCAGTACCCCAACGTACCCCCAGGGGTCCGCGTACCCCCATTTGAGAATCACTGCTCTAGAGTACTTAGGTCCTAATTACAATGTGTGAAAGCAATGTGTGAATCTGCTGATCACAGCTACTCCACTACAATTCATTTATTTGTATTTTCAACTCAAGTTTTTTAAAAACATTAATACAGCTCTGCATGATGCACAAAAACGTTAAGATACCAAAGAGGGACACCATGTTATATTCATTTTAAGTCCTCTGTTCTTCATTGAGACCTCTGGGTTATTAAAGATGAATATTATATTATGCATACATTTTCCACTGTCTAACTCTGTAAATCTTCCTTCTGAAACTCATTATGCACATGTTTTGCATGCATGTACTACCATTGTTGCAGTGTTTGTTCCGGATGTCATTATCGGACATCAGCACACTCATGACCCACATTGAAGAGTCTTTGGCCCATATGAGCCTCCACTTGATTGCGTTCATTTGCCTAATGACCTCTCTTTTGAATCCTGGCCAGGAATCAAATACACCTGTGTGTGTGTGTGTGTGTGTGTGTGTGTGTGTGTGTGTGTGTGTGTGTGTGTGTGTGTGTGTGTGTGTGTGTGTGTGTGTGTGTGTGTGTGTGTGTGTGTGTGTGTGTGTGTGTGTGTGTGTGTGTGTGTATATGTGAGAGAACAAGTGAGACAGAGAGAGAGTGAGTGTGTCTGTAGAAGTATCACAGGTTATTTAACAATCGAGAACAGTTTCAGTGTTATTCATTAAATGCAAGACTCCTTATTAGTACAATATGGTGTGAACTCCTGCTTAATGTATTAATGCATGTACTGTATTCTTTATGCCTATGTGTTTAAAAATAAATGGGTTAAGTAAAAGGAAAGAAACAACATCAGTCAGGTGTTTCTGTCTTTCTCTGTGCGGCTCACTGGACATCCTCACCACTCCACATTCAAATCCATCACTCTTTCGCCCTTGATTGCAAAAAAACTGCATTTTATGCCTCATTGGGCTTAAGCAATCAGTATTAGTAATAGGTTTTAATCTGGGAATGTAATGACTTTGTAAATGGGTGTCACAGTGAAACGCAGTGGCTCCCTGACCACTTGTCTTCTTGACTGGTCTGTGAAACTGGCCAGGAACTTGGCATGGGAGGCCTCTTCTTGCAGTGCAACGTGATTCAGAGTATTTTATTTATGTATACATGTTATGCCAACATTACAAGAACATATGTATAAAAAACGATGTATTTTCCTATTCATTAGAAAAAACAGTACTACCATTATCAGCTCAGTGATCTGACTGATATAATAAGGGCAATCAATATGGACAGTGAGTTACAACACCCACCTGACTTGATAAATATAATATGACAGCTTGACTGATTAGCAGAGGTGGGCTTGGCTTGGTAAAGGGTCAATTTGATGTTGAGGGTTGAAAGGGAAATACTTTTTGCCCCTGTTTTTCATTATGCCAATTGCCCTGGAACCAACTCTAATTCTGGAATAATATATGGCACCTGGTCAGTGAAAAATTTCCATATGACATAATACAGAAAGTGGGATTCAAAATGTTGGACAGCCTACTAGATGATGTGAGATTTACAGCATTTTAATCTGTGAACAAACTTTCTGCAAATGAAACTGGGAGACAGGTGGAAAAACAATGAGAAATTACCACCCAATGTGTGACCGTCAACAATTAAATATTTCATCCAGCTGTCATGACAACTTTCAGCAGGACTTTTTTGTTTCAGTCAGCAATCATAGAAGTTCACAGTTAGTTTCAACTTTTCAGTCTTGTGCTGAAGATGTGTTGTAGAGTGTGTGCACTGGGGGCTATGGTAATTTTAGTTCTGAACAAAGAGGACTCCTCTGATAAGAAACTATTATTATAAAAGCCCTCAAGACATAGGACTTAGGAATTTACCCTCTTTACTAAGCAGGGAACATACTGTATGATGCAGCTGGTCTGTGGGATGAAATATTCTCTGGGACTGACTGAATGTTAGTTATAGTATTGATATGGAGAGTGCATCTTTTCTCAGACTCAATGCAGGACCTCTTTGAACAATCAAGCCCAAAGGGCATTTGAGGCTTCAGTACATGAGCACACATTAGCCCTCTGGGTATGATTGACCTTTAGTTGTTGTGCTTCTAGCTGTACAAACCTCACATCACCTTGACAGAATAAAATGCCCACAAGCCTCTGCTGCACAGCTGTGGAAGTTAACAGGAACTATACACATTCATTGGTATAGTCTGCACTTTACATTATCTGTTGTCTAAATGTCTTCCTAACAGTATTTAAACATGTGAGAATAGCATTCTGTGCCAAAATTGTTGCAGTCCTCATTTCGTGTTATTGTCTTCCTTTCGGCGCAGGTAAGCCCGGCAGTAGCTCGAGAACCACTCCAAACTCAGCGCTCGTCTGGGTCCTTTCAGTGTTCAGTGAATAACTCCAACAAGGCAAGTGTTTGACTATATGTTGGTGCTAAGCCAACGCTTTGAGGCACTGAGGATCCACTAACTTGACAGAATTGAAGCACACTTAACTTGCCAGGTGAATAGTAAGTCCAATACAAGGTCTCCAGTTAAACACTGAGTCCATTTGCTGTGTTTTCCAGTTACTGGTGTCCATTTATCTTGCATCTTAATTAAATTCACCATACTCAAAATGACACTTAACAATACCTTAGTCAGCCAAACTCATCATATGTTTGTTTATCCCGTGTGTGTATGTGTGTGTATGTGTGTGTGTATGTGTGTGCGCGTGCGTGCGTGCGTGCGTGCGTGCGCAACACGTTCTCACTCCCATCCCGTGTAATTGGTGAGTACATAATACACTGTTATTTACTCACCAATAACACACAATTATCCTTGCTTTTATTTATTGGTTTAATTCCATAATCTCTGGCTTTTTTGGCGTTCGTCAGGAACTGGATTTCAAAATAAAAATAACCGGAAACAGACGTAGGCATTTCGAGCGATTACTCAAAATCCTCAGCTACGCTGATTGGATGTTTTAGCCGCAATGCATGCTGGGATTTGGTGTTTATATTATATGAAATCCGGAAAACATTTTAAAAGAATAAAATAATACTTAATTCCGAGTGCTCTTGCTTTTCTCTTTGAAAGTCATCACATAACGGCATTGTAATACACGGTTCAGCTGCATTAAATATTACAGATCTGCCATAGTTCTTTATTTATAGAGCCCTGATGAGAAGACCTTTGGAAAAATTGAAGAAATGCCGCCGAAACTGAATACTTGACGTTGATCATAAATATATCAACAATTAAACAACATCTTTAATTTCTCTTCACACAATACGTCTCCTTGCAGTATCAACACTAATTCGGCTGACTTTTACATTTGATATAATTCATAGATAGGTTATATTTACACCATAACGGTGCACAGCTGATATAAAAGGACTTTTTAAAGATATTACTGAATTGGATTGAATTTTGAATATAAGAATGTAAATACTGAGTCTGAAATAGTATAGCAATATGCTGTAAAATTATGTGAAAGCATGAATAAAACTACACATCTTCAGATGTTGTACATACAAGTGTCCTACACTAATAATACAAAGTTATGATGGCTGTGTGTACCTTGTGTGCACCGCCTAGTTGTTAAAGCACGTTATTGAATTATTGTTTTTATGTGTTATATTTCATTAAAAAAATATTAAGAGTACATACTTTCATAGGGGGAAAAATCAAGAAGATACTATAAGTGATCTCTACAATAAAACAGTTTAGTGCAGGATGTACAAAGATATAAATAGGAGGCGGTGCAAAACAGAAAAACGAATTAACCTTTATTTAAACATTAAATAACAGAGTAAGGTCTTCTTTTAAATAAGAAAAAAACTTTGGGGGTATCTATCTACAGATAAATATTAAGCCTGACAAAGTACTTAACGTCTAATATATTGCTTTCCTGCAATGTTAACTATGTTGAAGCACTTATTTTAACTGATATTATACATATGGATTATACTCTTATGTAGATAGATAGAATGAGAAATGTGCAGAATATGACAGTTTAATGGTGGAGGTACACACATATTGATAGATGTCTTGTAATGCACTGTTGAGGAACCTGTGACCCACATTTTTCATTCATTGCATAACTACACCGTAGTTGTGTATATGATATGTCAATGAAATCTTGAAAGGGATGTGCAAAATAGCCATAATATACAGTCTTTAATTAACTATTAGTAGAGAATAACGAGTAATTAATATACTTTATTACTCGTTTCCATTCATGTCAATTGCAGATACATGTTTAGTCTTCTCAAGCACCAACTATCAAATATCTCTCCTGATTGTTGGCACTTGACAATCACCTTACCTGAATTTTACTCAGGTGTAACTTAAGTCTGATTTAAGGGTTGTTTATATTTCACATCATTAATCAGAATCTGCAAAGTAACTCAAATAAGTGTAGTGGAGTAAAAATACCAGGTTAACCTCTGAATTGTAGTGGAGTAGAATTACAAAGTATCAATGAGCTGTCATGTGGGTATATATTAATGCTATATATTAATGCTGCGCATTATGGACAGCGATTTTCACCCATTTATTAATTATATGTTTTACATTTGATAACACCAATGTGTTTAATACTGGCAACTTCTAATTGTGGGAAAAACGAAAACGTTCAGTAGAGACGTCCCATAGAACATTTTGCGAAACACAATAGTGTAGTGTGTAGTTCTGGGGGGGCGTTCGATTCCAGTTTTGGATAGTCTGGCGTGGTTTCGTTCCATTTCAAACAGCTGTTTGACGCTCGGCGTAACCTTGGCGCACTGCCACTCCAACATCCAATCCCAGACCTTGAAGATTAATCACGGGGACTATAGTCCTAAACAATAGCTGGGGATTATGGGTAGTGTAGTGTCTTCGGCCATCCTAAACTCAGAAATGTTGACAATCGCAATGATGCTCGAAATGTCCCTTATAGGCCTACGTCTGTTTCCGGTTATTTTAATTTTAAAATGCAGTTCCTGACGAACGCCAAAAAAGCCCGAGATTATGGAATCAAACCAATAAATAAAAGTAAGGATAATTGTGTGTTATTGGTGAGTAAATAACAGTGTGTTATTTTGAAAAGAATAAGAAATTAGAAGGAAAAAAAGATTTTAAAAATACGAGGCTCTGAGCCCCATTTATTTTCCTCACAGACGGCAACACTAAAGACCTAAAATAAAGACCTAAATGAATATTTGGGATGTTCTTGCCTTTAGATTCTCCCAATAAGTGCAAGTACAGAGGGTGACTTTGCTGTGAAAAAACACATTTCCACCAAAAAAACGTTAGCAACCATGAATGTGTACACATTCATGAAGTAATCTTCGTCATAATTAACAAACTAAACATCATGTACATGTACTGCACAAATAATCAGAAATAAAAACTCATTACTCGCATAAAATGACATCAAAACGCATTTTAATGGCCAAATTAACCTTAAAATAGGCATTTTCCACCGAGAATAACACGAAGGTCGGCCATTGTTGTTGATCACGTGGTCTATGAAGGTCTATGGGACGCCCTGCCCGTAGAAGCCTGACGGTCAAGGGGTCCGCTGTCCGCAATGAAGGTCTATGGGACGCCCTGCCCGTAGAAGCCTGACGGTCAAGGGGTACCCTGTACGTAATATAGCGACGGGGAGGGGCCCTGACCGTCCGTCAATATGTGACGGGATGGGAGTGAGAACGTGTTGGTGTGTGTGTGGTCAAAAACGGTTTGGCCATTTGGCAGAACCTGAATCTACAAACATGGGCTCCTACCTTTATACCAAGCGGCAAACTGTGGTGTAGAGCCGGGAAGCCAATACGTAAGTGCCACACACTGCAGTTCATATATTGGCCGATAGGCGATGGCTGCAGAAAGGAGCAATTTCCATAGACCCCCATGTTAAAATGCCCAATTTTACAGCAGAAAAAAACATGTTTCTACCCCTGGCTCCATACATTTTTATTATCGATATAGTTAGATTCCACCTTCATGATTATGGATCTGTGAGTGAATTGTTTTCTAACGCGACCCTTTTATTTATATTAGGTCTTAAAGTTTGTGCATAAATTAGGGCGTGGTCACATTGAGTGACGGCTCTGTCAAGTGACTGCCGCTGTTAGCTTCTTGTCTCTCTGCTAGCTGCTCCGTGAAGCTAGCTACAGGGACTCTGCCTGCTCAGCTCATCCAGGAAACACACCGTGGTTGTTTGTTCTTCATGCTTATATATCGGACTATTGTGACTCGCTCTGCGGTTAAAACAGACGGTGCATGAATGCGGTAAGTGAAATTCGAGTGCTTTATTTATGTGTTAATGATTTTAATCAGCTACGTAATGAATGGTAAGGGTTAGCATGTAAGCTAGTGGTAGCTACATCGGTGCCAACGATGATAATCGTAGCCTCCAAGTTAAAATCATAGACTGTATATATAAAGGTTAAAACGAAATAGACAAGCGTTAAGTGGGATAATACTGTTGAACAAACGGCTTCTGTTTGAGGTTGATAAAATAAGGTTACATCCTTGTACCTTAGAGATATTTTATTATGTAGGTAGGAACTGTATGCATCTAAGGTTAATTTAAATTGGCTATGCTCAAGTATGTAGACAAGCTAATGTCGAAGTAGTGTATATGAAATCAACCTCACAATAAGATATGTGTATATTACAATTATTAATGTCATATTTCATGATGATTACTTAGATATTACAATATGGTTGGTTGAGCTGGAGTTCATTATTGAGCTTACACGTTAACGTCACAGTCATCTGAAGAACAAACCCAAACCTTGTTGTTTTTATTAATTGCATTACCAAATGGGTATCAAATAAACAGTAAGCATTGGTAACACAACTTCCAAAGTTACAGTAAAATAAAAAGGACCCTGACTCGGACAATACACAATCCAACATGTTCAACAGAAGAGAATAAGTTATATTGTTTGTACACATGGTACTTTACATATATATCTGTTTGTTTAAGGTGTCCAGGTGATGCAGACAGGCTGGACCAGAGAGTGAGAGACAGAACTGGACTCCTCACAGCAGTGAACTTCAGCACAGGTACAAAGACTCTTTTTTTCATACTGTACAAAGAATCAAGAAAGATATTGGTTTAAATGAATGAAGTATTGACTTTAATACACTGATATGTATTCCATTAAACAATACTAAATACTAGATCACCTGCACATCAGTTAAGTTGAGGGTTTTTTCCATGCAAAAAGTTACATTTAGATATTTAGCAATATGACTGTCAGCTTTCTTTCTGTCAGCTTTTCTTAATGTATTGAAGGCAAAGATATTTAACACATAGTGAGAACTGCTACTATTTATCTGTCAATATTGTCTGTAAAAAACGGTAAAAGTTATTCTTTCAGTGAGACAACAGAGCAAGCTTCTACAGTTGCACTACGTTTTGATAACAGTTAAATATTATTTTGATAATAACATATATTTCAATGTTGATGAACTTCATACTCTTCATTCATAATCTGATTGTCTTTGTAGCTCACTGTTAAAATAAAAAAAAAACATTACAACTACAAAATAATTATATCTACAGCCCCTAAACACACAAACACACTGCTTTCATAAATAACACACTTGTTCTGCAATAATATGTTTTATGTTTCCTGTCATTTTTGTTAGGAAAGGACATGCCTGAAAGACACGACATTTTCTCCTTCTCTGAGGGTCAAGAAGAACATCCAAGAGGAACATTAAAAGCTGTTATGTTATGAGATTTTAAGACCAGTACATGACATTCACTAAGAAACTACTTTTATTGTAAAAACAGTCAGCTGATTGAATGCAGCTATTTCCACATCTACACTCCATCCGCTGATTATTTCTATTTGCCTCACTTTATGAGCTTCACATCACTTGTGCCTTGTACCGCAGAGTTTGCAACGTCACAAATAAATGGGGCCAATCTTCAGTCAGATGTGAATGTGTAATCTAACATTTTCAGTAAGAATAATGGACAAAAGGAATGCAAATACAAATACAATGTATTGAAATGTGAACCAAAAGTTAATCAAATGTTGTAAATAAAAAGCACATATGGACAGAAGGTGTAAACCTATTAAATGTATAAGTAAACACATTTAGTCAAATAAAGTGACAGACTAGGCCTGTGCAGTTGGTATCAGCTGTGCCCAGCATGGGCTCCTTCATCAGCCCTGGTCCTCCTCTCAGAGGAAAGACCCTCAGTCCTCCTCGCAGAGGGAAGACCCTCAGTCCTCTCCAAACCAACAGACAGGACGTCCATCACACAGAGGTTTCTCCCTGAAGTCTCTGCAGCTCTCTGGACACCATGCTGTCTCAATCCGTCCGCACTGAATATGAGAGGGGGAAAATGAAAATAATAAATGCTTTAGACAATAAGAAACATAAAGTTGACTGTTGAGTTGCTCAGTTTTTTTAGATTGTCAATACTATTACTGTATAACTAATATCTCAGGTTAAGAGGCATATTCAAATAAAGATTGGTCTTTAAATACATTTTTTCCTTTTGACTTGTTTGTCTAAAGCAGTGGTTCTCAAACTTTTTCTGTCAGGCCCCCCCCTTTGGAGAAAAAAAAAAAGTCGGGCCCCCCCAACACACATAGTCAGGCTCAGTGGCGGCGCCAGACACTTCTTTTGGGGGTGCTGTGGGGTAGCTTGACGTTTCATAGAGGGTGCTCAAACATTTAGGGTTTCCCATTAATGTACCGGTCGCTACAGTGGAATTTTCTACTGCAACACTCTCCACACGCACATACACAGTGTTCCCGCAACTGTTACAACGAAGGCTCGATAATCAGCTCACGGCATATAGGTGTAAGCAGGGGTAAAGTGCTATTTTTATAGGTGGTGTGTGGACACATTGAGAGCAAAATGAAGAGATCTATGGATACCTCTCAACACCCAGATGAAACGGAACTGTAAACAGATGTACTTTTTCTTTATGGATATTTTACAAATCACCCTTTTAAACTTTATTCTTTTTTTAATATCATATAGTATTTCATACCTGTTTTTCATTTATTCTCTTATTTTTGTATAACTATAATGATCATATAAATGTGTGCCTCGGAAATAATTGTTTACATTAATGGTGACCAAAACGTTTGAGACCCACTGAGATAACAATGAAAGAGTCCTTTAGTTCACTGAGTCTCTCAGTCTGACAGGAGAGGACTCTCCTCCACTTTGTTGTTGAAAAAACTCCTTATATCCGTTAGCGTAGCTCGCTAGCACCAGAAGCTAAGAACAACGATCTCCGGTACCGGTGCGCTCTCTCTCTCTCGCGCGCACACAAAATGGCTCGTTCCACACACACAGAGACCCAGACGTAATAGTACTGTACTGTATCATAATATTTTCGAATCAATAATTTTTCAAATTATGATTTTTTAAAATCTTTTTTTTTTTTTATATATAACCATTTTTCCTCCTGGTCTTTCGCGCCCCCCCTGGCATGCCTCTGCGCCCCCCAGGGGGGGCGCGCCCCACACTTTGAGAACCACTGGTCTAAAGTCAAGGATCTAGAACTGGTACTTAGTTTTAATGATACAGTCTGGTTATTATGCTGTTTGGAGGAGGCCTCACAGGTAAGAGCACTAACTAGCTACCATCACATGTACCTTAGCTTGACTTACATGTATTAAACGTATAGTTAAGTGATATCAAAATATATATAACTAATGTCATGCAAACATATTAATATTTGCTTGATTCCAGTGTTGAATTTAGCACAATTGCATACAAACGTTAAGGGGTTTTAAGATTCTGAAGTATTATGCTAAAAACTCAATAACTTAGATTATTATTTATAGTTTTGCTGAATAGTTTCATGTCCGCTTACCTTAGAAACGTAAAATGCGACGGCAGCGTGCAGATGGGGAGCATATTAGCTTAGCTTGGTAGCTTCAGCTAGCTCTGGAACTTCCAGCTCGGTGGCAGGAGGTCCCGCCTCGGCTCCGCCTCTTTGCCCTTATTTGGAGCAGGCTGGAGTTGAACTCTGACGTCACTGTTGAGCCGTTAGTGGCCGACTCCGCCTACTAAGGGCTTCACGGCAAATCTGCAGAATCCTATGGGTGACGTCACGGACCCTACGTCCATTTATATATACAGTCTATGCTTTATACCCAGAGTGCTAATTGGCTCCGACAAGCATGTTCTCCTGGATTAGGCTACTTATCGAAGTAAAATTAGATGTTTTTTCTAGTCGGTCTGACATCATGTTTATCTTTGCCAATTTCTGTCTGGAAGGCTTTATTACATGTCAGTAGTTTTTTTGTAAACACAGAAGCTGTGTTCACAAGGAGTTGGTATCCTTACATTTTCCTCAATTTGATTAAAGAAACATTCGCTGTTGTTGCTGTTCCTCATCAATATTGTTGTGTCCCTGTAGTTTGTTTTTTTCAGTCACAGGTAACAAAATCATATTTGTCTACAATCTGACTTACCATGTTAAGTCAATACAAATATGTAATAACTTTATTTAATTGAGTTGCTATTCTCCATATTGTATGGATTTGCAAACACATAAGTAGGTCAATATCTAAGTAAACATTATGCACAGAGTCATACATAATGTAGGGAGGGCTGATTACCACTGCAAAGATGGAAACCTCATAATACAAACAAGAAGAAAATCAGGTCATCCATGTATTGTATAATATATCACAATCTAAATGGAAAATTGCTTCTATCTGAGCCCCTTCATGCTTCCAAAAGTATGAAACCTGTCCATGTTGGAAGATCCATGAGGTTTTCAGGAACACCATGCCTCAGACCATAATGACATTACAACACCTCGTTAGTATTTATCTTGTGCATTGTAATCTAAAATGGACTCTAGAGAGAATAAATGGACCTTTACATTGTCTTTTTAATAAACATGCTAGAAACAAATGTAACATACTTTCCTCAATTTAAACAAGCATGTACCATACAGACTACTTTTTCATAGTGAGAAATGTATTTCCTATCTTGATGAAATACTCTTTGAACACTGCCACATTGTTTTCTTGTTGTTGTCTCTAGAGAAACTGAACACTGGGAACACTATCCAGCTCTGATGAGGTATGTTGTTCTATTTGTGAGATGTTGGACAATGCGATTAGGAAAAACATACATTTGAGACTCCTCCATTAGAAGCCAATGAAACAGCAGTGTACATAAATAGCTTCTGGGGTTCTGCACGTTATATTCAGAGAAACTAAATCGTCCACAGTGCATTCTACCAGCAACATTCACATGCTCATATTCCTGTCAACACCCAGATTTAAAATGAGTCATTGAAGCTGTTGTAATGGCACACACTGCAGTTACACTGAACAAAAATATAAATGCAACACTTTTGTTTTTGCTCCCATTTGTCATGAGATGAACTCAAAGATCTAAAACATTTCTATATACACAAAATAACCATTTCTCTCAAATATTGTTTACAAATCTGAACAAATCTGTGATAGTGAGCACTTCTCCTTTGCCGAGATAATCCATCCCACCTTACAGGTGTGGCATATCAAGATGCTGATTAGACAGCATGATTATTGCACAGGTGTGCCTTAGGCTGGCCACAATAAAAGGCCACTCTGAAACGTGCAGTTTTGCTTTATTGGGGGGGTCGAAAACCAGTCAGTATATGGTGTGACCACCATTTGCCTCACGCAGTGCAACACATCTCCTTCGTATAGAGTTGATCAGGTTGTTTATTGTGGCCTGTGGAATGTTGGTCCACTCCTCTTCAATGGCTGTGCAAAGTTGCTGGATATTGGCAGGAACTGGAACACGCTGTCGTATACGCCGATCCAGAGCATCCCAAACATGCTCAATGGGTGACATGTCCGGTGAGTATGCTGGCCATGCAAGAACTGGGATGTTTTCAGCCTCCAGGAATTGTGTACAGATCCTTGCAACATGGGGCCGTGCATTATCATGCTGCCACATGAGGTGATGGTCGTGGATGAATGGCACAACAATGGGCCTCAGGATCTCGTCACGGTATCTCTGTGCATTCACAATGCCATCAATAAAATGCACCTGTGTTCGTCGTCCATAACATACGCCTGCCCATACCATAACCCCACCACCACCATGGGCCACTCGATTCAGAAAACCGCTCACCCACACGACGCCACACACGCTGTCTGCCATCTGGAGGTGAACATGCTGAATGTGGAGGTCCTGGGCTGGTGTGGTTACACGTGGTCTGCGGTTGTGGATGTACTGCCAAATTCTCTGAAATGCCTTTGGAGACGGCTTATGGTAGAGAAATGAACATTCAATTTACGGGCAACAGCTCTGGTGGACATTCCTGCTGTCAGCATGCCAATTGCATGCTCCCTCAAAACTTGCGACATCTGTGGCATTGTGCTGTGTGATAAAACTGAACATTGGCCTTTTATTGTGGCCAGCCTAAGGCACACCTGTGCAATAATCATGCTGTCTAATCAGCATCTTGATATGATATGATCTTGATATGACCTGTGAAGTGGGATGGATTATCTCGGCAAAGGAGATATCACAGATTTTTTCAGATTTGTGAACAATATTTGAGAGAAATGGTTATTTTGTGTATATAGAAAATGTTTTAGATCTTTGAGTTCATCTCATGAAAAATGGGAGCAAAAACAAAAGTGTTGCATTTATATTTTTGTTCAGTGTATAATGCTGGCAATGTATTGCACCGGATATGTTCACATCAAGATATGTGTGGGCCAGATTTTTTTATTTCTACACCTATTCAGCTCACAATAATTTAACATTGTGCCCATCCTGCAAAAATATGCCAAAATAAATCATCTGAACTTGACCCAACCATCAATTTTATGAAAAATAGTAGCACCATTGAAATAATTGAGTTAATTACAAATAAGTACATGTTTTTAATAACTTTCAACTTTTCAAGTAAACTCGTTTTTTAAAACACAACGATTAAACAAACATCATTAGCAGTATGTACATAATAGTTGAAGTATCTATGTGTCATTTTACTATCTTAGTTCTGGCTGTAGTGGAAGATTGAAAAACTTTCAAGGATGGTACCCCTTTGTAAGAAAAAGGGAGTACTTAGTTTAGTTCACTAATGTTCTATCTCACAAAGGCTCCGCCCTATACTGGACTCTATGGGTACTACTCTCATCAATGATATGCGAGCGTTCACACACTGAAGTTGTATAAACGTAGCTGGCGAATCAGGGCGAGCCTACCTGAATGCGTGCGCAGCTCACAGTATATAAGGCGGCTACACCTCCTGACTGTCATCCTTTTCCTTTTCTCTTCAGCGAGCGGGACAACACCTGACAGAGAAAATAAACGTTTTGAAAGAAAAGAGTAAGTAAAGAAGTATCGTAGCTCCATGGAGTCACGACTTCAGGAGACACGTGCCTGTCCTTCGTGCCCTGGCTTAATAACGGGCGCTGATCCCCACCACCTCTGCTTCAAATGTTTGGGGCCTGACCACGCCGTGGACGGCGTGCAACCTTCACCGTCCTGCACTGCCTGCCGGGCGCTTCCACGGCTCAGACGCCAGCACCGGTGGGAACATTTCCAGACCCACTACGTCTCACTGCGTGGTGATGACACGGATGACCAGGCTGAGCTCGATGTAGTGGAGATGGGGGACCAGGATATGGCCGAGGCGGCGCCATTCACGTTCGCCATTCACGTTCGCCATTCCAGCGGGGCGGATGGCTCCGTTTGCCGGGAGGGAAGATGACGAGGACTTCTCATTGTCGGGCACTTCCGGGTCCGGCATCCATGGAAGTCCACTGCCTAGGTCTGTCCGCCTGGACTTCCCGCTGGTGATGACCATGGCGGCGGAGTGTGTAGGGCTTCCGCTCCCCCCACCACTGCCGCCGAAGCCGGTGAGCCGCCTCTGCCAGGGGTTCTACGGCCCGGTCCGCCCAGCGCAGCCAGCCTTCGTTTCGCCCCCGTTGCCAGATATCTTGCAGTGTGTGGAAGTGTTGTGGCTATGGCCACTGAGGACAAAGGCTCCAGTGGCTGGTATGGTGGGGATCCTCAGGGTGCAGGGCCGCACAGACACAGCGTGTCCCGGTGTGTCCCCCCTTGATGAGAGCCTGGCAGCCTATCTGCTCCCACAGGCAGCAGGATGGGCGGAGGGTAAAAAGCCTCTGCCCCCACTGCCTCGTGACCGAGAGACGCTGGAATATTTTTGATAAAATATTCCGGCTCGGGAGCACAGATGGCTGCAGCGGCGAATAATCTGGGTGTGTTGGGCATTTCGCTGATTACTCCTCAGCAGGACGCCCCCGCCTCTCCATCTCAGGATCGGAGCGATTATTTGGACCGCAGCATCGAGCAGATGAATAATCTGATCCATGGTGTTGCCGCCGCAGCTGGCCATGTAATGTCCCTGGCCACAGTGAGATCACGCCACTTCTGGGTGGGACTCACGGCTCTCTCCAGGAAGGACCGTGATGATCTCCTAGGGGCCCCCGTATCCACGGAAGGGCTCTTTGGATCGATCTCATCGGTCACACAGCATTTCAGACGCTTGGAGCTTGAAAGGTCGAAGCTTAGCGTGAGAAGGAGGGAAAGGCGCCGGTTTAGAGAACCCATGGCACCCGCTGCTCCTTCTACCTCCTCGGCTGGTCCCGCGGAACCGGCTCAATACCGGCACCCGCAGGGACAGGCTCCGCGCTGACAGAGAGCTTCGGGTGGAGTGGGCCGTCCTCCCAGTAATGACGGGCTGTAAGAGGAAGCGTCCCGGCGGCGAGAGCTGTGTGCCACACAGAGATGGAGTACTCAAGTCCTGGACTCGGACTCGACTCGGACTCGCGCACTGATTAACGCGACTCGGACTTGGACTCGTGAATTCTCGCGTACTCTGACTTGGACTCGTGATCTTTTCCCCCCACGGTGACTCGACTTGTACATTGACGCTCTGACTTGGACTCGAGCAAGTTTTCTCTGGAATCTGATGTCCTCTATCCTGGCATTTGCACCTGTGAGGCGAGTTCACGGACTGGGCCCCGCTATTCCAGTCTAGATATGATTAGAGACACACCCTGCATCGTGCTATGCTTTCACACATTCTGCTTCCACATTGGAAAAGAGCAGCGCAAAATGCTCGTTATGTGGAAACAATATTGAAGAGAAGGCTCCGTAACACATTACTCTAAGGATCGAGTTCAGACATGGCTGTTTTGAACACTATCATCAGAGTAACGTGATCTAATCAATAAATAAAGATTAAGCTGATAACACAAAAGCACATGGCCACTTAACATGCAGAATGACGTCATTTTGCATATTAAGTAGCCATGTGCTTTCTGGGGCTAAATCTTTATCGGTAAAAGTTCCTTCAAAATAAGAGTCCCGATCTTATTACTATCAAAATAAAAGTGCAAAACGACAACTTTGCCATAGGAAAATATTGGCATACAAATATAATCACTTCTCTAAAAGGTAACTAATTTTAAATATAGTTAGACATATTAAAGGTAATTTACAATAATAATAATAATAATATTAGTAATAAGCTTTATATTTCTATAGCACCTATTACAATATTTGTAGCCAAACTCGCTTCACAGCAGTTCAATAGACAGATTAGTATAACATGACAGGATAAAAGCAATGTAGAGGAGCAGCTACATTTCAACACATATATCGATAGTTACGGCTGTAACTACGGTTCTATGAGTCCCGGATAACCGCCAGAGGCGGTGCTTTAAGCACTGGATATGTCCATTGCGCGCATGCGCAGCTCGAGTACCAATAACAACAAAGTCACCTGTGATCCACGTGACACCGGCTATATCAGCCGGTGTCGTCAGAGGATCTGTTCCCAGAATCTTCTCGCGAGCACACAATAATTCTGAGTGACAGGGAACTCTGGCGGTCATCCGGGACTCATAGAACCGTAGTTACAGCCGTAACTATCGTTCTATTTCGTCCCTACTGACCGCCAGAGGCGGTGCTTTAAGCACTGGATGACTTATACCAACAATGTCATGAAGAATCCAAGCCCTTGCTCACCACTGGAAACAGCGGAGCTCGGCAAAAGGACCACGCCCAAAGAATGGGGAGTGGCGACATTGACCTGATGACAACTGGAGAATGTGCTAGAAGACGCCCACGACGCCGCGGCACAGATGGTCTCCAGGGGCACCACCCTCAGGGCAGCCCAATATGTTGAGATGCTCCTTGTAGAGTGGCATCTCAGCCTGATGGCATGGGGCGGCCACTGGCCCCGTAAGCCTGTGAGATGGTATCGACAACCCAGTGGGTTAGCCACTGGTTAGAGGGCATAACGTCCTTTAGTGCCGCCGGGGCAAAATCAAGAGTTGCTCCTACTGCCGTATACAGGCAGTAGCCTTGATATACGCCCTTTGGGCACCCCCAGGGCATAGCAACTTCGACGTGCCGTACTCCTGAATGTCAAAGCGTGCCAGCTGGGCAGGCTGATTGAAGTGGGTTTGTGGAAGGACCCCGGGCAGGAATGCCACATTTGCCCAAAGGGCAACGCCTGAGATTCCCACCTCGGGCATGTATTGTTTATGGAGAGGACATGCAACTCCCCGACTCGCTTCCCTGAGGCTATGGCAAGCAGAAATGCTGCCTTCGTGGGCAGCCACCTAAGCCCCACCTGGGCCAGGGGCTCGAAGGGAGGAGATGATAGGGCATCCGGCAGCAGGGGCAGGTCCCAAGCCGGAGCCCTCGGGGTGCTAGGGGGACGCTGCCGTAAAGCCCCTCTGATAAAGAGGGACACCGACCTGTGGCACCCCGCCGTGGCGCCGTCGACCCGAACATGTCGGGCAGAAATCACAGCCACATAAATTCAGAGTGGAGTGAGAACGTCCACTATCTAGAAGGGACTGTTGTGTAAGCAACAATGTACATGCTGTCCCCAAGGAACACGCACATTCTTGCCCCCCAGTTGGGGTAGAAAGTGCGTGAGTGCAAGCTGCACAGCCCGAAGCTCTAGCACGTTGACCTGGCGCGCACTCTCCTGGGCAGACCGCTGACCCTGAGCGGTCCCGCACTGCAACCCACCCTGAGAGACATGCACCTATGGTGATGGTCTCCTGGCGGGATGGGATGGCGCCCATGGGCACGCCCACTAGGAGATAGGCCCTGCCCCTCCAGCGTGACAGAGAGTGGAGGCAATGCTGCGACACCCTGACTTCCCTGTGCCTGTGCCACTTGGCGTCCAAGTGAAGGCTGTTCAGCCACATCTGCATGGGGCGCAACGACAGCGGGCCTAAGGGCCCAGCGGCCGAGGCAGCTGCTAGTCTGCCCAAGGGCCGGAGGAACTGAATATAAGGCACCATCTTGCCCGGCCCACATGGAAGTAGGCATCCCTCAAGTCCACGGTTGAGAACCACTCCACCTGTGCATATGCAGTGGTCAGCATATAGAATGGCAGCACCTTCGAGAATCTGTTGATTCCTCTGAGGTCCAAGATTGGGCGAAATCCGCCGACTTTCTTGCTCACGAGAAAGCACGCCGAGTAGAACCCCCTGGGCTAAGCAGACGGTCTTACTGGCTTGATTGCATCCTTGGACAGAAGGACGGCCAACTCTTGGGCCAGAGCTAGGGCTCCTGCCGGATCGCTGACGACTGTCAATTAGACCCAGCCGAAGGCTAGGGGCCGGAGCTGCGGTCCGTACCCCTGGGTTAAGGTGAAAACCACCCAAGAGACGGAAGTACAGACCGCCCAGTAACTGAGCTGCTGCTGGGAAAGCAGCCGACGACCGCCCCCGGGATTTCAGGGCCCAGCCCCCCGGCCCCTGGAGCCTCTTGGGGAGCGCCGGTAAGGCTCTGGGGCACGAGGCCGCCTGGAAGGCGGGCGACCTGGGGCACGAAAGTCATTGGGTCGCACCGCTAAGACCTCTGCAGACCACCCCTGTAATCCGGCGGCTGAGTGCGGCTGCTAGAGTGGCCCCTGGGCCTGCTGGGAGTGGGCACAGGTCTGCGAAGACCCGAGAGCTGCTGCCTGGTCTGCCTAGCTTGAGCGGCACGCTCCAGTGCCTCCAGGGCAGCTGACCTAAACAGCTCCCCTGGCTCGACTGGTACGCTACGGAGGACTCTCCTAAATGCCTCCGTTAGTGGTGACTGGGCCAACGAAACCTGGCGACGAGTCTGTACCAGCAACAAGGCGTCCTCATACAGAGGTGCGTCAACCGAAGGAGGTGCGTCAGCCGAAGGAGGTGCGCCAACCGAAGGGGGGGGGGGCCTGCTAGCAGGTGCGCCAACCGAAGGGGGGGGGGCCTGCTAGCAGCCCCTACACCGGGCCCAGGCTGAAGGGCCAAGAGGCGACTTCATCATGCCCCTATCGGCAGCTAGCCGATCCACTTTAGAGGACAGCCTGTTTCTAGTCCTTATATTGGGGGGAGCACACATAGCCATCGCTCCCTCAAGTCGCCGGGAACGGCCGAATTGATCTGGAGGAGGATGTGACAAGGAGAGGTGTCTGTTGGCTGCTGCCAGACGTTCCACCTCAGTGATTCTAGCCACTCTGAGCGCCCGAGGCATGCAGCTCATGCAGGCGTTTACCGTGAGAACCTCCCTCAGATGCTCACATTTCGTCCCCACTGACCGCCAGAGGCGGCCGAGGCAGGAGGGGCAGCGGTAGTGGCCGTCCTCGGGCTCAAAAGAAGCCATACAGGCGCTACATGAATGAGCCATTCTGTAGGTAGCCAGATGCAGCGTAGCCGGGAGCGGATGCGGGAACAAAGCCTTCACCAGCTACCTGCTTAATGGAAAGAGTAGAGCGTTGCTGCTACTCGCCGAACAAAAAGAGGGATGTAATTACACCCACGTTACCGGCAGCGGGAGCGAGAGCACTGCCTTCACCTGGCTGGATTAATAAACACGGCAGTTCAGCGTCTACCAGGAGCGGGGGCGAGAACACTGCCGGCTGAGTTAGAGACGAATGCCAGATGCAGCATAACCGGGAGCGGGTGCGGGAACACAGCCTTCACCAGCTACCTGCTTAAATGAAAAAAAGGGCAGTTCCGCGTCTACCAGGAGCGGGGGCGAGAACACTACCTTCACTGGTTGAGTTAGAGACGAATGCCAGATGCAGCGTAACCGGGAGCAGGTGCGGGAACACAGCCTTCACCAGCTACCTGCTTAACGGAAAGACAAGGCAGTTCAGCGCCTACCAGGAGCGGGGACGAGAACACTGCCTTCACTGGTTGAGTTAGAGACGAATGCCAGATGCAGCGTAACCGGGAGCGGGTGCGGGAACACAGCCTTCACCAGCTACCTGCTTAACGGAGAAACAAGGCAGTTCCGCGTCTACCAGGAGCGGGGGCGAGAACACTGCCTTCACTGGTTAAGTTAGAGACGAATGCCAGATGCAGCGTAACCGGGAGCGGGTGCGGAAACTAAAGCATCCAGATATTGTTCTAAACTGTATTAAAGTAAACAGGTATTATCTTGAACTGTGTTGAAGTGAACATGTATTATTTGGGACTGTTTAAAGTAATCCTATATATCTAAACCTTCTTACCTACACTCCATGACCCAGAGACCCTGACACACACACATACACCTCCTCATGTCTTCATGCAGCACACACACATAAACTCCTTAACCCAGATATCAGCAACACACACACATATGCCTCTGCTTATCAGCATGCACACACACACACACATACACTTTCCCTCACTAACACACACACATGTTCTTTTTCCAAGGTCCAAGCTGGGAATAATCCGAAGCACCAATATATCTGTGTACAATGTTTGATTGTTTTAAAAGAATAGCTTGTGTGAAACCTTCCCTGGGAAATTAAAGGAGTTGGGTCCGGTGGAAGATAAGAAGTGGCTGTCCACCTCAAAATATATCCATATATACTGTTGTGTAGTCATGCAAAAGGCCCCCTGTTTCTGACTGGCTGGTCCCGATATCTGTATCGCACGGCAGTAGAGCGGGGAGCCCGGAGTGTTCTGTTTCAGGGCACTCTGTATTGTGTTTTTTACTGTATTAAAATCAGATTATTGTTATAACCTTTAATGCCGGTGTTTTGGCTCATCTAACGGACGGCGCGGAGCACAGGTGGGCTTTAAGCCACCACTATTGTGTTTGCTCCTACAGAACACAGCCTTCACCGGCTACCTGCTTAACGGAAAAACGAGGCAATTTGGCGTCTACCAGGAGCGGGGGCGAGAACTGCCTTCACTGGTTGAGTTAGAGACAAATGCCAGATGCAGCGTAACCGGGAGCGGGTGCAGGAACACAGCCTTCACCAGCTACCTGCTGAACGGGAAGAGTAGAGCGGTGCTACTACTCACCGAACAGAAAAAGGGATGTAGCTACATCCGCATTACCGGTAGAGGGAGCGGGAGCGAGAGCACTGCCTTCACCTAGCTGGGTAAAATAAAGAAGCTTAACAGTACACGCAAGACGTTAGCCGAGCAGCTGCTGCTAACGATCAAGCGAGATCAAGTCAAATAACACACATGTTTAAGACAGACAGATAACTAGATTCTAAAGAAGAGAACAGCACAGAGCCGTAGTTACAGCAGTAAACATGGCCAGTGCTCACACGGCATATAACCGTAGTTACAGTAGTAACTATGGCCAGAACTTACACAGCATAGAGCCGTAGTTACAGTAGTAACTCTAGCCAGTACTTGCACGGCTTGTAACCGTAGTTACAGTAGTAACTATGGCCAGTACTTACACGGCTTAGAACCGTAGTTACAGTCGTAACTATGGCCAGAACTTACACAGCATAGAGCCGTAGTTACAGTAGTAACTCTGGCCAGTACTTGCACGGCTTGGAACCGTAGTTACAGTAGTAACTATGACCAGTACTTACACAGCATAGAGCCGTAGTTACGGTATTGACTATGGCCAGAACTTACACAGCATAGAGCCGTAGTTACAGTAGTAACTCTGGCCAGTACTTGCACGGCTTGGAACCGTAGTTACAGTAGTAATTATGGCCAGTACTTACGGCTTAGAAACTTAGTTACAGGAGTAACTGTGGCCGGTGCCTAAAAGTGTCAGCCAAACGGCTGCCCACTAGATAATATAATATTGGGAGGATTAAATCCTCCTTAATGGCCACACATGCAGAGCACACAGCACACACAGTGAAGATTGTTCTCTGCATATCGTCCTAGTGCTAGGAGTCTAGTACTAGGTGCAGTAAATACAACGATATAGCGCTACTGCAACCATACCATGCGTTTACCGGGAGCGGGAGCGAGAGCACTGCCCTCACCGGCTAAGTTAAATAATGAAGCTTAACAGTACATGCAAGGTGTTAGCCAAGCGGCTGCTGCTAACAATCAAGCAACCAAATCAAAACACAATGTTAAGACCAGATAATTAGCTTCTAAGAAAGAGAACAGCCCGCATAGAACCGTAGGCCATGGTTACAGTAGTAACCGCACATGCGGAGCACACAGCACCCGCAGTGAAGATGTTCTCTGCATATCATCCTAGTGCTAGGAGTCTAGTACTAGGAGCAGTAATACAACGATCTAGCGCTACTGCAATCAAACCCTATGTTACCGGGAGCGGGAGCGCTGCCCTCACCGGCTGAGTTAATAGTTAAGCTTAACAGCAAGGTGTTAGCCAAGCGACCAAGTCAGAACACGAAATAGCCCACACACAGCCATCACCAGCAACAAGCTGACACCAACCTGTCTGTCGAGGCTCTGCACAGCACACAGCCGGCCACAGCTCCTGGAGGACGCGTTAACGACCCGTAGCTCCGACTGTCAGTCACGAAGCTGCACGCGGCCAGCTGCTTGCAGAGAAATCCCTCAGATCAAATGTTCAAACCTGAACGCTGTAGGCTACAAAAATGTAGCCACGGTACCCTCGCGCAGCGAGAAGATGAAAGGAACAGATCCTCTGACGACACCGGCTGATATAGCCGGTGTCACGTGGGTCACAGGTGACTTTGTTGTTATTGGTACTCGAGCTGCGCATGCGCGCGATGGAAAATATCCAGTGCTTAAAGCACCGCCTCTGGTGGTCAGTAGGGACGAAATAGAACCACGAAGGTTAATACATGAAGACTTGTGACTCGGACTTGACTTGGACTCTTCTTAGGTGTATCGGACTCGGACTCGAACATAGGTAATGATGACTCGACTCGGACACTCCTTGGGTGACTCGGACTTGGACTCGAACACAGGTAATGATGACTCGGACTTGGACTCGACTACGACTCTCCCTTGGTGAATCGGACTTGGACTCGAAGAGTGGTGACTCGAGAGTGTTGGAGCACCACCCAATGGCGGTGGTGGAAGGTTCACCTCTGCTCCGCGCGTCCCTTGATGACTGATGAGCTGGTCAAATTATAAAAGAAGGAACTCAAAGCACCAGAATAAAGGTTAAACAATAATCTGTTTTAATGGTAAAAGCAACAATACACAATACAGAGCACTCTGCAATAGTAAAAAATACAGAGTACTCCGGGCTCAATTCCTACCACCGTGTGATATACGTACCACGACAGCCAGTCAGAAAAAGAGCGCCGAGCATAAGAATATCATAATATGTATACACACAAGGAGGGAGGAGTTGTGTGGGTTGCTCTTCCCTAGCTATTTGTTATTGGCGATTTCACTTCTGGGCGAGCTAGCCAGTGAGTTGGCAGTTCTCCATTGGCCGGTTTCACTTCTGGGCGGGACCCTAGGCAATGAGTCAGCAGTTGTTGACTCCGTCTGGTTCGCCCCCTCTCCTTACAGTGTGTGTGTGTGTGTGTGTGTGTGTGTGTGTGTGTGTGTGTGTGTGTGTGTGTGTGTGTGTGTGTGTGTGTGTGTGTGTGTGTGTGTGTGTGTGTGTGTGTGTGTGTGTGTGTGTGTGTGTGTGTGTGTGTCTCTGCCCTCAAGCAGTCCCACAGCATGCTTTGGAGTAGTATAATTCTTCATACAAAGGACTCTTTGACTGAACGCACACACATCTTATCATGCAGCCTATCACACAAAGGTCACATGTTTTCCTGTCTGAAAGCTATACCTGTATATGTTTAAACGTCATCGTCTCATGACATCCCCAGGACCAGCCAACCAACAAAGGCCAACTGTTCCTATACCCTAAGGCCTTCTCTGAACTTCCTCTAACCTCGAAGTCAGCTCACTTAACATGAATACATCTATTGATAAATCAGAAGGACCATTGTCTCTCTAACTGTGTGACTCAATAACACACATCATCGCATGGCCTCTTCTAATATCTGGAAACTGTAATTAAAGTATAGTTATATTTGAGAAGGTCCAATAATTGACATAATATTTTCTCCTTTTATTAATTTAAGTTTCCAGATCATACAAAAAACTCGTACAGATAACCTACTGAGTTCCGCCCTTGAAAGCCCAAAATGACTTTCTGAAAAATACTTATCAACGGGTAATCATTTTACTCAAGGCAGAAATCACAGGTTGTACTGTACCTTACCAACTCACAAATAGCCAAAAAAAACACCTTTTGATTATAACACAAAAGTGGAAGAAAATACCATTTGCGCGAATCTACTTCTACTTAAAATGGGACATCATTTTAGGAATATTCAAGTTTAACACACATCCTATATATCAGGTGACATCATTAAAATGAATATACCAGAAATACACTGTATTAAACTTTCTGCTATAACACGTGACTTGGACTCGTGAATTGGTGACTTGACTACAACACTGGTGCCTCACCACCCTAGACGCGAGGGGGCGAGTTATTACGCCTCCTCCCACTGTAAAGTCATGAAAAGTGATGTGTGTGTGACGAATGCATTGAATAAAAACATTTGCATTTATCCCAGAGTAAGAGTAATTTCTCTCCACAATTCCACATTTCCCCATAATGTCTCGTTGAATTCGGCAAGATCCGTTTCATACGATATTAACTGGGCACCCATTATGAGACACAGTTCCCCACTCGCCGCCCCCGTTGTAACTCCAGTAAAAGGAGGCAGCCGGTGGGTTCAAGGACCTCATTCGAAAATCTGCCCTTTTCTATGTCAGCCCCCCATGGGCCAAACTTCCTTTTATGGAAGGATTGGTGGCGGAGTGGGCCACCAGACAGTACCACAGCTTCTTAGCTGCTGCTCCACAGCTGCTTCCATGTCCCCTAAACACAGTTTTATGGGGAATGGAAGCTCAGCTGTGTACTGACAGAGTGGATGGACAGGACACTGAGACTGGGTTACTAACTCCAGTTCTGCTGTGTCCCTCCTCCATTCATGGGCATAAGAGAGGCAAATCTATCATCCCAGGAGGAGAGAGGTGCAAAAACAGGCTGTGTCTGTTGTGCACTCTCAGGACAGAGAAAAGGGGCTTTACTCCATGTACTTGCACATTGCCTGCAAAAAGTTCCATATGTTAACCATAAAACAATTACTGGAACTAGTGCAGCTGGGCGATTGGTTCACAACCATCGACCTGAAGGATGCTTACTTTCATGTCGAAATTGCTCCAAAGCACAGAAAGTATTTGCGTTTTGCCTTCCAGGGGATAGCCTACGAGTACAACAGACCGTTCGGCTACTCCCTATCCCCACGCACGTTCAGAAAATGTGTGACCACAGCGCTTCAGCCGCTTCGCGACCATGGCATGAGGGTTTTATTTTATCTCAGGGAATGGGCAATGTTCCACACAGCCCAATTGATCCTACACCTAACCAAGTTGGGATTTGAGGTCAATTGGAAGAAGAGCAGTCCCATACCAGCAGGTAGGGTATCTGGGGATTTTGCTCGATGCAGGCAGATTACGGGCCACCCTGTCAGAGAGCAGACAGGCATCAGGCAGTTTGCAGACCGCGACAGACCGCGACGGGGATGCATCTGTGACAGGATGGGGGGGGCCTGCCTAGAGAGAGCTATAGGTGGTGGCTGGCCTCTGACAGAAACTCGGCACATCAACCTACGGGCAGTAGTACTGGTCCTACAGCACTTCAATCCCTTACTACAGGGCAAACATGTGCTGGTAATGAGCGACAACCGCACCACAGTGGCTTACATCAACGGGCAGGGCCGAGTCCGCTCCGCCGTCTGGTTGAGCGCAGCGGAAAACCTGTGGTTGTGGGCCTCAGAGAATGTTTTTTTCACTAAAGGCCCCCCACATTCCGGTTATCCTATTTACATGCTCTACGCCTTTCCACCACTGCGTCTCATGCCCCACTCCTGGAGGGGGTGAGACGAGAACAGTTGTTGGTCATTATGGTTGCCCCAGGTCGCCGCTCGGCACCGTGGTACACAGCAGTGACACAGATGATGGTAGGCCAGCCCTGGACAGTTCCTCAGTTCCCGGGGGCGCTGTCTCAGGAAGCGGGTGCATTAGGGGCAGTGAGAAGGGGTGGACTGTCTGACAGTTATAGAGACTATCCAGGCAGCAAGGGCGGGATCCACCACAGCCTGTTACAGGATGAAGTGATTGGGATTGGTCAGTGTATGTTTTGGTCATTGGATTTTCTTTTCACAAAAGGATATTAAAAAACAAAAAACGACTGGATATTTAATTTTCGTTTTAAAATCCAAAATTGAAATACAAGGCCTTTTTGCTTTTTACCTTACTAAATGGTCTAATGGTCATTGGAGCGAGGGGCGGGGCGAAAGTCACGGAAGTGATTTCAAAACAAAAGCACTCGTTTGAACAGTGATAATATTATAAGCAAAGGGGAAACAAGGTGAATTTAGCGATCACAACGAAAACGGCCAAGACACATATTGAGCCCAGAAAATGAATGTTATTAAGGGTGTAAATATAATAAGTCTGTGTCTAAAATTGACAACATTGTTAGGAGATTTAAACTATACAGTGATTCTGCACTGTGGACGGTCACTCCCGTCTCTCGAGTTTGTTTTTTCAAATCAGCCGCTCTTCATTTTTTGTCCTGCTATATTTGATGATCGATACAAATATTCGTTACCATAAGTTCTTAATAAAACTGATACTGTTGGACTCGGTACTTGTTTGACTGCTACCAGAAATAAAATGAAGTACTTTTACAGTGTACTTTGTGAGTAATCCTCTGTCAGAGTCCCCTCCATAATGCATGTTTTCTGCTATCTTTGATGAGTGATACAAATGTTACCATTAGTTTTTAATGATATTGATACTACTGGACTCAGTAGTCTTACACCTACTACCACAATACAATGAAGTACTTCTAGTGTGTTGTTTTAAAAAAAAAAATCCTCTGTCAATGTCCCCTCCTGAGAACAAAATCAAGCCACTTCTGCGTTTTATGAGGGAAAAAAATATGTTTGCCATTATTTCTTCGTAAGTTTGACACTGTTGGACTCAGTACTAGTGAAACTACTCCCACAAGTACTACGAAGTACTTTTACTGTGTACTTTTTGAGTAATCCTCTGTCAATGTCCCCTTCTGAGTACAAGAATGCATGTTTCTCTGCTATTTTGAATCAGCGTTAAAACACCTTTCTTCTTGAGACTTACATTGTTGGACAGAATATTTTAAGAGGATGGTAGACATGATATCAGCAATACTTCCAGTCAGTACTCAGCATTGTACACCTTGGAAAGTCTTTAGAGTCTGGCCTTCAGCAAAGTGACAAACCCTTGTGACTCTTGTTGGCCTCTTATGACAATGCTGTATTTTAACCCTTTAACAGCCAGTGCCACCTAGGTAGAGCACATTTTGCGTCTTGATATCTTGTTGAAAAAAAAAGAAAAAAGTTTAACTCCATCTGATTCAGCCAGCTCTAACGTTTGGTTGACATGTTATGCACAAAACAACCTCTAGATGTCACTGTGGTTCGAACAGAATGCCCTTCAGCTAGCTTCCACTGAGGAAGTTGGCATGCTAAAAATCACTGCTGAATAAATCACTCTTTTTGGTCAACTTTTGTAAGGTAACCATATCAATTTTGACATATTTTAGTGTCAGAGCACTGACTGACATAATTAGATAAGTTAATGCACAAAAAAAGTTTTAACAAGGGTGTAATACTTTTTTTGAAAATAAGCTCAACCAAACGATCAAATTGGCTTTTTAAACTAGCAATATGACTTTTTCAGAGTTTCAGAGATGTTTTCCAATAAAATATGGTAAATAAATAGCTAGGTTCATGGTCTTTTTTTTATTATGAAAAACACTTTACATTGCTTTTTTCCATTTTTTTTTTTTACAATTATAATTTATGATCTTTTATGAAAATATCTGGTTGTATATATTGCTCATTTTCCATAAAAGAAACAAATGTGTATTTGAGTTTGTGTTTTATTTGAGTTTGATGCATACAAATACTGTACTTTATAGATGATTGTTGAAAATGCACTTTTACCATAAAAGGCCAGCTCGACCAGTTGGTAGAGGCTCATAAAAACAAAACTGTGTGGTCAGTCAAAAAAATAAAATAATTGTTTGTGGTTATTTGGGTCCCATTTGATAAAAAAATGCAAACAAATAATTTTTCCATAGCTTTTTTCTTGGTCTGGTAGTTAAAGGGTTAAATATGACTATTTCTCTGCTCCTTGTTCATTCCTCGCAGATTCTTCCATCAGTCCCAGTCATTGCATGTCAGTCAATAGAGCTTCGAAAAATGTGTCCAATTCAACAAAATGTTTTTTTGTGAGTGAAGGCCAGAGCTAAATTATAGATTGTTTGATTGTGTAATTACAAGGTGAGAGAAAATAAATCCACTTCCTCCTATGAAACTTATTTTATTTCCTTTTCCATGTTATACTTATATACTTACTTGTATTAGAACATTTGCATGTTGAACTGCTGGATATCTTCCCCAGCCTCAAGGAAACACAATAAAATAAATGGATTCATAATAAAAAAAAATTGATAAACATTTATAAATTAATAATGTTGTGTGCAAACATTTCAAATTTAAATATGAAATGAAGAAAAAGTTTACTTTTGAAATTATTTCTCACAAAAACCTTTCTAAATTATAGTAAATTGTAAAAGTTTTAGTCAATATATGTTTTTCTGCCTAAAATAGTTTAAATTGAACGTAAACTATATCAAACACCACATGCATGGCAATTAACCCTTCTCTTGCGTTAGGTCATACCCCCCTTACCATGCTATTTTCGGTCAAAATTGACCAGTGTGTTTTGCACAGTGATATCTTTAGAACCCCTAATCCAATTTTGATAGTTGACATCTCATTTGAACAGTCAAATCAAGTAGAATCAAGGGGTGACAGACAGAATGACACCAGGGGTGAATTTCATATTATTTTTCGCAGTAAGTTTAAAGATAGTGCTTATTTTACATTACTGTATATCAGTGGTCACCAACCTTTTTAAGCCCAAGATCACCGACCTCGGCCTAGGTGAAAGGCGAGATCTACCTATTGCAGAATTGAGTGAAAAAGACGGCCCAGACAGTGCTTCCAATTTGAGGCCTTTTATATAGGCTAATTGCATCTGAATTACAATGAAGGCTCCATAATCAGCTAACGGCATATAGGCAGGGGTAAAGTGCTATTTTTTATGAGTAGGGGGCGGACCTCACCTCCTCTAGGTCCTCACCTCCTCTAGAGGGGTCCGGGGGGATCCTCCCCCGGGAAGATTTTTTTTTAAATATTGAAGTTGAAAGCATCAATTTGGTGCACTTTGAGAGCAACATGAAGACATCTATGGATACCTCTCTCAGCACCCATATGAAACAGAACTGTAAACATATTTTATTTTTCTTTATGGATATTTTACAAATCATTCCCCTTTTAAACTGTATTCTTGTTTTACTGCCATATAGTATTTCATACCTGTTTTTAATGTATTCTCTTATTGTTTGTATAACTATAATGATCATATGAAGGTGTGCCTCGGAAATAATATTTTGAATAATTTGTGACAAAACCGTTCTAAACACGCAGAGAGTCCTTTAGCTCAGTGGTTCTCAAACTTTTTTCAATAATGTACCCCCTTAGGGAAAAAAATGCAGCCAAGTACCCCCTGATCAGCGCAAAAACGATTTGTTAGGGAAGAAAAGCCTATATAAAGAGGTACAGTACAGCGCTGCACCATCAGTGTCTTATTTATTAAAACAACAACCTTGTAACTGATAAACACTTAAATGCTATCTTTCAAATGTTTACAATCCATCACTAAATTCATGGAAAACCAATTTTAACATCATGCAATAACACTGAGATGACATTAGTTGCATTGAACTGATCTTTTTAATAAGTTGTACTTACAATGTAGTGAAACATGGGCTTGAGCTTCACTGAGGATCTTTGTCATTCTGACAGGAAGGCAAACTGCAGTTATTACACTTCGCGTTTTGAAATATGTGTAACTCTGTTCATATAAAACCCACACTGCTCAAACTTCGTTACTTTTCCTAAAATTAGTATTTTTTTTTTTTTGGGCGTGGGGAATGAAGAGAAAAAAATATGAGCATTTTATGAGCATGGGATTTTGACCCCTCATATAAACATATGCATAATGCTGCACTATACTTTGCAGCCACAAGCCGTTGCCAAGCAACGCTTATTGTTTAGGTCCTTTGATAAGCAGGCAGTCATATAATTATTAGCTAGAACTAGCTAGATCTGATAGATTTAGACATAAACGCGAGTGAAGTATAACCGGACGCGAGACAGAGATCAGATCAGCTGCTGCTGACGGAGAACACGCAGCTCTGCATTATCACAGCTCCCCCGCTGTGACGGACTGGTGAGTGGAGCAAAATACACTAAGAGTTAGAACACACTTAGCTAGTTTATCTACTCTGGAACTAGCTAAACTAGTTATAAGAAATATATTTATTCTTTACTGTCGGGTCACTTATTACAGGTTCAGCGAGCTGCACGAGACTGACGGGCTGTCAGGAGAGGGAGAGGAAAAGAGAGCACCCTGTTTATTTTCCCCATTTTATTATCCAGAATTACTGTAAACCTTTGAATAAAGTAGTTAATCTACTATTAGTAGTTTGTTTAAATGCATTACTTATGTTGTTTTTTTCATTAACATAAAATAAATCTCACGTACCCCCTGCAGTACTCCAACGTACCCCTAGGGGTCCGCGTACCCCCATTTGAGAACCACTGCTTTAGCTCACCTGAGCCCCTCAGTCTGAAAGGGGAGGACTCTCCTCCAGCTTGTTGTGGAAACAGCTCCTTATGTCCGTTAGTGCAGCTAGCTAACCAGATGCTAACATCACGGTCCCCGCTAGCACCGGTCCCTCTCTCTCCCTCTCTCCCTCTATCACACTAAATGCGCTATTGCCACACACACACAGAGCCGAGCTTGAATGACACAAGCACACGTGTATTTCCATGCAACTCTCTCATTGGTCTGGTGACTTGTCTCTGTTGCATTCACTGAACACGGGACATTTCAGTCCTGCCGTCCTCTCTTGTGTCATGATGAGGTTCACATAAAGCACGGTTAATGTATTATATTATTGAGGTGTCTCAAATATACGTCAATCAAGTGGCACCTGCTAACGGTGGATGATAGGTTTACATTTAAAAACGTATTTTTCAAACATTATTATTTTTATTTTATTTATTTATTTTGTTACTTTTTTTTTTAACGGTCCGATCTACCACATCTACCACACTCGCGATCGACCGGTCGATCGCGATCAACTGGTTGGCGACCACTGCTGTATATTATACAAATGCTTGCCATGTAGGCTGTGTTTACTGGAGATGGAAATACTTTAGTTAGTGTTGTAGCTGAGATTCTTCCTGTTCCAATGATATATGGGATGTATTGATTTGATACAAGCAAGCCAGTGTTTCATGTCATGGTCCGGACCCACCGGTGGGCCCATCAAGTTCAGCATTCACTGTACTCACTGTGATGAATATAAAATAAGACTGATACTGTTTTCCTCAATGCACATTTAGAGAAGAGAAATATACCACAACAGGTGTGTGTGTGTGTGTGTGTGTGTGTGTGTGTGTGTGTGTGTGTGTGTGTGTGTGTGTGTGTGTGTGTGTGTGTGTGTGTGTGGACAGCTGACGATCTTCAGTCATAATTCAATGGGGTATGTAATTTATTTCAGAAACACTTTGTTATATTCCATGGAATGCTCTTAACGTCCCGATAGCAATGAATGTATTAAATGCTTTGACAATAAATACATTTAAAAAAAATGTTATCTGTGGAAGCCGGCCCGGCTAAAATAACTGGATGGCCTACCTGCCTGTCAGCCTTCCATCTGTGCACAAACTTATCTCGTGCCCTCGTTGGTCATGTGCACGTTCGTGTGTGTTGGAGGAGGGGCTCTGTAACCCCTAGATTCCACCGGGTCCGTCTGCGTCGCGTTACGGCCGCATTACAGCTGCGCCGCGGCGTTCAAAAAGATTGCGGCCACTCTAGTCAATGGGTGCTATTCCACCAGACGTGCCGCGTTACGGCTCAGAAGCGTCCCAGAAGCGTCTCGCTGCTGGGCTCCGCTCGAAATAGGATTCGAGTCTATTGTTCGACACGAGGCGTTGCAGAGGCGCCGGGCAGGAAATGGACTGGTCAGAGCATCCGGCCCATCCCCAATATTAAACTAATTTTGCAGACCCTATTCCTCCATAGTCTTTCAACTAGGAGGATAAATGCCAGCGTTCTCCTCCGGTTTACAGGCAGCAGGGTTCTTACACCTTTTCAAAGTCAAATCCAAGCACTTTTCAAGCATTTTCAAGCATCTTACAGCTGTTGTAAATTACATATTTATATACACGTACTTATACTCAAATGATTATTTCCCTAACTCATTTTGTTGTTTGTCTCTTGTTTGTCTCTTTAACTTAATTTGAGTTTTCCCGGCACTTGACTGATTTTCTATCGCTTTGCATTCTGGGTTAACAGAATATATATGTCGATATGTCGCTTTTTCTGTCAATCAAGTAAACTCCTGAATTAAGTGGCAGGGAGGCCAAGTGTGGAGGGATCAAAACCTGTTTTCTCTATTTTAACGGAGCTGGATTTTTTATTTTTATGAATGACTCGTGATCTATCAGCATTGCCCCCGCGGTCGACGTGCTGGGCACCTCTGTTTTAGAGCAAGCAAGGGTGAGTCTATTTTCCTTTCTTTCATTAACATTGCATGCTATTAATTTGTGTGTTTTTTATTAATTTAAAAATAAATAAAAAAATGTATGCCTTATATGTATATAAAAGTTTGAAGCCGGTTCGGCCGGTACATTGAAGTAAGAAATATTAATGCCTGAACTCAGTACGGCCGATAATTAATGTCTTAAGCCAGTTCGGCTGGTATACTGAAGTGAAATAAATGTTTCAAGTCGTTTCGGACGATAAAAATTGTTTCGGACAATACATGGAAAGTCGTTTTGGATGACAAGTGAGTACGGCTGATATAGTGGTTATACTGTTGTGTTTTCAACCAGATATTGCAGGGTGGATTACGGTAATCGGAGTTACAGCAGCATTACGTTTTTTTTTGACGACGGTCTGTTAATGGTCGTTGATAAGTCTCCATATTAGTCCCATCGTAGCGTGTCAAACATCAACAGATAATCACATGACTATTAAAGTCAAATATTATAGAAATGTTATTTTAAAAAGAGTTAAGTGTTGTTTTTGTGTTGAATTTATATCAACCACTTTGTGACTGATCTCATCAGTGAGAGGCCTTCTTCTTGAAAAAAACTCTTTGTCTGCAGGTCAGAGTTTGAAATATTCAGTTGCCATCTTGTTTTGACCTCATGTTGACAAACAAACACATGGCAGCCGCCATTTTCCCTCCATCCATCCATCTTCTCCCGCTTATCCGTGGTCGGGTCGCAGGGGTAGCAGTTCCAGCAGAGAGACCCAAACTTTATTTTCCCTGGCGACATTAACCAGCTCTGACTGGGGGATCCCAAGGCGCTCCCAGGCCAGTGAAGAGATATAATCCCTCCACCTGGTCCTAGGTCTACCCCTTGGTCTCTTCCCAGCTGGACGTGCCTGGAACACCTCCCTCGGGGTCGCCATTTTGTGAAATGCAAATTCAAAGCACTCCTTTGTTTGTTCTATACTGTTGGAGTTTGGATATTGAAGGGGAGGATTATTGTATTTTCTAAAGGTCCAATCTGATTTTTGAAGTATTTCTGCTGGCAAATTGAAGTATTCCTGTTTGCAAATGTGTTTTGGCGGTTTTGTGCTATATTATTGTTTGATCATATTGTAACTTTTCTTCTCATTTCAAAGGTATTTTTAAGATCAGTTAATTGTTTTATTAACTACCTCTAGTGGATGAAATTGAAAATTACAACAGTGCACTCTGCTGGTCGTACAAAATTGGTCCACAGCACAGAAAAGAGTTATAAATACAACAATAGCGCATTTTAGGCAGAATTACAATTATATGCGAGTGTTATAGATGGACACATACTTCATGATACACAGATAAGATTACATGTGGTTTCAAAATGTAAGATAAGAAACTTTATGCAATAGTCGTCCAGCCGAGACTGTAGAATATTCAAACACCATGTTATTGAGTTTAACACAGTTTATGACATGTTCATACTTGTATACACAGCATATTTAGATTTTCACCATAATTCTATTGTCATATTTCAAAGTAAAAACATACACTGTACAATTTTATATATTTTTATTTGTAATTTACTTTATTCATTTTTTATAAAAAACCTTAAACTTAAAAAAGAAAGAAAATATAATATTAAAATAATTCCCAGATTTTAAAGTTAAGTTCGGATGACATGATATTTACTAGGCCACCAGGGTGGGTGGGGGGGGTCAGGAGGACGGGACTGAGCTGACCGCCCAGAGGCACAGCAGAGGACCAGGAAGATATCTCGGGCGGACGGCCCGGGGGCAAGGCAGAGTTCAAAAAGGGGGATTCGGGCGGGCGGCCCGGGGGCAAGGCAGAGTCTAAAGTGGGGGACTCGGGCGGCCGAGCATGAGGGCGAAGGCAGCGGCAGGAAGAGTCAGGGGCCGGGCTCGAGGACGAGGGCAGCGGCAGGAAGAGTCAGGGGGCCGGGATCGCGGGCGAAGACCACAGCTCACAGAGGGCCGGGATCGAGGGCGAAGACCGCGGCTCTCAGGGGGCCGGGCTCGAGGGCGAAGACCGCGGCTCTCAGGTAGGAAGGCGCTGACGGGCCTGAGCTGGTGGGACAGGCCTCGGCAGGATCCCCCACGGAAGAGGACCAGGACACGGGATTGGCAGGACCCCCGGTGAGACAGAGGATGGCGGGGCCTCCAACGGAACAGGACAAGGGTTGGCAGGACCCCCGGCAGGAGAGTAGTCGGCGGGACCCCCAACGGGACAGAACATGGAGTTGGCAGGAGCCCCAGCGGAACCTCCAACGGCACTTGAGTTGGGACTGGAGAGGGGACTGGAGAGGGGATTTGAGAGGGAACTCGAGAGGAAACTGGAGAGGGGAGTCGAGAGGGAACTTGAGATGGGACTAGAGTTGGGATTTGAGAAGGGACTAAAGGAGGGACTGGAGATGGGATTAGAGGAGAGACTAGAGGAGAGACTTGAGAAAGGACTTGAGAAGGGACTAGAGAAGTGACCTGAGGAGGGACTAGAGGAGGAACTAGAGAAGGGAACTCGAGATGGGACTTGAGAGGGGACTCGAGGAGGGACGAAAGGAGGGACTAAAGGAGGGACTAGAGGAGGGAACTGGAGAAGAGACTAGAGAGGGGAACAGAGATGGGACTATGGCAGCTTGGGCAAGAGCTGGGTCTGGAACCATGGCTGCGGGGGCCGGAATTGAAGCCAGAATCATGGCTGTAAGGTCCGGTTCTGGAGCCGAATCCATGGCTGCTGGGGCCAGAACTGGGTCTAGAACCATGGCTGTGTGGGCCGGTTCTGGAGCCGGAAACATGGCTGAATGGGCCGGCTCTGGAGCCGGAATTGAAGCCAGAATCATGGCTGTAAGGTCCGGTTCTGAAGCCGGAAACATGGCTGTAAGGTCCGGTTCTGGAGCCGGAAACATGGCTGTAAGGTCCGGTTCTGGAGCCGAATCCATGGCTGCTGGGGCCAGAACTGGGTCTGGAACCATGGCTGTGTCGGCCGGTTCTGTAGCCGGAACCATGGCTGCTCGGGCTGCTAGCCTGGCCTTGCGACGACTCCTCTTAGCAGCCGCCTGAATACTCCGTGGACCTCCATAAGCCAGAGTTCCAGAGAACGGCTCCTGGACAGGAGCAGGAACTGGGGAAAAAGCAGAGGTTGACTCCAGACGGAACACACCGAGACGTATGGTGTCAGGTTAATAATAATAATAATTCCTTACATTTATTATAGCGCTTTATCAATGACTCAAAGCGCTTTACATATACACACATTACACATATATGATACATGCAATGGTCAGATACTGTGGACAATACCCACAGGAGCAAGTTCAGGTGAAGTGTCTTGCCCAAGGACACACCGGCTTTACAGACGCAGCAGCGGCGGGTTTCACCCCTTGATCTGATGATCATTGCACAGAGCACTAGTATACATGTACTGTGGACAATACCCACAGGAGCAAATCCGGGTGAAGTGTCTTGCCCAAGGACACAACGGCCTGACGCAGTGGCGGCAGGAGCGGGTTTCGAACTGGAGTTCCCCAGCACTCCCCCTTGATCTGATGATCGGATGCACAGACCACTGCGCCACCCGTCCCATAAAAGATTGGGAGGCAGGGGGCTAGCATGCCTGGAGCTAGCAGGCCGGGAAAGAGGTTTGACCTCAAAGCTGCCCAAAAAGTCCTCCTCCCACTCGGGGAGCAACTCCCTCAACCAGGGCCTTGAGGTTACCTCCTGGCGTGCCGCAGAAATAACTGACTGCCTCTCTTCAGTGCTGGAGGCATATCTAAAGTCATTCCTCAAGCATGTTAAATTGTACTTCACCTCGTACAAACTGTCTGCTGGGTCCATTCTTGGTCGGTTCATTCTGTCACGGTAGAGCGAAGGAAGCAGGACCCAAATGCAGAATAAACTGATATACCTTTATTTCAAGGAAAATGAAAATAGAACTTGGACAGACAGAACACTCACCGGTGAACACAGTCAACAACGAAAGACGAACCGACAAAGACAGACAGAAAAACCAGAACTTAAATACACACAAGACTAATCACACAAACAAGACACAGGTGAGGAGGTAGGAGAAAACACAGGGGCCACAGGTGAACACAATCGGGTAATCAGACACACCAGGGAAACTAACGACAGGGAACCACAGACAGATCCAAACAAGACAAAACACCACAAAGACAGATCGTGACAGAAAGACACTAAGTTGAAACCAGAAGCAGGGCCAGGCTCAACTGCAGCTATTAAGGAGAGGATACGCATAAGGACAGATGCTATGACACATCCAAATCTTAGACAGAAGACATGGAACCAAATAGAGAAACTGTTGGAATAGTGGCAAACGAGAGGATTGATTCCAGCAGATGATCAACAAAAGCCCATCGAAGAGCAGTACTCGATTATGAGCATGAACAATGCCTACAACAGCTAACTATATGGAGGGAAGCTGAACAAAGATTTATAAGAGTTACAAGTCTGATACTCCATCTGGAAAATGCCAGCCCAGTATTGGCAGACAGCCAAGTAGCAGACCTGCCAGTGAGGGAAGACATAGCAGAAAAAACAAAAGAGGCTCCAGTTATCCAAACTCCGTAGCTGTATCTAAGCCTGGCCGAAATCCCTCCTCCCTCCCCAAATGTTGGATTTATAGAAGTCTTACAGTTGAATGGAGTCTCCACGGACAAACGTGTCAAAGAATTGGAGTATGAAGTAAGAATGCTAACCAGTCAATCAAAACACCTGATGGAAGAGAACATACGATTAGAAGAAATACGAGAAAGAGAAACACAAAAGACAGAATGGGAAGCACTACAACTAAGACTTCTGAAGATACAGGAAGCTGAGAAAGACACCGAAGCTTGTAGGAACATGACAAGGGGAAGGGAGGAGAAGTTTTCAAAGATGGCCATAGAACCTGAGAAGGCAGGGCAGACACCTCCAACAATTCAAGCTCAGGAAGAACCAGAGAATGCAACGCAGGAACCTCGAACAGTTCAAACTCAGGTAGCGCCAGAGATTCAGGTTCAGAATCAACGAAGAGGGGGAGGAGGTTTCCGAGGAAGACAAAGTGGCAGAGGAAGAGGACATTTCCAAGGGGGTGATCGATCAACAGGACAAGGTTTCCAAGGTGAAGGATGCGCCATATGTGGTCAGTTCTCACATTGGGCCAGATATTGTCCGCAACACTGCTGCAAGTACCAGAATATCTTCCCACACAATTTCAGCAACAGCAAACACCTGCATATCCTCCTACTCATGTACAGCCGCAAGCACAGGTATACACTCCCATACAGCATCAACAAAAGGGACAATGGAGAGGAGAGCAACGATCAAGACGAAGAAGAGATGAAGGCTGCTACAAATGTGGTCGGCTGATACATTGGTCCGGAGAGTGACCACAGAACATTGCACCAAACAAATGCCCTCCACGCAGTTACCCCAGGGGAGGTTTCCATGACTACAACAGAGGCAGGGGGTCTCAGGGATGTCAAAGAGGAACAGGATTTCCAAACATGAACCAAATGCCACTGACAGCCTGGTATCAACCACAACCAGAGGAAGCTCAGAGAGCCAGATCACCAGGTGATGCATCTTCAGCCCAGAAGGGTATTTTGAAATCCAGCTACATTGAGCCACATCTGTCACCACAGGAGGGAGAGTAGAATGTTATTTGAAGGATAGTCAGTAGCATATTGCATTTACATATAAAGAAATTGAAGATTATCTTGTAGTGAGAAGGGACAGGAACGTGAATGGAGGTGGTGTCTGCATGTACATACATAAAGACACCAATTTCAAAAACCGTACTGACCTGCATCATGAAAATATTGAATCTGTGTGGGTTGAAATTATTTTTGACAATGCTAAATCTGTAATAGTCGGGACAATCTATAGACCACCGGAACAGAGTGACTTTTATGATACATTAGATGGGTGTTTGGCTGATGTGGGGGATGTAGAGACAATTATTATTGGAGACTGGAACACGGATATGCAACGTAAAGACACGTCCGTCTTCAAGTCCTTCAGTAGGATTTGTGATCTGCACGGCTTCAGCCAGCTAATCACCCAACCCACCCGGGTATGTGAAACAACACAAACTACCATTGATCTCATTCTGACCTCTGACAATTCCAGGATCTCCAGTAAAGGGGTTATAGCATGCGGGTTAAGTGATCATTATATGATATTCTGTACCCGCAAAAAGCTAAAACAAAGGGCCGGCTGTCACAAAACAGTCATATCTAGAGACCTCAAAAACTACTCTAGCGAGGCCTTTAACCTAGGACTGGAGAGCCTGGACTGGTCAGATGAGCTCAGTGGTACACAAGTTGAAGAAACATGGCTTGGTTTCAAAAACAAATTCTCTGCAATACTCAATGATTTGGCCCCCCTAAGAACAACCAGGGTAAAAAATCGCGCTGAGCCGTGGATGCACTCCGGCATACTGACCGCCATGAAAACCAGAGACAAAAAATGCTCTGAGTTTCATAAAAGTCAGTCAATGCTTTCCAAAAGCACGAGCAGTGAACTCCAGGCCCACGTGACTGAACTCAAAATTGAAAGAAACAGACTAAGAAATGACGTAAGCTCCATGATCAAAACTGCCAAAAAGAATTTCATCAATGTCAAAACTGAGGAAAACAAAAATAAACCCCGTGAACTTTGGAAATTACTCAATAACCAGCTTGGCTGCAGTAAAAAACTCAAAACGAGATTTTCTAACTTAAACATAAAGACAGATAACAGGCTCATCACAGACAAACTGGATGTGGCCAAGTACTTGAACATTTTTTTCACAAACATAGCCACAACTCTTGTAAATAAATTACCCTCCCACTCAGGGCTTTTTGGAGTAGATCACATCATGACATACTACAAAAACCTAGGGTTACGCAAAGATGATTTCAGTCTAGCAAGGGTAACAACAGCAGAGGTACTCATTAAACTGAGCGCCCTCCAACCTAACAAGGCCACTGGCCACGACAATATCCCCTCCAAATTCCTCAGAGACACAGCAACCGCCAGTCATAGCTCACATAATTAACCTCTCCATAAAACAGGGAAAAGTACCCAAAGACTTCAAAATTGCAAGAGTAACCCCCCTGCACAAAAAGGGCAGCAAATTGGACCCAGGCAACTACCGCCCTGTTTCTATACTTACCTCCTTCTCGAAAGTCATGGAAAAAAATAGTATATGAACAGGTCGAAAAGTACCTCGCGGAAAATAAACTAATCTATGAATTTCAATCTGGCTTTAGAACATCCCACTCCACTGACACATGCCTTCTTTATTTGAGCGACCACATCAAACAAGAGGTGGACGAGGGCAAGTACTGCGGCATGGTGATGCTGGACCTACAAAAGGCTTTCGACACTGTCAATCACCCCATTCTGATTGACAAGCTAAAAGCAATTGGTTTTGATAAACTATCGGTGAGCTGGATGCAATCCTACCTGGAGGGGAGAGAACAGATGGTGGAGGTAAACGGTACTCTGTCCCCCTCCCCTCCCAGTGAGCTGTGGTGTTCCACAAGGAAGCATATTAGGTCCGTTACTGTTCCTAATTTATGTAAACAACATGTCATCAGCATGTGACTGCAACTTGTTCCTGTTCGCGGACGACTCAGCCCTGCTGGTCTCTGACAGGAACAGGTTGCAGGTTGAAAAAACCCTCAGCTCCGAGCTCGGCAGAATCTGCACCTGGCTCGCCGATAATAAATTATCATTACACCTGGGTAAAACAGAGTCCATTCTCTTCGGTTCGAAACATAATCTCAGCAAATCCGACGACTTCTCAGTTGCAGTGGGCGACATTATTGTCACAAGTAAGAAGGAAATTACATACCTAGGATCTATTCTTGAGGCAAACCTCTCCTGTGACAAAATGGCATCCAATGTAATAAAAAAAGTCAATCAAAGAACTAGATTCCTATACCGGATCTCCTCTCTGGTAAACAAAAACACCCTGAAGACTCTGGCAGGAGCACTCATTCAAGGGTACTATGACTATGCTTGCACGTCATGGTACCATAGCACCTCCAAGGCGCTAAAAATAAAACTTCAAACATCGCAAAATAAACTGGTCAGACTACTGCTTGACCTTTTATCTAGAACCCACCTCACCTCTGCCCACTTTGACAACCTAGGATGGCTTAGAGTAGACGACAGAGTACAGCTACTTGCAATGGGCCTGGTCTACAAGATCCACTACACCTCTATGGTACCCATGTACATGTCAACATTCTTCCCAAAGGTCAAGGAATACCATGATCATAACACCAGAGGGAGCTCCACAAATCATGTGAAACCCAGATTTGGCACAAAAAAGGGGGAATACACGTTTCGCAATAATGCCACATCAAGGTGGAACGCTCTTCCCACAACTGTAAAGGAAAGTAAAACTATACTTACCAAAGAGCACCTTCGGGGGAGAGCATTGCAAAACTGGCCCCGGTAATGGTACAAATCTCAACCTATCGTTCAATGGACAGCGCCCCCCCCCCCCCCCCCATCTATGTATATACTCGCATTTTAGACTCTGTTACTAACTGTATATCTGTAGACTTGGTATGTCTTAAATGTCCGGTTAGGATGTATTAGAACGAAATCTAAAATGAAAATTGTAAACAAGCAATCTGTATGTAAAAAAAACCCACCTGTATGTAAATTGTAAATAAGCCATCTGTATGACAAATATGTCTTATATGTCTTAAATGACATGATGAATTGGAAATGGGGGACCCTGATGTAAACAAGACGAAAGTCTTTCTCTGGTCTGCATCCCCTTAACAATTGTATGTTTTGAGCTGTACTGTACTGTACCCAATATACAAGCTGTTAATAAACTTTTCAATCAATCAATCAATCAAGTAAATATCACTTGCTCGGCACCCAAGGTTCCGCACACTGTTAAAGGGGTTAGCATAAGTAGACCAGAATTGAAGATAAATTAGTATAATGAGTAGTGGTGCACGATAATTATCGGCCCGATAATTATCGGTCCGATATTAGGAATTATGACGTCATCCCGATAAACCCGATAAAAGTATTAATAGCCCCGATAATATACAATATATTTTTTGGGTACAAAAATAAATAAAAATACTGCGGTATGGGTGGATTGGGATGAGGGGCGCTTGTTTTTCACTCGGCTCCTCCCGTTTTGCCAGTACTGTGGTATTAGTGGTTTAGAAAGAGGGGAGTTTTTCACAAATCCAGCGCTCCCTAACTCATGCCTGGCTGTGACGTAAATGGTGTGCGGCCGTGAAGCCAGGACAGTAAACAAACATGTCGTCGGTAGTATGGGACTATTTCAAAGTTTCAGAGTTAGATAGTTCGCTTGCTATTTGTATTAACAAATGCAATGCCGAAGTTCCACGAGGAGGGAAAAAGGCAACGAGCTATAATACTTCAAACCTGATTAGTCACCTGAAACATCGCCATCGCTACGATGGTGTGTTAAAAGCGTACGAAGACGCCTGCGCTGCTAAACTAGCGGCAAATCCAAAGCCAGCTGCAAAGGCACCGGGGCTTTTACCTATCGACGAGGCTTTTGAAAAAGGCAAGAACTTTATTTGGGAAAATACATATGGTCACTTTGAAGAGTCAAAACTGTTCTTGGCTTTGTTTTGTTCATAGTAGTAATGCTCATGTCATTTGCTCACTACTAGTCTTTTTTTTACCACCAGGTGTGCAAAAACTACAGGTACATTTAATATATATTATATTATTATCGGTATCGGTCTTGAGAAGCAGGAAGTTATCGGTATCGGTTTAAAAAAAACAATATCGTGCATCCCTAATAATGAGTTGTTGATATTCCACTGGTTTTCACACCATTTCAGGGACTTTATCACTGCATTAGAACAGACCACCCAATGGTAATGAAGTAGGAACTTTTAAGTGATGAAATTCTACAACTGTTGTAACTGACCAAAATCTTCTCCCAGAAATGACTGTCTAGAATGCCGTATCCTAGAGTAGATGTTTGGGGAACTAAAACCTTGTATTCAGTCTTGCCACAGGATTGGACCGGGACCTGTGCACTAGCACAGCAAGTGATGTTTTTATGTAGTTAATCAACATAGCGAAACACCCCAAAGCCAGTAGGGCTAAGAGACTAGTCCCAGGGGAAGTTTAGGCTCCACAGTGTACAAGGATAGCATAGGGGTGCCCAGGGGAGGGCTAGATGTTGCATTTCCATGTCCTAACGTACCGATTGATCAGGACGGCCTCTTCTAGAGAACATATTACTTTCATACCTTAAATTGTATGAAAGGAGGGAGGGTACATTTCTCATGAGGAAACAGTTACACATGCTAGCAGAATAAGACAACCCATACAGATATTGATGAAAATGATGAGTTAGTTTGAATGATGTTAAATGATATGGACGTTCAGAGATGAGATTGTCCAATGCTGATGTGATACTTTAAATGATGAAATCATGTGAAAAAACTAAAATTCTAAAATGGAGTGAATCCATTTCCATTTACTATTCCAAGATAGTTTATTTTTATTTACTTTACACTATTCCAAGATAGTTTATTTGTATTATTTATTATTCTGTACTATTCTATCATAGTACGTTTTGTGTTTTATAAATCGTGTGCTATTCTAAAATAGTTTGTTTCTTTTACACTTTGTAAAAACAAGTGCCTGAGCGTGGTATGAGAACGGTTTCTGTGAAAGGAGGGAGAAATAAATGTTCTAATACCAAGCCATTACTGCTATTTTGAAGAATGATATTGAATGTAAACACTAGAAATGATGCACAAGGGACAACTTTTATGTTTGAACACAGTCAAAGTATGTTTTGTATTTTTGGAAAGTTAAGGCTATTGAACCATTCCATTTTGATTGTATGTTTTTGATATGAGTTATGTACTATGCAAAGTTCAGATGAAGAACTCATTGATATAAAGTCGTCACTTGGCATCACTATCACACTGGACAGTATCGCAGCAGGTCTGTAAACAGGAGCAAGCGGTCACTTGAAGATCATTTGAATGTGGGTAACTACGAGTGCCATCTTGAGAGTGTGTAACTGGGGCAGATGAGGTGCGTGTCAGCAGCAGAGTGAGTGGTGTAAAAGCATCGTAGTTAACCGAAAGAAGTTTTAATGTGTTTGTTCACTGCAATAATACCAGGTTCCGGTGCCCGTCCCATTTCGGTGCAAAAAATAGTTGTGTCTTCCTCGTCAGATTCCATTGTCATCAGGTGCTGACACTCACGCTAAGCCTCTACTTGGTGGTAGAAGTACAATATTCTAACTAGAGAATGCAATTCCTGAAGAAATTGCTAGTGGGAATGCTTTATGCTGAAAAGCTAACGCTAAACTGCTATGCTGAAATGTAATGTGTAAGAAGAAAGTGAAACATTTAGATTGAAATGATACATGAACACTGGGGGCTTGAATGTGTGATGAGAGAAGAAAATAAAGTAAAAAGGCTTGGAAAAGCAGCAGAATATTCAAACTGCAAACTTCTGAACTAACTTGATGGCGAATGATCTGTCGCCATGCCAACAGCATTTGATGACACCCCATAATACGCTTAGATGCGTTGATGGCTGCATCGTTACCAAACCTGTGAAGTTTTGGGGCGTTTGGAGCAGTTTCACTGAAATTAAGAGAAAACTGTGTTCCATGGCGAGCATTGTGTTGCCGTGGCAACGGCATTTGAAGAAATCTCAAAACTGTCCCGTAGATGTCTTCACGGCTGGACTGTTTGCACACGTGAAGTTTGAGCACTTTTTGAAAATGTTCATAGGAGTTATAGCGACATCATGTTTTATGGCGAGGGATGCGTTTCCATGGTAACAGCATATGGTGAGATCTCAGATTTGGCGTAGAGCTGTTGAGGCATGGACCGGTGATATACAAGTGAAGATTGGGGGACGATTGGACCGTGTCGATTGGACTTACAGCGACATCATGTTTTATGGCGAGTGGTCTGTCGCCATGGCAACGGCATTTGATGACACCCCATAATATGCTTAGATGCGTTGATGGCTGCATCGTTACCAAACCTGTGAAGTTTTGGGCTGTTTGGAATATTTTCACTGAAATTATGAGAAAACCGTGTTTCAAGGCGAGCATTGTGTTGCCATGGCAACAGCATTTGAATAAATCTCAAAACTGTCCCGAAGATGTCTTCACGGCTGGACTGTTGAAGTCTGCTGCATGTCAGTTGAAGTGATGACATCATCGATGGAACAACTCCGGAGGACGGGCAGGAAGGCGCTGACGGGACAGCTCCAGAGGCCGGGCAGGAACCGGAGCCAGTGGGACAGGCTTCGGCAGGATCAGAGATGGGGTCATTACTAAAATAAAGTAATATATTACATATTACATATTACTTTAAAAAAAAGTAATATATTACACTACTTCGTTACTCTCTACATAAAGTAACTCGTTACTTTACTCGCAGGGCCGACCCGCCCCTCCCTACAGGCAGATCACGCAGACTGCGGCGCACCTACAGTGTAAGCGCGCCACAGCGCGACTCCACTTGCACCCCCAATTACTATTGCAATAAGGAAGATATAACACAAGTCTTTCTTTGTATATGCTCTTTAATAAAATAGGCTACCAGCCTACCACAACAAGCTAACAGTCTGTGAAACTTAAAGAACATTTCAAGAGAAAAATTGTAATAACGGAACAAGTGGGCCATATCAATGTGATGTGACACTGGGCAAAATAAACAAATACTTTACAAATAAATAGCCTGTATAAAACAAAATAAGAGGTTAGCCTTGATAACACATTAAATACACAATTATTGACTGCCTCAACAAAAAAAAGGCCTATTAGCAAATAGCCTAAAGGCTAATGAAAAAGAACACAACCTAAAGCATGAGCTTCATTAATTGAACAGTAAGCTAAAAAATATACAATATAGTCAACATGGCCTTTTAACATCATTAATAACAATCAAAAGCGAAAATAGGCCAAAGTGGCATTTGCTGTGAACATAGGCCACACTCCCTCTCATGATCTCAGACTGAACACTTCACACTTATTTGATGTGTTTGTCACTGAAGCAGTGGTTATAACGCATTAGGAGGAGTCTCTCAAATAGTTTATCGGATAACCGATTTCTTCTTGGTGTTAGCACAAGACTGCCTAGGCTGAAAAGCCTCTCAACCGGCGCACTCGATGGGGTAGCGGTGTTGTATTTCAAGAAGATGACCCCGACTTAAAATAGTCAATGACTTCTGTCTCAGAGTTTAAGGAAGCTGTATCTCCCTCCATCTCATCGAAGGCAAAGCAATCCTTCTCAGCGGACGTGCTGTAGGAGGCGGCAGATTCCTGATGAGACGCACCCGGCTCCACACCACCGGGTGCAGAACGACACTCTGTAGTCAGCAGCTTCTCTCCTTCCCTCCTCCATAAACCATCGCACTTTAAACTTTGGCAACGTCACAGCAGCAAGAAGGGCATCTCTGCTGTCAAGCACGGGTGCAAACCGTCTCTTGATGGCCTACGATAGAAATATTGGATAAGATGGATAGGTCAGCTAGGCTACACTGTAACTTGAGAGGCCTATAGCTAAACAAAATCGCAGATTGCATGCAGGCAGCTGTTTGAGGGAATACGCTCCTATTTATCATCATCATCATCAGGCAGCAACATATTTCCATAGGCTACATCAAGTCATCACACTTAAAAGTGTGCAGCACATTCCCATGAGCCTAATTTAGGATTACATTTTAAAACAGCCTAATGGGATAGTGTTTGGTGAAAACTAAGTGCAAGTGTCATGTAGCCTAGTTAACATAAATCTGCAGCTTCACAAAAAAACATCCATGCATTCTGATATTTCAAATCTTATGTTCGGCTTACCGTTACTATGGCATCTGGCAGACCTGCTGTCATCCGGGAAAGCCCAGTTTGTAGTGCCAATGTCCTAGACATCAGAATGTCCAACGTTGGTAGAAGACAGCCGTAGTAGCAGTTGTCTTCCCCTTGCAGAATATCCAACGCCACTGTGAGTGGTTTCAGGACGGTACAGTATTCCTTGAGGAATTGATGCTCCCGTTCAGTGAGGGCTTTAATACCCAGTCGGCTACAGAGAGTATTTAACTCTGGGATGGGGATGTCAGTGATGCGGGATAGGGCATCATGGAATGAACTCCATCTTGTTGATGTCGGCACGATAAGTTTCATTCTGCACGTATCCTCGACGAGATCAGATGCCACGGTAGAACGGCTTGCTTTTGTCCAAAGGGCAGAACACTTTCCAGTGGCACTTCTGTAAACCGATTTGGACTCGGTGTTTGATGTAAGCCATTTTTCAACATCATTGCCTGAAATTAAATGTAGTGTGTGTGACGCACACCTCAAGTGTGGAGGTAGAGAAAATTGTCCTTGTTCTAGGTTGCTAGACATTACTTCTCCAACATCTGTGAAAGCTACACCCTGATCTACTTCATCATCTCCCTCGTCAGAATCTGATGCTGGATGCTGCTGCTCATACACCTTGAAAGCCTTGACAAAATTGGATCCATTGTCCGTGACAGTGGCGGTGACTTTGTGTGAAAGTCCAAACTTTGAATGAATTTGTTCAATTTCACTAGCAATAACGTCATATGTGTGTCGTCCTTTAATCCTTTTGCAAGCAATTGCGGCTTTCTCACGATGGAAATCGCGTGGGTCAATCCAGTGTGCTGTCATTCCCAAAAAACTTTTATTGTGGCTAGTCCAGATATCAGCAGTGGTAGCAGACCCGGCGCCAGAACAAATCTAAAGGGAGGGCATATGATTTTCATGGGAGGGCACACAAAACCGTCACGTGCTGCGGGCCTGCGGCACAATATATATCAAACAGCAAGGCCAACAGCATTGCGTAAAGACGCACACTTATCGCAAACATACACAAATAAAGGGCAACATAGCAACCACTTGGAAACATTGTGTGCGTGGCAGCACAAACACTGGTAAATCACGAGCAAGGTTGACAGCTAAAAAAGCTATAATATAAACGACAGCTGACACGTAATAACGTCTCCGTGCCAGCTGATCTGCACCAAAGTACTCATTTCCTTATTTGTTTCCTCGCGTATCTGTCTCTCTCTCTCTCCACAAACTCTCACATGAAATGTGTTCTTTTGATGCGGCATGCCTTATCAGTCTGTAATGCGTGTTTCCAGTCGCAAAAACCTTTGACAGTAAAAGCCGCATCAGATGAAGACGTATTTACTTTAAACTGTCTACAGGGGAATCAAAAGGCTGCGTCTGCTTTTAACGAATATTCAAGCCATGGTCTGTTATGCAGCGGCAAAAGTGCACTTCTTTCCTGAAAACAATCTCCCTGGATAACGATCCAGCTTCACCTGCTTGGGTTTATTAACCCCAAGATCATCGCTAACTCAGCCCCGGGGTTTGCCGAGGTCAAGCTTGTGACATTAAGGCGTGCTGCTGCAACGGCAGCTGCAGGATCGCCAGCAGCTGCATCGGCTGCAGTTCTTTCATCGCTATTTCGTTTTAATAAATCCTTAGACCTTTGGAGACAATTTCTGATGTCCATTTTGTAATGCAAACAGAAATGGGAGTCTACAGAATGCACAATAAACAAATCCAGAATAGGCGGCAGAGTGTGACGCTGTGATTGGTCTAAATGGGGACGAATCACAAATCACAGACACATGCATTTATTTGACGTAGCCTGCGATTTTTTTGTTTTTCTGACATCACATACATCATAGCATAAAAGTTCACAGTTTATTTATAATTAAAAAAATAAAATATATATATTTTTTTATTTTTATAAATAATAAAAAACGTGTTTATTGGGGGAGGGCAGGAATGTCAAATGGGAGGGCCTGGCCCTCCCACGGCGCCGGGCATGAGTGGTAGACACAAATTCTAAAGTTTCAAATGTTCTCTTTAGTTCAGTTTCCATTGTCGCATATGACTGATCCAGATAGCTCCTGAACCATGGCTGTCCTCTGTCTCCTGTTACCTGTATTTTGCGCAGTATATCTCTGAAAGATGGTGATTCCACTGTGCAAATGGGCAACATTTCCTCGACTATGAAGGATGCTACAAGCCTGTCCATCTCTGCTTTGGTTACTGGTCCTCCAAATTCTAATTTTTGCTGCTTCGGAGTCGGCGGCAGCGCACTCACAACATCCTGGGTTCGGGGGTCCTTAGCCATTAGCTTCACCTTTACATGTGCTCTTTGCAGGTGCTTGTTTAGGTTTGACGTGGTGTTTACAGCCGTGGATAAAAGCTTCTGGCCTGGACACAGTTTGCACCTCACCGTCACATTCCTGTCTAGTCTTCGGACGAACTCAAAATAATGGGCATACCTCCACCCCTCGAAAGTTATCGCTAACTCTGTCTCTGACTCAGCCATGTTTATGCAGCACTGCACGTGGAGATGTGTACGCACAAGTCGCGGTCGCGGAGATTGCGTACATATAAACCTGCGGCGGAAACCCCTCTTGTCTGTCAGAGTGATGACTGATTTTATAAAAGTAACAAAGTAACGCGTGTCGGGGCAATGTTAGTAACTGTAGTTACAAGCACATTCCCTGCCCTCTGCAAAGTCACACAAGCATATTCACTGCCCTCTGCAAAGTCACACAAGCATATTCACTGCCCTCTGGAAAGTTAAACCCTTCTTCTTTTCCAGTTTTCAAACATATATTGCTTCTTTTGTCTTTATAGAAGGCAGCAGACATTTACATTTATTTATGTATAGATATAACAACAAGATACTGTATTGATACATTGTTTTTATTATTATATACAGTCATTTTAAAACACTTACTGGTGCACCATTCTGTTAATACAGGATTACAAATACATTTTACATATTTTGTATCATTATTTACAGTATTTTTAGTATGTCAAAGATTACAAATAATATTTGGCTGTTTTACACCTGTTCACCAACAGGGGGTCTTGTGTGCACATGAAGCCCATAATGAAGCCTCAGATGAACCTTTTAGTGAACCGATTTGCTGGAAGCAGAAAGTGCTTTAGATCGGTTGAACCACAACGCTCATATTAATAATAATAATAATAATACATTGCATTTCAAGGCGCTTTTCCAGGTGCTCAAAGACGCTTTACAGTGGTGATAAAACATGATAAAATAGAATTTAAAAGTTATTAAAACAAGATAAAATAACACTTAAAAGTTATTAAAACAGCAATACAGCATAATTCACAGATTAAAAGCCAGTCTGAAGAGGTGTGTTTTGGACAGTGTTTTGAAAGTGGGGGGGTCAGTGCAGTCTCTGATGTGTTGTGGGAGGGAGTTCCAGAGGGTGGGGGCAGCGATGGAGAAGGCTCTATCCCCCCAGGTTCGGAGCTTGGTTTTCTTGGGGATAGAGAGGAGGTTCGCTTCTGATGAGCGAAGGCTGCGGGAAGGGGTGTAGTGGTGGATCAGGTCGGAGAGGTAGGGGGGAGCCTGGTTATTGAGAGCTTTGTGTGTTAGCAGAAGGATTTTGAAGTGTATTCGTTGACGAACAGGGAGCCAGTGCAGGTTTTGAAGGACGGGGGTGATGTGGTCTCTGGAGCGGGTGTGGGTGAGGAGGCGGGCAGCGCAGTTCTGGATGTATTGTAGTTTATTTAGGATTTTGGATGATGAACCATACAGGATGCTGTTGCAGTAGTCCAGTCTTGAAGTGACAAATGCGTGGATGAGGGTTTCAGCAGCCGGGAAGGTGAGTGAGGGGCGGAGGCGGGCAACGTTTTTCAGATGGAAGAAGGCAGTCCTGGTGATGTGGTTTGTGTGTTTGTCAAATTTGAGCTGGCTGTCAAAGATTACTCCAAGGTTGCGAATGTGAGGAGAGGGGGTTAGAGTGGTGTTGTCAAGGGGGAGGTTGAAGTTCTGAGTGGTGTTGGTGCGGGATGGGGGTCCGATTATGATGATATCAGATTTGTCGCTGTTCAGTTGAAGGTAGTTTGTTTGCATCCAGGATTTAATTTCTGAGAGACAGTTGGTGAGTGTGGAGTGAGTTGTGGCAGTGATGGTTTTTGTGGAGATGTAGAGTTGGATGTCATCAGCGTAGCAGTGATACTGGAGGTTGTGGCGACGGATGATTTTTCCGAGGGGGAGTATATAGAGGATGAAGAGGAGGGGACCAAGCACCGAACCCTGGGGGACGCCTTGGTTCAGAGGGGCAGTGGAGGAAGTGCAGTTATTGATGTGGATGAACTGGTGTCTGTTGGTGAGGTATGATTTCAACCAGGAGAGTGCAGTGTCAGTGATGTTGAGGGATGATTCCAGGCGGGACAGTAGGATGGTGTGGTCGATGGTGTCGAACGCTGCTGTGAGGTCGAGGAGGATGAGGATGTTGAGATTGCCGGAGTCTGAGGAGAGGAGGAGGTCGTTAGTGATTCTGAGGAGGGCTGTCTCTGTGCTATGTTTTGTCCGGAATCCTGATTGAAAGGGTTCAAACAGGTTATTGGAGCTGAGGTGGGATTTTAGTTGGGAGGCTACAACACGTTCGAGTAGCTTTGATAGGAACGGGAGATTGGAAATGGGCCGGAAGTTGGACATGATGTCAGGTGTGAGTCCGGGTTTTTTCAGTATGGGTGTAACAGCAGCCAGTTTGAGTGAGGGGGGGACTGATCCAGAGCAGAGGGAGGAGTTCATGATTGTGGTTATGAGTTGGGAGATGGGAGGGAGGCATTCCCTGACAAATGTAGTTGGTATGGGATCCAGAGTGCAGGTGGAGTTCATTCCGGCCATGAGGGTGGAAAGTTGCATTGGGGTCACAGGGGAGAACCGGGATAGGGGCTTTGAGGTGAAGGGGGGGGAGCCAGTGGGGGAGATGGGGAGGGCTGTTGAGGAGGTCAGGTTTCTGTAGATGCTGTCGATTTTGGATTGAAAGAATGAGAGGAAAGAATTGCACTGTGCGGTTGTGAAGGATGGGGTGGCGTTGTCGCAGGGTTTAAGGAGTGTGCTGATGGTGGAGAACAGAGCCTTGGGGTTGCTGGAGCCGGAGTGTATCAGTTGTGAGTAGTAGTTGGTCCAGGCTGCTTTGAGCGCATTATTGTACTGATGTAGGTGGTCGGTGTAGGCATGGAAATGAACTGTTAAGAGTGGTTTTCTTATGGAGGCGTTCCAGTTGGCGTTTTTGTGATTTCATTTGGCGGAGTTCAGCGGTGTACCAGGGAGCTGAATGTGTGAAAGAGACAGTTTTAGTTTTTTGGGGAGCCAGTTCATCAAGACAGGAGGAGAGGGTGGTGTTGTAGTAGTCCACTAGTTGACATGGATTGTCAGGCGGGGGGGGAGGGAAGGCGGACATCTTGCGGGTGATGCAAGCTGAGAGTGCTGAGGGAGACAGGGATTTTAGGTTTCTGAAGGTTATTGTGCGCTTGTGTTTTTGGATGGGGATGGGGATATTGATGTCCATGGTGATGGCCAGGTGGTCGGAGATATGAGGGTCGAGACTGGATAGGTGGTGGGCGGTGAGACCTGTGGAGCAGACTAGGTCAAGGATGTGTCCGTGGCTGTGTGTGGGGAAGTTGATGTGCTGTGTGAAGTTGAAGCACTGCAGAGTTTCCAGAAATTCAATGGCATATATGCTGGTTGGGTCATCAATGTGGATATTGAAATCCCCTACGAGGAGCACAGATGGAGATATTGCAGATAGCTGGGTTAGAAGGACAGAGAGGTCGGAGAGAAAGGTGGGATTTTGTTTTGGAGGGCGGTAAATGATGGCTGTGACCAGGGGAGTGGGACCAGAGAGCTTAAATACCAGGTGCTCGAATGAGGGAATATCAGGGATGGAGATGGTGGTGGCTTTCACATCCTTCCTAAAAATAGCAGCAAGACCACCACGCCGTCCTTGTGGACGGGGTTTGTCAACATAGGTGAATCCTGATGGAGTGGCTAGGTTTAATGAGAAATAGTCCAGAGGTTTTTGCCAGGTCTCAGTGAGAAAGAGAAAATCCAGGTTATTGTCCGTTATGAATTCGTTTAGAATGTGGCTTTTATTGTTCATGGAGCGGGTGTTGAGGAGGATGTTACCCATGGATGTATAATAAGAACCATATTACCCCTCCTGTACCCGGGCCGGTGACACGATGGAATTAAGAGAGCTCAGACCCTCACTTATAGAGGTCAGAACATGTTTTAAGTATAAATAAATAAAAGCATAAATAAAAGTAGGAATAAAAACATCAATGAATAAATACAGGAATAAATAGCGTGCAGTGTTTTCTCACGACCGCAGGGTCCCTGGTTCAACGACTGGTCAATACGTCTTTTTTTTGTTTATAAAAGCTACAGCTAAATGAGATAATGTAGTTAATAAATGTATTATTTGATATGGTTTAGCCTTTCTCAGGCTACAACATGGTTAAGTTTACGAATATTATTAAGGAATACAAATCCCTCTTTGCAATGTTGACCAGCCTCCTTAGGCTATTTCAATCACAATCATTAAACTGGAATAAATACAATATTGTTAACATGAAAATATGATTTAATGTTCGTTGTTTCGAGTTATTCTAAGGCTTTACTCATTGGGAACTCGGTATGAGATAGAGCACACTGTTGAGATGTCCAATCTGCCAGTTTTACACACTTTGAGTTGTGTTCAGATGAAGCCCATGATGAAGCCTCATGAGATGAACCCTTTTGCGAACCAATTGGCTGGAAAGCTTCAAAGCTTCATAAGGCTTCATCTCACCATCACTACAGATAACTCTGATTAACCTTTATTTCAAGGATAATGAAAATAACTTGGACAAAACAGAACACTCACCGGTGAACTCAGTCACAAACAAAAGACGAACCATCACTGAACACAGGAAGAGACAATACTTAAATACAGGGAGGGGTAATCACAAGACGAGAAACAGCCGGGCAGGGGAGGAGAAACACAAGGGCCACAGGTGAACACAATCAGACACACCAGGGAAACTAACGACAGGTAGGAAAAACACAGGGAGAGGGACCAGACAATACACAAGAAGGAGGAAAACATGACAGGAGCCTCATCCCAATACCCCTCCTCGACTCCTCTCTTCCCCTCCTCCGTTTTTGGCTAACTAGCTCCATATGTTTTGATGTGTGTTCTTGTTATTATCTCCGAGAGTTCGTATCATTGAGTGATAATGAGGGTACCCATCGATTCTGTGTCTCCTCACGATGTGAAACGATGGGTTGAGATGTGCAGCAAAGATAAATAATAAGGTTTTGTGAGTGAATTTCGGTGCAGTCATCTGTTAGCATTTTTCGCTCGTTGCTAATTCAGAGGCTCAGCGTTAGATTTTTTTTTTTAAAATGATCAGTTAGATGAGTTTCTTCCCGTTACATGAATATAAAACATTCATAGTTTATTAAATGAACATGCACTCAGACACGCAAGATATTGCAGGAGGCCCCCGGAACCGGGGTCTCTCGGGCTTAACAGGTTCATTCTTTGGATGTTATTTTCTTAATTTACAAAATGACAATGTAACTAGTTGATACATAATAAAACAAACACTGAAGGCCTTCCAAAGACACAAGCAAAATATGTTATAAGACTTCTTTATTGTCAGTTTATTCTTTTAAATTGAGAATAGAGAACACTGATAACTAATGTTGGTGCACATTTATATAAGTTTGATTATGATCAGGAATATCCCATCTGTACTTTGCAGTCCTGTCCCAAGTACAAGTTAAGTAGGTATTAATCAACGTGTACATATAGTTTACTATCATAGTACTGCCTTCCTGATTGCTTTATTTTTGAGAAACCTATTCTGCCTGGGTTTTAAGAGAGTCCAATGTGACTGTTCAGTCTCATAAAACATGCTCAATTTACTTTTTGAAAACACAAGCTCACAATAAAGTCAGATGAGAGATCTACAGAAGCAAAGTGTAATAGACAAAGATGCATTCCTATATTAAACAAACAGAAAGGAACACTTTGTTGTTCCACGAGGCAGTTGTAGCCGTAGCACATGGATTAACCTTCAACGTTCAACTACCTGCTGCCTGAAATCCCTGTGACATCACTGTAGATTGTTTTTGTAACCAACTAGCTGTGTGGGACATTATCACAATAATAATAATAATAATAATATATAATATTTTTATAGCGCCTTTCAGGAAACCCAAGGTCGCTTTACAAGTCGGGTAGGGGGGGGGAGTAGGTGAAAAAAAAATACATAAATAAATTTAAAAAATAAAATAATAACACATATTTAAGTTAATTGACTTGGATTGTAAAGGTATTTCGCTGTAGTTACTAGCTTTGTCAACATGCTTTGGTGAAGGCCTATTATTTCAATATGATGCAGTGCATGACATTAAGGATTTTGGGAGCTAATTTACAGATGGCCCTGAGCCCAATAGAGATTACCCTGAAAAATGCGCGCGGACGAAATGACGCACGAAGGGTTTGGGGGGCCTTCCCCTAGAACATTTAGATTTTTGCCGGTTTTAGATGCTGTCTGGTGCATTCTCTAGTGTTTAGAGTCGGCGAGGTCCTGATAAATTACTCTGACCTACTAATTGACCTGACCGAAGTTATTGAGTCTATGTAAGTTTACTGCTTGGCTCAGATCCACCAACGTCAGCAAGATCTCACCTCTACTAACCCCCCGAAGAACCAGGTTCAATTAACTGCTGTTTCAATTCAGACAACTCTTTTTTAATCTGTTTAAGGGATCCCGAAGGATTTTGATATCAGTAAATGGAGTGTGCTCCTACCTAAGTGTGAGTGTGGCAGGGTGCAATCTTACCTTTTAAGCAGGAGAGGAGAGCACATATTTTCTTTTAGTTGTCCCAATCCAACAGGTGAGATCAGTTTATTTGAAGAAAAATAGGTCCAAACTAATACAGGATTTTTACCTTTTAACACATTATAATCATACGAAATATATCATGCTGGGGTTATATTTTTATCTAAAACCTTAATTCATATTTCTCATCTTTCCAAGGTCTAACTAGAATTATTAGTCCTAAGGTCCTGTACGTTTAAATAACGCATTCCAGGTATATCTAACTAGAATTATTAGTTCTAAGATCCTGTATGTAATAATCACGCATTCCAGGTAGGTCTAACTAGAATTATTAGTTCTAAGATCCTGTACGTAATAATCACGCATTCCAGGTAGGTCTAACTAGAGCTATTAGTCCTAAGGTCCTGTACGTAATAATCACGCATTCCAGGTAGGTCTAACTAGAGCTATTAGTCCTAAGGTCCTGTACGTATAAATAACGCATTCCAGGTAGGTCTAACTAGAACTATTAGTCCTAATGTCCTGTACGTAATAATCACGCATTCCAGGTAGGTCTAACTAGAGCTATTAGTTCTAAGATCCTGTACGTAATAATCACGCATTCCAGGTAACTTTACCGAGAGCTATTTACCCAGCTCTGAAGGACAGAGCCTACCCGGAGAGAGTATACCAGGGGTTTCCCCCTCTCTCTGTCGCTCTCTCAAAAAACCAGTCTCTTTATGCTCAAAAAACTGGATCGAAACCCCAAAAACACCTCCTCTCTCCCCAACCAACATCCTCCATTGGCCATGGCCTAAGACACACATTCCCATGTTTGTGTAAAAAGGACATGACCCCTGTAGGACTTGAAAAATATTATTCTCAGCTATGACATAACCATTTTTGAGGCCTCAATGTGTTTCTCGTTTAAGGCAGGAGCCCCCCTCCCTGTGATCTGCTGTGAGAAAAAAGGGGAAGAAACTGCCCTCTTCCTTATCAGTGACACCCATAAATCATAGACCTTACACACTCAACCTAAACAAACCACTTTGTTTTGTTTATGCTGTAAATATAGAAAAACCTAAAATATGAAGCATTCTCATTATGGGTTCATACAAGAATATAATTGATCATATATGATGTATAATTAACTTTCGTTTTAAGTATTCACTTCATATGAAGCTCTCAACACTAGACTGAATTATAAGATGAACCACCACAATATTATATTGTACAATTTCAATGTTATTCTTCATTTCACTTGTTTGTTTGTTCTTGTTTGTGTTTGCTCACTTGCATGCCCTGCATAGCTATAAGACATACTTAAGTTGTTGGTCAAAACACTTTCCATATGATGAAGGCTATGCCTTCCCAGATGTACAAAAGTAGAAAACATTACATTCAGTTATAACTGCCAAAACAAATATTATTTATTTACACTATTATGGCCCCTGTTAAAAATGTTTGTAATGTTACTGTAAGTTGGTCGAACGAATGCCTCCTCATCCGGAAGCTGACCGAGCAGACCCGAGCAGCAGTCGAGAGGAGCCGAGCGCATCCGCGAAGCACACAAAATGGCGACGTCAGAGTACGCAATACTCTTCAGTTGCGCCACTTATGTGACAGACAAGAAGAGTATGTGACAGACAAGAATAGTCCATTCTAATGTCTAACACTTAATGTGGAGAAAGAGATGTCCTGATTGTGCGTTGATCTGTTGGTAATGCCTCGGGGTTCCGGTGGGCATGTAAACAAATGCATAATACTGCGCTATACTTTGTGGCATCACCCGGTTGCATAGCAACACTTATTGTTTAGGTGTCTTTTAATAAGCAGGTAGTCATATCATTAGCTAGATCTGATCGATATGGACATAAACGTGAGTGAAGTCTAATCTGACGGGAGAGAGAGATCAGCTGCTGCTGACGAGTCGACACGCAGCTCTGCATGATCACATGCAGCGGTGAGCGGACAAAACACACACGTCAGGTTAGAATATCACACGTAGCTATTTTAATTACCTCTCAAACTACCTAAACTAGCTATAGATATGTTTAGTTTTACTGTCGGGTCACTCATTACTGGATCCGCGAGCTGCATGATACTGGCATAATAGATTGCCCGATCGGGCAACCAGCAGGTGAGGCTTCATTGCCCGAGCTAAATACTAGATGGCCCCGGGCCATCGGGCAGTCGTTAATGTCGAGCCCTGTGATGGATATTATTAGACGTCAACAAGGACCCTTTTACTGTAATTGCAATGCTAATACCAATTTAGCATAGTGGTAGCACTAACTGCTAACAAGGTTTTGATATTCATAGTCTGGCTGTTAGTGCTTGCTAGCATATTATGCTATGGGCTTGATTGTACATGCTAGTGTGATAAGGCCTATGGAAGATGCTAATGTTATTTAACTTCGCGGTCCTTTCATTTTTCACTTACAGTGAAACTCAATATGTTTTTTGCATACTGTCCGCCGATCACTCTGTTTTTTAAATATTGAGTTAAAGTCACACATTTTATAACATTGATACATTTCTAAAAGCTACTTTCCTAACAAACATGGTGCAGTAGTGCAGGAGAATGCACTCAGTGTTAGCTGCATAAGGCACTTTGCGGTAGCTTCACGTCTCTGATGATCTAAAAAGCTAAATGATGTCAGAAATGTACACCGCTTTTTATTGTGTTGAAAGAGATCAGCAGGTCAATGTTACTTGGGTTGTGAACGCACAACAGTTGGTTGTTTGTTAGTAGAGTTGCTTTACTGTAATTGCAATTTAACAGGTAGCATTAGCTGCTAACAAGGTTTTGATATTCAGAGTAGGCTGGCTGTAAGTGCTTGCTAGCATGTTCAATGTTATGGGCTTATGCTAGTGTGATAAGGCCTAGGGGAAAATGCTAATGTTATTTAACTTCTAGATCCTTTCATTTTTCGCTTACAGTGAAACTCAATATGTTTTTTGCATACTGTCCGCCAATCACCGTTAGCTGCTGTTGACAGAGTCACATGTATAGCAATAAACTGGTCATAACGACGAGGTCTTCTTTAGCCTTAACTGGCGTGGTTTATTTTCATATGTGCATTGCACCACTTGACCTGCTCTCCATGAGAGCTAGAGAGAGAGAGATAGAAGGGGAGGGAACAATCCCTTATACCTGATACCTGACGTCAGCTACAATAGCTGCGCCTCCTTACGCCTATAGCGCCCTCTTACTGTGGAACAGTTATAGTGCAGTTACATGCAGACATATGAATACTTACACTTAACACTCCCACTTATGAATGACGTGTATACTGTACAACTTTTCCAAGAAAAATAACAGTTCAAAACATCAAAAGAACATGGCAATCAATATTACATAATAGGCAATATTTTACACACCGAACATGACCCCTGCACATTTTTTCAATTTCAGTTTGGAGACAGGCTTGGTCATAGCGTCTGCAACCATGTCATCTGTAGGACAGTAAACCATTGTCATCTTTTCTTCTCTGATGACAGATCTAATGAAGTGATATTTTATATCCACATGTTTACACCTCTGTCGGCACACAGGGTTTCTGGCAAGTGCAATGGTTCCCTGGTTGTCTTCATAAACAACAGTTTTCTTATATACATAGGTATCCATTCCTTCGAGCAGTTGTTCCAGATAAATACATTCCTGTATTGTCAAGGCTAGAGCCATATATTCGGCTTCACAAGTTGATAGTGCCACTGTGGGCTGTTTCTTTGTTTTCCATGAAACCAGTGAGCTGTCTGTACCCATACTCACACAATACCCTGTGGTACTTCTCCTGTCTGTGGCGTCTGCCGCCCAATCTGCGTCACTATAGGCTTGAAGCCCTAAGCCCTCGCTGCTCTTCCTGAAACAAAGCTGTTTATCTGCTGTACCTTTAAGATAACGGAAAACATGTTTTGCTGTAATCCAGTGCTCTTCTGTGGGATCAGCAAAATGCTGTGATAACTTACTCACTACAAAACATATTTCAGGGCGAGTACATGTTGTCAAATAAATGAGGCTGCCTACAGCTTCTCTATACATTTTTACATCTGTACATTTTTGTGCATCCTCATTGTAGTCTAGCTTTTGATCACATGGTGTTTCCCTAGTTCTACACTCCTGCATGTCAAAACGATTCAGGATATTTTCCACATATCTCTTCTGGGATATGTTTACACAACTGGCAGACTGTTCGAAGTCCATGCCTAGAAAATGTTTTAACCAGCCCAGGTCCTTCATCTTGAATCTGGTGGAGAGCATACCTTTCACCTGCTCTAGGTTTCTAGTGTTGTCTGCTGCAATGATCAAATCATCCACCCAAATCACAATTATCACTTTTCCTGACTCTTTTGACTCCTTTGTGTAAACACAGGGGTCTACTGGGTTCTGTATGAAGTGGTCTTCAATTAGACATACATGAAGCATCTCGTTCCAATTTCGCCCAGACTGTTTCAGGCCGTAAATGGATTTTTCTAGCTTGCACACTACAGATGTAGCACTCCAGATCAGACTCAGATGGGTGTGTCCCAGTCAAAAGCCCAGCGGATGCCAGTGGCTGGGGGTGTTGCCAAATTGCTAGAGGGCGTTGCCCAATTTCCCCATTTGTTCAATTACAGGATTTAACCATGAGATGGCGCTTCATTCACAAAATACACAAAGACAACTGGGTGTTGTTGAACTTAGTCTGTTTGCAATGTTTGCAGCTCTGCAGTTGTGTTTTCTGAATACTGTAGCATTTAATCACTTATTTGTTACTGTATGGTTTTCACAAGCTACTATAATGAAAAAACATCAATATTTTAGATCAAATAAAGTATATAGTTTGCTTTATGCAGTATATTTCTTGTAATATTGTTTTTACACAGTACAGTAGATTGAAGTAAATCAACTTATACAGGACAGCACAGATTCACACAGAATTATAAAATCAAAAATAAGATGAGCGATAAAAATAATAATAATGAGAAACTATGAAATAAGAAATGAATAAAACTAAAATATAATTATCATATCATATATTATAATGTATTGTATTATTAAGTAATATCATACATTAACCCCATTATAACAGATGCCACATTGAATGGATGAACACATGTATGCATCAATAATTACAACAGAGTATTTCTAAATACAAGTTGTAAAAATACTTATATGTATTTAATATTAACCCTTTGGAGTCGACCGTCACGCCGGCGTGATCAGATCACATGACCTGTTCAAGCAGGTGCCGCATAAAAACAACAGTCCGGACAACATTGCCGTGTGTTTCTGTCGAAAGTACTGGCTTGAAACTATATCCAAGTCTTTGTTTCATGCAAAAAGACCCAGTAAACACGGAGATACGATGATATAAAGTTAATACATTTCAAAAGTATGAAAAATGGAAGCACATATTTGAATATCTTCGCCGTATTTGATCATTTTACGAAACGGAAAATACTGGAAACTGTAGATCCTGCTCAACAGGATGTACATGTGTATTTATGTCGAAAGTACTGGCTTGAAACTATATGCCAGTCTTTGTTTCATGCAAAAAGACCCAGTAAACACGGAGATACGATGATATAAAGTTAATACAGATATATTTCAGAAGTATGAATAATGGAAGCACATATTTTAATATCTTCGCCGTATTTTATCATTTTACGAAACGGAAAATACTGGAAACTGTAGATTCTGCTCAACAGGATGTATATGTGTATTTCTGTCGAAAGTACTGGCTTGAAACTATATGCCAGTCTTTGTTTCATGCAAAAATACCCAATAAACACGGACATACGATGATATAAAGTTAATACAGATATATTTCAGAAGTATGAATAATGGAAGCACATATTTTAATATCTTCGCCGTATTTTATCATTTTACGAAACGGAAAATACTGGAAACTGTAGATTCTGCTCAACAGGATGTATTTACCAGGGAGGGGGTGAGGTAATCAGGTAAACGGAGTGATACGAAACGAGACGAAAAGAGACGGCGGGAGACTGCAATTGAAGTAAAGTGACAGACAAACATTGAGAATTTAGATATAGTTAGATAGATTTAGAGTTTTGAAGATTCAACTATGATGAAGAGAACTCTGAACGTGAGTCAAGCTTTAAGCTTGTTTTTTTACATGGAGGAGGAGGAATCTGTGATGTTGCCCTCTGTGTAGTATTGACAGAAACCGCTTTGAAGCGTGGCACAGATAAAGGCAGAGAAAACTGATTTTTGTACATAATGTGTATACATATATATTTGTATTATATTTATAATAACACTTTTGCCTTATCAGAATGAAATCCCATGCTACCTCAATCAAACTTTCACATTATCATAGTGACATCCCATGTATATATTTCCAGCTTTTAAATGGTTTCGTTGTGTATGTTTGTGTTACCTATGAAAAATAATATCATTTTCAAAATCTGTTTTTACGTTTTTTTTGTGATTTTGGGTCCAAAATGTTCATATAGTAGAAGATCACTGCTCTAAACAAAGTCAAAAATCCTACATCCAAACAAAATAAATATAATTAATTATGATGAATACGTTAAGTCTTGTTAATTGTTTTTCACTTTTATTAAATGTTTGATATTTCCGGTGGAAATGGTGGACTATTGGACATTCAAAATGCAGCATATTTTCACTCTTACACACATATATTCTCCTTTTACATACATACATTTTCACTCTTATACACATATATTCTCCTTTTACATACATACATTTTCACTCTCACACACGTATATATTTACACTCACACATTCATACATTTTGCTCTCATATTATCATATTTCAATGCACACATTCATATATTGTCACTCACACATTCATGCATTTTGTTCTCATATTCATATAATTTAATGCTCATATTTATACATTTTGCTCTCATGCGAAATCTACTAAAACAAAGTATGTCATGGTAGTGGTCAGCTGTTAAACACAAAAGTGTATCTTAAGGGCTGTAAATATAATAAGCCTGTTGTCAATTTTAGACACAGGCTTATTATATTTACAGCCCTTAATAACATTCATTTTCTGGACTCAATGTGTGTCTTGGCCGTGTTCTTTGTTCCAAGCAAACGAGTGCTTTTTGTTTTGAAATCACTTCCGCGAGTTTCGCGTGCCTCCCCCCTCGCTCCACTGACCATTAGAACATTTAGTAAGGTAAAAAGCAAAAGGGCAAAAACGCCTCTCAGACGCTCTTTCCGTTTACTTTTTTAATAAAGAAAAACAAATGGTCCGTAGATACACGGACTCATATAGCCTATGTATGTATACTGTAAGGAGAATGTATGTGCGTGAGAGTACCAGTATGAATTACAGCATAGAAATATGCAAACACAAACCTACAGACTGGGGGATGGGAGATCACAGGAGTGGGGGGGGGGGGAGCTGTGGAATGTGACCCTTGGGAGAATTCCTCCACACATTCCGATGGCCAATTTGTTTTAAACAAAGAGTTCGCAACACAGGACAGCATAGGCAACATGGGGGGTGGGGGCTGGTGAACGGTCTGGTCAATGTTTGTAAACACAATCCCCAGGATGTGTCCTAATCAAACCAAAAGAGAAAATGCAGATATCATTCTCTCTCTCTCTCGACTCGCTGGTATCTCGAGCTGAGCGCTCATTGGTGTTCATACAGCTCACAGGCTGGGCTGCTGTGTATATCTAGTGTATTCATACTGTACCCCTCCTCACTGTTTATTCATCATTCAACCATTTACACCTTCCTTTTTTCCCGTCAAGAGGTTGAAAAAGATTGAGTCCTATGTTTCCAATTGGTTCCCAAATCTGAACATTGACCAGTGGCATAAGATCAGAAGCCGGGTACGAGAGACTGAGGAGCCCCCGAAAAACAGATCCCGAAATAGCTCGTCCTGGTTTCCGCAGCAGATAGGCCTACAGTATACTGTAGGCCTGACATAACAGCCACCACATATGGTGTCTGTTATGTCAGTTATTTTAAATAAAACGTTGAAAACTGAACTTGAAAATTGTTTCCTCTTTTTATTTTATTTATCATTTTCGGGACGGGGAGACGTGTGTGATTAAAAATTAATTTGCAGAAATGTAAAGTGATCTAACTTAAGTTCTATTCATATTCTTGACGGGAAGAGCAGTGTAAATGGGTGGCCATATGCATTTGAAAAGCAATATAAATCACATTATACAATAGGCTATAAAAGCACCATCGATAACCATTACCTTTATCCAATTCAAACTTTGGATGGGAAAAAAGGAAGGTGTACATGGTTGGGCTATACTGTAGGCCTACTGTATACAAGGCCATTCAAGCTAGAGTTCTTCTGGAAATGTTCACATCAGGCACCTTCAAGTTAAACAATACTACAGTAAACAATTAACACAGTAGGCCTAAATTAGGTGGATTAAACCACATTTATTTCGTTAAAAATAAACGAAATATGATTTTGTTTGAATGATTAAATGTCATCAGGCACCTTCAAGTTAAACAATCAGGTGCACACTTTAATGTGCCGCCACCTCCGGACTCGGCTTGACTCGGTTTAAAGAATGCACAAATGTGTTTAATCGTTTATGTCAGATATGTACTAAGTAGCCTAAATACATTTGTTCCTGCTCAAGATTAGATTCAACTTTATTGTTATTGCACATATTGCAGGTACTGAGACAATGCAGTTTAGCTTCTAACCAGGGGTGCAACAAGCAGCGAAAAGTAATGTGCACAATACTACAGTAAACAATTTACACAGTAAATTATGTGGATTAAACCACATTTATTTCATTAAAAAGAAACGAAATATGATTTTGTTTGAATGATTAAATGTAGGGTGAATTGCCCTAATGTGGGACATTTTTGCATTTCAGACTTCGGGAATATATTGCGATATGAAGCCGATACAATAAATCAAAATCCAGTACCATTCCGAAATCCCCAGTAATATTAAACACTAATAATACAGTACACTATTAACACTGTACATATTATTGTTTGCCCGTGGGATTAGGATGATCGGTAGTGAGACCCGTGCTGCATTTTCCTCCAGTCGGATGTGATATAAAAACAAAGCGATTATTTTTGTTGTTGTAAACTCACGTGGATTGAATTTAGTGCATTCATTTCAACTCGCGAACATATGATACATTAAATGATCGTGAGGATGATGATTGAAAATCGTTTGTTTGAGCCTGGATGCATTTCCTGATCTAAAAACTTAGCGATGGTTTTGTACTTACGCCAACGTGAATTAAACATTATTTTGTTAAATAAAAACATGGGGATGTTTAGTAAATGATTACATGTCTCTTATTTAGCACAGAATATGATCCTATCCGTGACATATGGATCTTAACAAATATCCGCTATATCAGATACCTGTAGATCAGCTGTTTATTTCACATGAGTTCCAGTGTGGCAGCTTTTTAATCACGGCTCCCCCTGGTGGATCCATGATCCATTGCAGCTGGTTTCATTATAATTAAATGTATTTATCAAGGGGGCGTTTCAAGTCCTGCGGGGGTTTTCCTTTTCAGCAGGGGCCCACCCCGTGCCGATCACGGACCCGCACGGGTAGGCGTCTGAAATGGAGCGCTACATCTGTAGCTTCTCTCCTTTCTTCTCGTAACCTTCAGGTTGTTCCATATATATGTCCCTATCAATGGGTGCATGCATGCAGGTTGTCTGTCCATCTGGTGTAAAATCAAGTCGTCTTCAGCTGCCTTCTGCATAACTACCCGTACACTGGTCAGATTAGCTGTAGGGGAGAATGTCTCACAGTAGTCTATTCCTTCCCTCTGACTGTAGCCTTTAGCTACAAACCTGGCCTTGTACCTGTCGTGCCCTTCAATACCCTCCTTGATTGAGTACACCCACTTGCCTCCCACTGTCTGTCTACCCTCGGGTAACTTTGTTAGAGTAAAAGTATGATTGTCCTCCAGAGACCTCATCTCCTCATCCATCGCTCTCTCCCATTTTCCTGACTCAGGGGATATCATGGCCTCTTTAAAGGTCTGAGGTACACCACTCACTACTCTGTAGCAGTAATCTATGCTGGTAAGTGTACTGTTATCCTCGTCACTTTCTCTCTGGGCATAGTCTTTCAGATACGTTGGGGGTTTATGTTCCCGGGGGTGATATCTCCCTCTGCATGAGGCACGTGACGTCACCCTAGGGTGCTTCTCGCCATCATCCTCCGGTGGCTGTTGACCGTCTGTCTGCATGTCTGTGCTCAGTACACTAGGCTGTGGCGTCTCTCTTTTCTCACACCCTACCGGAGTCCAGCTCTGGCTCCTGTGTCTGTGTCTCGTTCTCACATGTTGTCTTTGTGACAAACGTTACTAACCTGTGCTTTTGCACTTTCCCCTTACCGGGATAATAAACTAGAAAAGCGGGGTTGCCCTTGTCATGCCCTACAAAAAGTCCTTTCTCACACCTGGACTCGAGTTTTCCTCTGTCTTGTTAGTAAGCATAACACACTGACCCAAACTTGTGCATCCTGGCTAGATCACACCTTTTTCCTGTCAGTGCTGTATATGGGGTGGTGCCTGTGTGCTTGTTAAAACACCAATTTCTGGTGTAAGCTGCTTCTTGGACCGCATAATGCCATAGACTCTTAGGTAAGTTACCATCTATTAGCTTACACCTAGCCATTTCGAAAAGAGTGCGCCCTTCCCTCTCAGCTATCCCGTTCTGGTGCGGGGAGTAAGGACAGGACGTCTCGTGTCTGATCTTGTTCCTTCTCAGCAGTGACTGAAACTCTCTATTTGTAAACTCTGTTCCGTTGTCGGACCTCAGGCATTTTACGCTGCCATACGGAGCTACATCTGCAAGGAATTTCTCTGTGGCCTGAAGTGCGTCACTCTTTGCTTTGAGAAAGTAAACAAACACTGCCCCTGCCTGTATACACATCTGTGAAAGACTGCATATATTTAAAGCCACCTATGGACTCATTATTTACTGGACCGGCTAGATCTGTGTTAACTAGCTCAAGTGGTGTCTTTACTTTTTCTGTGGGACCTCTGTTCCTTGTTTGAGTGAACTTTCCCTTTATACACACATCACATTATTTGTTAGGTCTATGCTTTTCACCGTTAATGTGCATGCCTACTGTTACCGCCTGCAGCTTCAGTATATCCTCGTAATTACAATGACCCATGATCTCATGCCATGTCTGAATATCATGACTGACATTACACACATCATTTTCATTACATTCTGTTTGTAGATAATACATTCTCTTGTACACCTCAATGTTAAATCTCGTACCGTCAGGCTCCACAAGAACATCGTTACCTTCATTGAAGAACACCTTGGCACCATTTGTAGTAGCAGATTTTTACAGAAAATAGTTCTTGGGGGAACGAGGGTATGTAGAGGGCGTTCTTCAACGTCACTGTACACCGGCGCCCCTCACTGTCTATGAGGCATACCTGTGCGTCTCCTCTCCCGTGCGCCAACCCGAAAGTGCGCTTCCCGTCTGCCAGCTCCATGCTGTGTCTCTCCGGCTCGAAGGTGCTGTCAAAGTTCTTGAATCGGTTCCTGTCGTTGATAATGTGGGACGACGCAACTGTGTCCACGATCAGTCCCTTCCTTTGGGCATGCTGCTGCTGCTGCGCTGACCGGCTGGCGTATGCTGTCTGCGCCCCGAAGGTGAAGTCCTCTCTTCCCGCTGCTCTCCGGGCGTCGTCTCGACTCGCCTCACGTCCACCGCTGCCGCCATCTTGTCCACAGCCGCCATCTTGCACGCGCGCGTACCGAGCGCTCTGTTCGCGCTTCTTTCTACACACTCTGTCTGCGTGTCCCGAAGTTTTACAGAAACTACACCAAACAGTTTTTGTGCAATTATCTTTTCGGTGACCCTTTTCTCCACATCGCCAACACGCCATCTCCGTCGGGGGTCCAGTCTTTGGCGCTGCCCGGGCCTTCATTACCCTTTCTCCCGCCTCCTCGGCGACGGGGTCTGAGTCTTCTGAGGCCTCGAAGTTCCGCAACTTGGCCTTGAACTCCCCCAGCGACATGTCCGCTGAACCGTGCACCTGCGCACCAGTTATGTGCAGCCCTGGTTATAGCATCATTTTATATCTGAATTGTGCTCTGGTAGGAATTCGCACCCAACATGCTAATAACTAGGGATGCACAATATTGATTATTTGAAACCGATAACTTCCTGCTTCTCAAGACCGATACCGATAACCGATAATAATATAATATATATATATATTAAATGTACCTGTAGTTTTTGCACACCTGGTGGTAAAAAAAAAACTAGTAGTGAGCAAATGACATGAGCATTACTACTATGAACAAAACAAAGCCAAGAACAGTTTTGACTCTTCAAAGTGATGGCGATGTTTCAGGTGACTAATCAGGTTGGAAGTATTATAGCTCGTTGCCTTTTTCCTTCCTCGTGGAACTTCTGCATTGCATTTGTTAATACAAATAGCAAGCGAACTATCTAACTCTGAAACTTTGAAATAGTCCCATACTACCGACGACATGTTTGTTTACTGTCCTGGCTTCACGGCCGCACACCATTTACGTCACAGCCAGGCATGAGTTAGGGAGCGCTGGATTTGTGAAAAACTCCCCTCTTCCTAAACCACTAATACCACAGTACTGGCAAAACGGGAGGAGCCGAGTGAAAAACAAGCGCCCCTCATCCCAATCCACCCACACCGCAGTATTTTTTTCTTTTTTTTACCCAAAAAATATATTGTATATTATCGGGGCTATTAATACTTTTATCGGGTTTATCGGGATGACGTCATAATTCCTAATATTGGACCGATAATTATCGGCCCGATAATTATCGTGCACCACTACTAATAACAGTCAAGTTTTTTTTAACTCTATGGTTTTACAACGTTTTTATAACATGAAATTCACATATTTAACAGTTACATCTTCAAATTAATACAAATGTAGCAATAAAGTGAAAGTCAAAATGTGTTAAAATGTAGTATTATAGTTTTTACTATAATAGGATAGTCAATACCTGTTTTTTCAGTTTATCAATGTAAAGTAGTGGTTAAGGCGAGACACCCCAGGTGAATAGGGTAACTTTTGTAACTTCAGCTAGAAATTTCTCCAATTAATTACTTACAATAAGACCATTTTTTTTGTTTTACAAGTTTCTGAAATAGCATGTTTAAATATGCAAATTATCCATTATCTCATTAAATATGCACATATTTTAACACATTTCAGGAATCGAAATCTGAACTTTGGATAAAGTCAGCTTCAAAATTCTTGTTTCATTTTGTAGTCATTAGTATCTAAGGCTTTTACAGAAGGGATATTGGATATCTCTTTTTATCTGTCCATAGCCCTAAAATATCAATTTTCGCCATGTTTTTAGGTATACAATGTTGTATAATTCAGGCTATGAATGATATATGAACAAACTCTTCTGTAAAAGCCTTCATAATATTGATAGGAATATAACTGGAAGTTTTGGTGTATGTACGTGCTACTGAAGTTGACATTTCGAACTCAGAGTAGGAGAAAAAACTCATTTTGAGAAAACTACCTTTAAAGATTGCAGTGAGGCGCCTAAACCAGGGCTCTCGACTAACTTTTTTCCCCATCCTCCCGGAACCGTCCCGAAATACAATCTAAGCCGTCCCGAAATTAATGCGGACCGTCCCGAATGTAAAATGTTAGTTTTTCTACATTATCATTAGTTAAAATAATTTAACATAAATAAAACATCATACAAATCATTAGATGATAATTATGGATGCACGATATTGGTTTTTTGAAACCGATACCGATACCGATAACTTCCTGCTTCTCAAGACCGATACCGATAACCGATAATAATATAATATATATATTAAATGAACCTGTAGTTTTTGCACACCTGGTTAAATTATGAACTAGCCTTTTTCAAAAGCCTCGTCGATAGGTAAAAGCCCCGGTGCCTTTGCAGCTGGCTTTGGATTCGCCGCTAGTTTAGCAGCGCAGGCGTCTTCGTACGCTTTTAACACACCATCGTAGCGATGACGATGTTTCAGGTGACTAATCAGGTTGGAAGTATTGTAGCTCGTTGCCTTTTTCCCTCCTCGTAGAACTTCTGCATTGCATTTGTTAATACAAATAGCAAGCGAACTATCTAACTCTGAAACTTTGAAATAGTCCCATACTACCGACGACATGTTTGTTTACTGTCCTGGCTTCACGGCCGCACACCATTTACGTCACAGCCAGGCATGAGTTAGGGAGCGCTGGATTTGTGAAAAACTTCCCTCTTCCTAAACCACTAATACCACAGTACTGGCAAAACGGGAGGAGCCGAGTGAAAAACAAGGGCCCCTCATCCCAATCCACCCACACCGCAGTATTTTTTTCTTTTTTTTTACCCAAAAAATATATTGTATATTATCGGGGCTATTAATACTTTTATCGGGTTTATCGGGATGACGTCATAATTCCTAATATCGGACCGATAATTATCGGGCCGATAATTATCGTGCACCACTAATGATAATTCATCAACCTTTTTATTTGAGTAAATCATTCAATCACATAAACAAAGGCCAAATATATTTAAACAAACACACAAACGGGAAAATTACTCTAATATTGAATCCAATCAAGTCCCATCCAATTAACACAAAAATCCAACACTGTGTCCTGAAGACAGAACCCAGAGTAACCACTAACCAGGATGACAGTCTGTAACACAGTCAGGAGGCCTTTACAAACTGCCCCGCCCCCTCACACACAGACGGGAGAGAGAGATCTCGTCTGGATTGGAAAGCTCGAAAATACATCATAGACGCATGTTGTAGTCTTATTGCATATTAGAAACGGAGTTGGTGAAACTAAAACTGCGATATAATGTGTATGTAGCAATAATACATATGACATATATTTTTTAAATGTCTCCAGTACCGATAAAAAGTCCGATAACGTCGGAGCTTAACTTTATCACTGTCTTATAATTCCGCCCCGGGCCTGTTTAATACCGGGGCTCGGTACCCATCCCTACATGGGGAGAGGCGCAGCATATTGCTAAGCAGTAGCGTGGCGTGGGGAAAAAAATAGGGGAAGCTAATAATACGTCCTTTCTTTTGGGTCGGGGTGTGGTGGTCAATGTAATAACGTAACCAGATGAGTGATTACAGCACCCGGTATCATTTTACACACATTTTTATCAGATGCAGGACTTACACACGCCTGTTATCTAACCGACAGGTCCGCACGAACTCTCCAGCCGAAACTCTAATAAGCATTCATTCACAAACTAAATCAGGAGACCTTTAACGTTTTACATCCGATTCGTTCCTTTTTTCCTCGCTGTACACAGCTCCAGTTTGAGCATTGGCCTGTCATCAGATTGTATTTGTTGTTGCTGCTGTAGCGGAAGTTTAGTACAATTACTTTTGATGAAATACTCAAAATCTCCACCCTCCATAATTGCACTTGCTTCAGTTGCTTGCTACTTTCTAACGGCGGTGAGAGTGATGTAGTGACGCTATCTATCTTCTATCGATTAGATTTATGATTCGAAAATTATAAAAGTAGGGTAGACATGTGGATATTATCCGACTGAACAAAACTTGCATTTATCTAACAGGTTCGTTTTCCACTGACCTTATTTCGAGCTATTTTCCAAAATCCTATGGAGAACTCTCATTGCTTTTTTGTCGAGGGAACCCGAGAGCAGCTTACTTCCGGATTTTAGGATGCGTCACTGCAACACTAAATTCATGCGGTTTGATTGGATTGTGAGGCAAGGGAAGCCAGCCGCCTCTGGCTTCCCTTGGCATGGCCCTGACCAATCACAGGTTGGCAGGGGCATCACGTGAGCCTCATCTGATTGGTCAATCCCTCAATTTTTTTTCACCAAGGGAAACCAGATTCGGCTGGCCTCCTCTTGCAACAGTGAGTGCAATCTACTGTTTCACCATAACATCTAGAGGGGCGCTGTTTGTTTCACTCTTTGTAAAATACTCAATGAGAATGGGGGAGAGACGGGCCGGCAGCAACACACAGCAAAGGAGAATTATCGAAACAAAACAAAGTGTTTTTATTTATTTATTTAAATTATAACTACAATCCGAAAAAACAGGGGAAGCCTGGCTTCCCTTGGCCTCCGGGAGAAAACGCCACTGTTGCTAAGGACTAAATATGATGGAGGGTTCTCTTCTCAGACACATAGGGGATGAAGAGGAGTAAGTAAATAAAGAGGCCGGCGCTCCAGGGTCTGGTTCTGCTGTGCGTTTTTGTGATGTAACGGTAAAACATTTCAGAATTCCTCCACGGGATGCCATTGTACATCACTCAACCCGCCAAATACACACACTCATTACATAGCTAGACCCGTGAATTTGCGGGCCAGGAATTCGCGGGCACAGCCAGCTGGGCGGCTGGCTGACAACCAGCGGCACAGCTGTAGCTACGTACTGTGTGTGTATTTCGCGGGTTTCTAAATGTTTTGTGCGTGTGTGTTTATGTTGACAAGGAGGTTTAATAACTGTGTGCTACACAAAACGTGCAGTCGGTTTAATTTGCATCGCCGTTTGTAGTAGAGTTAGCAGGGTATTTTTATTTTAACTCTCGTCCCAAATTCGTCCCAAAATTATTTTTTATCCTCCCCGACACTATTTATTTCGACGACGGGACGTCCTTAAGCTCGAGCCCTGAGCTAAACCCTCCTGTTATTTGGATGATAGCTCGACGCACTCCGTGAAGGTATTTCATATTCGGGGTCATTTGTTTTTTGTATAATCTTGCTTCGTGCAAGTGACAATCGTTGTCGTCTTCTCTGTGAAAGTTTTTTTCGCCGTTCTTTTGCCATTTTGAGATTTCAATTTCTAGCGGAAAGCTAACCAGGAAGTGTTTTAGCACACCACGTGACGCATCTGAACGAATCACGTTGTCAGAAATTGACACCAGCCAATGAGATTTAGTTTCTTGGTTTAAGACCCCTTTGTGCTTTCACGATTGGTTGCTGATACAAAGGAAATTACCATATTTGGATCTAATGAGATTGTGCAGGAGAGACACAGCTTTCCAACGATATCTCTGTTGACATGGTGCACACAGCTGTCGCGGTACTTTATGTTGCTAACTTTTGGTGAATTTAGGAGAAATCTACAGACGCAAATAGACAAACTATAGTAAAATAAACACTTAAATGTGTATTTTGTACGTTTTCCTTCCAAAAGCCTGAAAGAAAACATGTTATAGAATCAAAATAGCACAAAATCTGAAAATTGACCAGTACTTGAAAAACGATGTTTTTGCCTGCCGTGTCTCGCCTTAAATAAAGCAAAATTACAAAATATTTCTTTCTTTACTCATATATTTTCTTGCAATTATACATTTAAAACATGTATAATTGCAAGAAAATATATGAGTAAAGAAAGAAATATTTTGTAATTTTGAGTATTAACAGTATTTGTTCAAGTGATATATAGCCATAACAAAAGTATTTTTTAGTAAAATTACAGAAAATGCAGCAAATTTTGCCAACAGAAAAGCATTTATTTTTACGGTTAGTTTTGTTATATTCGCATTTAAAAACTGCTAAAAAACAGATAAATAATGTATTACATTTTTTTTGGTTAAAATACATGACACATTTCAATAAACCGTTTATCTATTTAATTTATAATTGTAAAAAATAAAGTAAGAAATCATTCCAATGTGTACTATAGGACAGTAAAAAAAAAAACAGTTTAAAAGGGGAGTGATTAGTAAAATATGCATAACTAAAAAGAAAAAATGCTAACTGGTAACATAAGATAAGAATAAACAAGTTTAAATGATTTGTTATTGGTTGTGATCATATTCTAAAGATTTTTGGATTATTGAAAAGTATACAGCTCCCTTTCATATGAGTGTAGAGAGCTGTATCCATACATTCATGTTGTGCTGAAAGTGCACCAGATTGATGCATTTAAATGCAACATTTAAAAAAAAAATCTTCCCGGGGGTGCATGCCCCCGGATCAACCACACATAAAGCAGGTTAAAACAATTAAATTGTATACATTTTATTTTAGTAAACACTGAAACGTTTTCAGTGTTTACAAAAAGAAAATGTATGTATATATTTTAAGATGTATTTATTTTGCATTTATTTGCATTTTTTTGGAATAATTATTTGAATTACTTTCTGCTGACACTATATGGGGCTGTGCCCCACCTGCCCCTAATGACCAGTCGCCACTGGTCATGACATATTTCTTGTGAATGTTATATTTGGGCAGCCTGAGCATAGGAATGCAGCAGTCACATTTACGTAATATCGGAAATGTAGGCTGGCTTTACACCCATGGCCCTATCAGAAACGTTGCTATCAGAAACAATGCCCGACTGTTTTGGACGTAATATGGTCGGTGCATGTTTACATTAGCATCGTTAACACTCAGAGCTAACCTGTACTGCACAGAGCATGTGTGTGAAGAAGCTGGATATAAAAAGGAACTCACCTTGTGGTATAACCGGCAAGAGAGAAAGCCTTTGAGCTCCATACTGTTTCAGAAATAATCCTTGATAATCCTTGATATGGCGTTTCATCACCGCAGTATCTGCCGGTAGAATCTCCCGCATGAGTTCAGCCCCCTCCTTTTTTCTTTTAACAATTTTTTTTTTTTAAAGCGTTAAACCCCAAATCAGCACTTTTGAAACAGGAAGTGAAATAGAGGGATATGAGGCATGGCTAGAATGGGTGATCTGTTTGGTATTTGGAGCAAAACACTTCATAGATATGTTTTTTATATATTTTTGATATATCTGAGACCTATGCTATTGCCTAAAAATAGCATGATAGGTGCAGTTTAAAATGATTTTTTTGTGTTCTTCAGAGCCACAGGCCATCTGATGATTACAAGCATCGAATGACCAGAGAAAGGCGACAGCACTGCAGCCTGATTAAGAAAGTCGGGGGATGCGATCTGGCAGTGGAATGCTGATCACTTCCATTTGTCTAATCAGACTGAATTGACCAGTATGATTTATTTGCTGCACTTTGGGTGAATTGGAATATTAAACATGGAATTGTAGTTTAATTTTCTACATTTGTTTAATTGTGGATTGATTGTCCAGAAGCAAGACAGTAGAGTTTAAGATATAAGGGCTTAATTGAAGCCGAATATACCAAAACAAAATGTACTTGTACAAATCTGTGTGCTTAATCCCACTCTGTCAAACACCCACTGGTGCAAACTGCAGCCTCTATCTTGTATTTCCCACCCTGCCACTTCCCCCTTCCTCCCTCTCTGTCTGCCTCCCATCTCCTATGATTGGCTGTCTGCTAGGATTGATTTATGACTCCAGCTTAACTCTTGGCCAGAGTAAGTGTCCTGCTTATAGTTTTGCCATATTATCGCAATTTGTCTTGCCGGTCACAGTGGGCACTTTTGGAAGACAAGCACATGTGAAGAAGGCCCAGAGGAGTGAGGGTGCCAGACAGGTGAAAGATGACAGGCAGCATGTCTCTTTCATTCAGTCGAGCAGCTCGACCCGCCTTACTGACCTGAACAGCAGGTACAGACATGGCACTTCACCTAAATTAATAGTTCACCTGCTCGCCACGTTGCAGAGTGAAGAGTTATGGTCCAAGCACCGTAGCAGGACAGGCAGCAAACATAGCTAACAATAGGGCAGTGGGATGTTTGATGAGGGGAATCAAGGCAGAGGCCAAGAGGCTAAAATGGATGGATTAGTTTTGTTATCAGAAAGGCCACTGAGTCGCTGCACCGGCTGTCCTCACTGGCATATCATCACATCCAACTGGCTAATCCAATTTCTGGCCTTCCCTGGCCCCCTGCTCAATATTCAGCAATGCTTCTAAATTTCTAGGAGCTGACTGAAGTGTCAGATTTAAAGAATGTACAGCTTACTGATAGCAGAATCTTCCTTAGGACTAGGGATGGGTATCGTTTGAAATTTATCGATTCCGGTTCTGCTTATCGATTCCGGTTCTTATCGATTCCCCGTTTCGATTCCAAAATTGTAAAAGAAAGAGGTCAAACGTTTAGATAACCAACATATCTTTATTCATTCACGCTTTAACTGACATTTTTACAAATAAAAAATATATATGCAATACAAATGTATTGCACAATAGCTGTGCTTTATTTTAACTGAGCTATGCCTGTGGCAAGCTATTAACAGGCATTACACTGTGCCTTGTCTTTTTCTTTTTTAGTGTAGTGGAGCCTCACTTTAGAGCAGGGGTCTCCAACCTTTCTCCATCTGAGAGCTACTTTGAAAAACTGAAAGTGGCCAAGAGCTACTTGCATCGCATCACTTCCATTTATTCACATAGCACTCATCAGTTGAATTAAGCTACTTTTGTACACGTGTGAAATCAATACCCAAAGCTTGTCAAAAATCTTAACTTCACATCAAGGTCCAAGAAAACGAAAATGTCTCACATATTATTATGGCCCACATAGTAATTACTGAAGATTCACATACATGTCCAAGAAAAAAAGACAATATTTTCACTTCTTATTATGGCCCACATAGTAAATACATTACCTTAATCACCACCGTACAAACATCATGGCACATGTATAAAATAAGTGCATTCACTCTTTTTTACAGTTAGTGAGATGAATGGCACTGCATGGAGTCTACCATACAGAGGTGTATGCTGGACCCACTTAGGTTCACTCTAATAGTCATTTAAATGTTCATCAGTCAGTCTTGTTCTGTATTTAGTAAACTAAACAAAAATAGTCCATGTGGGTGCACACTTATTCTCTGTCTTACTGTTGCATACATCCCATGAATGTATGAGAGTAAGTTAGCTTCATCATATCTCAATCAGTGATTAAGTGAATAATAACGTTTCTATCGGGTCACTATCAGCCTTTCACTCATTATTTTTCAGGGAGGGGGCAGGGTTTGGAGGAACGGAGGAGACGGTGATCGCGGAAGCTTTCCTCCTGCCTTCACAAACTTTACACAAGTATTTATCAATTGAAAATAGAGGGCAAGAGGACATTCATACTCTGCAATCCAAGACTTGATTAAATCCACCAAAAACCTGACATGACGATAACGAGTGTTTTTCAAAAACACAAATCCCTCCCTGTGTGTCTGAGCCGCAGCGACACGGGCCTGATTCAGAGCGGTTCATTCTGCTGTTGGTTCTGGACTGGTGTTGCTGGAGAAAGCAGACTGCTCCGTGTGTGGTGTCGCTGTGCCGCTGTCACGTCTGTTCCTTGATCACTGCGTCACCGACCAATTTTATATTCGTGTGACAGAAACAATTCTAAAATAAAAAAACTTTATTGTCCAGCCGCGGCCGAAAAATCAAGAAGCAACCTTACTACGCTATAATCGATAATGGAGCGGCGAGCTACTGAAAAGCGAGCTACCGGTAGCTCGCGATCAACGTGTTGGAGACCCCTGCTTTAGAGCATTTACCGCGACCCATCTTTGGTGTTATGAAGTGACTGAGCTTGTGAACTGTCTACGGGAGGGCGGGGGGAGCCTCGCTGCGGGGCAACTGTGGACCTCTGTCGCCTGTCAGCACAACTTACATGATGCCGTTTAAAAAAATTAAGGGCGGTGCCGCTGACGACCGGCCGTTCTGTGATTCTCCAGAACACACAGATGGTCAGTCCGCCGCTTAAATTCCACCGGGTAGCCGCGGCACCGCCGGACCCGGTGGAATACAGGGTCTACCGCATTTAGGAACCGTTAAGCAGAACTGAAATTGTGTATTTTGTATGGGTACCCGGTACCCGGCATTTTCTTATCGGTTCTCAACCCTACTTAGGACTGACACTTTTATCAATTAATGTATGCCTAACTGAGAGATCTTGCCTGCATTAGAAGCAATAATTGTTGTTAATAATGAATTACAGTTAACCACTGCCACTCATGTAAAGTATGGGTAATTATTAGGGGTGTTACAATTTTAATTCTAAATTGAAATTCATTCCAAATGAGCGTTCAATTTTAACCATCAATATCAAAAGCAGGATTGGTGACATTGTTTTATTTGTTCTCTATTCCTGCCTTCTTGTGTGTATCCAAAGATGAAAAAATAACACTGACAAAAACATAATGTCATTACCCATTGTAGATTTGGAGAATTGTGACAGCAATTATATACGAAAATATTATTTTCTCTAAAAAAGTAAAATAGGTACATTAAAAACTGGATTTGAGGACTATTAGGTATATAACACATTTATGTCACATATTGTGAAACCGAAATGTTTTACCCACCTTTGCATCTAAGGGTTGAATTGCCACAGAATATTAGTGTTGGGAAACATCTAGAAATAAATGCATTGCAGTCTTTACTTCTCTGTATACAATTCAACACATTAAACATTTTTTAACAGCAGTGCTCAATCTTTTTTAATTTAGACTTATTCTATTACTCTTCAAAGAATCTCAGTGGATCGGCACACATTTATTGCATTTGATTTGCTTTCAAATAAGCTTTTAAAAGCATATTTTGCATTGACATAAAATAACAATGTAGAACGATCCAATGGCCTGAGACGAGAGTATAATTAATTTCTAAGAACTGAGTTTTTTTTTTATCGAGCCATGTTATTCATGTAAGCATGAAATCGATATGACGTGTAAATCAAAAATACATTTGATTTTCTTTGTTCTCTATGAACAATCGTTTCAAATGAATTGTGGAGTAGACTTCATGCTTTAAAGTAATGGTCCAGTTCAGATCCAGGATCTCTTTACATAATGCATATAACACAGCCTGGTTTTAAAACAATTTACTTCTCTGGGATTAACCAGGCTAATGACATATTCATTTTCTGCAAGAGGAGCTTTCCATTGTCCACTGGCACCTTTAGGTCTCTCTGACAGGCAAATACTACATAGAGCTGCAGACATATTGAGAAAGAGCATGGAGCAGGTTGACCATGACCATAAATCATATGTCAGCAGTGATCGACTATCACGTCTACATTGCAGCAACTATGTACCAAACAATGTTTATGACTTTGTGAACTGGTGTGTTGATTCAAATGCTCACAAAAATTGCGAGACCTGTGATGAGGAACCAGCTTTGAAGGACAATCTGCGTGTCATTGCAATCTGCCATGATCTCATTGCACAGTGCCGTCACATCCATACGCCAATCACACTGGGACTTGCCATTTTGATTCATCATCAATTTGGCAGTAAGTCACTCATCAATGAGCTCAGTGCAATGGGGCACTGTGTTTCCTATACAGAGGTTCAACAGTTCCTCACATCTGTGGCAGCAGACCAGATATCAAGGACAGAGAGTGGTGTCTACATCCCAACTGGCCTCACTGGAGTCACTGAACATGGAATTGTTGATGCAGCCATCGATAACTTTGATCAGAATGAGGATACTCTGGACGGGAAGAAAACAACTCATGCTATGGCATCTGTTGTGTACCGAAGAGGCCATGTCTCCACTGCATATAATGTCTAGCACGAGTCCCAGAGAGGTCTCTCTCAACCTTGAACACAGCTGACTTGAATGGAGAGAAACTTCACAGGTATGTTTGGATTATTTGAATTTGTATTCATTCCGTTTTCATGTGTATAGTCACAGTACAAATTAATTGGTGGGGGTGTTCAATATGAATACTTGGTGAGGTTTAGTGTTCTGAGTTAATATTGAATGCATATGATAACAAGCTTATCTTATTATTTCTGGTTACAGATATATCAAACCTCCAAAGGGACCGGAACCGCCCAAACTTCCCAAACCTGAGATACTACACATAAACACAGCAGTCTCCAAAGCAGCAGAAGGCAGAGACCGGGTATGGAAGCTGGCCCAAAACCAGAGCGAGAATCAACAGCATATTCCTGCGTGGTCTGCATTCAATGCCTTCACATCAGACACACCTTGTCCAGTAGCTAGCTGAAGAACTGGGACAACACCATGTGCTTGTGACTGCAGACCTTGCAATTTATAGCAAAGCGCAACAGATATTGTGGAACAAACCAGAGCTCTTAAAAGAGAAGATCACAATGAGACTAGGAGGTGCAAGCATTGGAAAGCTCTATAGTGATGGCGGACTGTTTGACATACTCACTGAGTCAGACGTGTATGCAGAGGGCACAGCCCAACAGTTGCTTCAGGGGAAGCAGCTGGCAAGAGGAATAATCAATCAATCAATCAATGTTTATTTATATAGCCCAATATCACAAATGTTACATTTGTCTCAGTGGACTTTACAGTTTGTACAAAATATCAGTATGACAATACGACACCCTCTGTCCTTAGACCCTCACATCGGACAAGGAAAAACTTCCGAAGAAAACCCACAGTTTAAAGGGAAAAATGGGAGAAACCTCAGGGAGAGCAACAGAGGAGGGATCCCTCTCCCAGGACGGACAGACGTGCAACAGATGCCGTGTGTAAATTGAAAAGATAATACATTTGCAACATAGGTAGTCCAAATGTTTGGAAATGCATGTGTGTATAATAGGAAGATGAATCCACGAGGATATCCATCCAGGACCTATGATCCAGGACCACAGCCACGACTCAAGATCCAGGGCTCGCGATCCAGGACAGAGGAGCGCAGGATCATCCATGACTCCGGATCCCGGCGTATATAGACACCAAAAAGAAAGACATTTGGGGAAGCTGGGTTAATCGGAACATGAGAGTACACAGGTATAGACAGAGAGAAGGAAGAAGTAAGATGTCCCCCGACAAACTAAGCCTATATCAGCAAAACTAGGGGCTGAATCTAATCAGCCCTAACTATAAGCTTTATCAAAAAGGAAGGTCTTAAGCGCACTCTTAAAAACGGATAGGGTGTCTGCCGCCCGAACACAAACTGGAAGCTGATTCCACAAATGTGGAGCTTGATAAGAAAAGGCTCTGGCTCCCATTGTACTTTTAGAGACTCTAGGAACAACCAACAACCCTGCATTCTTGGAACGCAATGCCCTAGTAGGACAGTAGGGTATAATTAGTTATTTAAGGTAAGATGGTGCCTGCCCATTAAGGGCTTTGTAGGCGAGAAGAAGAATTTTAAATTCTATCCTGTGTTCTATAGGGAGCCAGTGTAAGGCAGCCAGAACAGGAGTAATGTGGTCCCTTTTCCTAACTCTGGTTAGTACACGAGCTGCAGCATTTTGAATCAGCTGAAGCGACTTGACTGACTTCTTGGTACACCCTGATAATAAAGAGTTACAATAATCCAGCCTTGAAGTAACAAATGCATGGACTAGTTTCTCTGCATCGTTTTGAGGCAAGATATGCCTGATTTTTGCAATGTTACGTAGATGGAAGTAGGCGGTCCTTGAAATTGATTTTATGTGGGCGTTAAAGGACAAATCTTGATCAAATATAACACCAAGATTCCTTACAGTCTCACTGGAGGCCAAATTAATGCCATCCATAGTTAGTATATCTTTAGATAATTTGTTTCGTAGATTCTTCGGGCCAAGTACAATAACTTCAGTTTTGGTCGTGTTTAACATCAAAAAGTTTAAGGTCATCCACGTTTTTAAGTCCTTGAGGCAGTATTGAATTTTATTTAGATGATTAATTTCATCAGGCTTGATTGATAAATATAGTTGAGTATCATCCGCATAACAATGAAAGTTTACAGAATGATTCCTTATAATATTGCCTAACGGAAGCATATATAATGTGAACAAAATAGGTCCGAGCACTGAGCCCTGTGGCACTCCATGGCTAACTTTGGTTTGCGTGGAAGATTCATCATTGACACGTACAAACTGAGAGCGTTCAGATAGATAGGACCTAAACCAGCCTAAAGCAGTTCCCTGTATGCCAACTAAGTGCTCTAGTCTTTGCAATAAGATATCATGGTCGATAGTATCAAATGCAGCACTGAGATCGAGCAAAACAAGAATAGAGACAAGTCCCTTGTCAGAGGCTATTAGAATGTCATTTGTGACTTTAACCAGAGCTGTCTCTGTGCTATGATGTGTTCTAAAGCCAGACTGAAAATCTTCAAATAAATCATTGTTTTTTAAGTAATCACACAGCTGTTTTGCGACTGCTTTCTCAAGAATTTTTGAGAGGAACGGAAGATTAGAAATAGGTCTATAATTGGCTAAAACCTCTGGATCGAGGTTGTGCTTTTTAAGAAGCGGTTTTATCACTGCTACTTTGAATGATTGTGGAACATAGCCTGATAATAAAGACATATTCATAATATTTAATAAAGAAGTGCTAATTAATGGAAAAACTTCCTTCAACAGCTTAGTTGGAATTGGGTCTAACATACACGTTGATGGTTTAGAAGAGAGAATCATTGAATTTAATTGTTCAAGGTTTATGGCTGAAAAGCATTCTAGTTTACTATCTAGTGTAATATTAGAACTCACGCTTCCGGGAGCCGTTGATAACACTATACTGGTCAAAGGCAAGAGGTCATTAATTGTGTTTCTAAGAGTAACAATTTTATCGTTAAAAAAGCACATAAAATCATTACTACTGAGTGCTATGGGAATAGAAGGCTCAATCGAGCTGTGGCTTTCTGTCAGCCTGGCTACAGTGCTGAAAATAAATCTTGCATTATTCTTATTCTCATCTATTAATGAAGAGTAGTAGGCTGCTCTCGCTTTACGCAGTGCTTTCTTATATTCATTGAGAGTAATATGCCAAATTAAACGATATTCTTCAAGTTTAGTGGAACGCCATATCCTTTCAAGTTGTCTTTGCTTTATTTTGCGGGTTTCGGCATTATGCCATGGAGCTAATCTATGTTGTTTTATTTTCTTCTTTTTCAAAGGAGCAACAGAGTCTAATTTTATTCGCAGCGCATCTGTAGCACTATCAACAACATGATCAATTTGGGGTGGTGTACATTTTGTATAAGTTTCCTCCCCTACATGCAGACATGCTATCGAGTTAAGTATTGGTGGAATCTCTTCCTTAAATTTGGCTATAGCACTAACAGATAGGTTTCTGCTGCAGGAGGTTTTGACTAATGCTTTGTAGTCTAGTAACGGTACTTCAAAAGTTACTAAGAAATGGTCGGATAAAGCAGGATTATGCGGTTCGACTAATAGTTGCTCAATTTCAATACCATAAGTCAGAACAAGGTCGAGAGTGTGATTATAGCAGTGGGTTGGTTTATTTACACTCTGACAAAAACCAACAGAATCTAATATAGAGTTAAATGCAACAGTAAGGCTATTTTTATCATCGTCAACATGAATATTAAAGTCACCTACGATAATTGCTTTATCTGTTTTAAGTACCAAAGTTGATAAAAACTCAGAGAATTCTGAATAAGGACCTGGTGCACGGTACACTGTAACAAATAAGATTGGCTGCAAAGTTTTCCAGGTCGGATGCGTAAGACTAAAAACGAGACTTTCAAAGGAGGTATAATTTAATTTTGGTTTCGTATTGATAAGTAAACTTGAGTCAAAGATTGCTGCAACTCCACCTCCTCGGTCCACGCCTCGGGCAATATGAGTATTGATATGGCTGGGTGGAGTGGCCTCATTTATGCTGACATATTCTTCATGTATCAACCAAGTTTCAGTGAGACAGCATATATCAATATTATAATCTGATATTAAATCATTTACCAATATTGCTTTAGATGCTAGAGATCTTATGTTTAAGAGACCACATTTAATCTTCCTGTTTTGTTGCACTGTAGTAGTTGTTACATTTACTTTTATTAGGTTATTATGTATGACACCTCTATTAGGTTTTACCTTAAATTGTCCTTGGGCAGACACACACACCGCTAATATTGGGTATTTTATTGGGTTCAGGATTCCTATGGATGACTGCCTAGGAGAGAGCGCAGAGAAGCGTGTAAGACTGCGACTCCGCCTCCTGGTCTCAACTCCAGTTTGTCATGGATTAAGTCCATAAAGCCCTGAAATGTTTGCCGAAATGAGATTTTCACCTTCTTTCACCTTCCAAAGTAGGATGAATGCCGTCTCTCTTAATCAGACCAGGTTTTCCCCAGAAGGCTGTCCAATTATTTACGAAGCCCACATTGTTTGCTGGGCACCACCAAGACAACCAGCGCTGAAATGATGACATGCGGCTATACATGTCATCATTGATCAGATTGGGGAGGGGACCAGAGAAGATTACGGTGTCCGACATTGTTTTAGCATAACTACACACCGACTCCACATTAAGTTTGGTGCATTCTGATTGGCGTAAACGAACATCATTACCACCGACGTGAATAACAATCCTACTGTATTTACGTTTATTTTTAGCCAGCAGTTTAAGATGCGCCTCAACGTCGCCCGCTCTGGCCCCCGGAATGCATGTGACTGTGGAGGCTTCGGTCTCTAAATTCACGTGTCTCATAATAGAGCTACCAATAACCAGAGTTGGCTTCTCAGCGGGTGTCTCGCTGAGTGGGGAATATCTGTTAGATACGTGAACGGGTTTGTGGGGACCTGCGGGTTTCGCGTTATGCCCCTTCTGAACAGTCACCCAGTCTCCCTGCTGCTCGGGAGTTGCCGGGGGACGGCTAATAGAAGCTACCTTTTGCCGGTCCGCACCGGCTAACATGGGCTTTACTGTAGCTGAGTTACTTTCTAAGATGCGGAGCCGGGCTTCTATGGCTATGATTCCCGCCTCCAACCTAACAACTATACTACATTTAACACATGTATCGGTACCAGTAAAGGAGGTAGGGAAGTAACCAAACATGAGACAGTTAGAGCAGGAAATAGCACCCGAGGGTGGGGAAAGAGCCATGGCTAGCTATCAAGCTAAAGTAGCTACCGTTAGCAAACCCGAAAAGAGTGTAGGCAACTGTGGAGTTACAGTCGCTAAGAGAAGGAGAGTTGTGAGTACTTAAGCTGTAGTAACGTGTTATTACAACGTCAAGCAGTTGCCATGATCAAGAGTTTTAAAACGATCGATTAAGTTAAGATAATAAGCTATCAGCAACAGAACAGGCACACGGGATACCCGGAGATGACAATGACAACAACAACCGGAAGTTACAACATGCTTACCGCAATAGTGGTCCGTGTAGAAACGAGGTCTTATTTTTATTTTGATAATGTTGTCTAAAACAGTGGTTCTCAAATGGGGGTAAGCGGACCCCTAGGGGTACGTTGGAGTACTGTAGGGGGTACGTGAGATTTATTTTATGTTAATGAAAAAACAAACATAATTAATGCATTTACACAAACTACTAATAGTAGATTAACTGCTTTATTCAAAAGTTTATAGTAATTCTGGATAATAAAATGGGAAAAGTAAACAGGGTGCTCTCTTTTCCTCTCCCTCTCCTGACAGCCCGTCAGTCTCGTGCAGCTCGCTGAACCTGTAATAAGTGACCCGACAGTAAAGAATAAATATATTTATAACTAGTAGGGATGCACGATATTGGTTTTTTGAAACCGATACCGATAACTTCCTGCTTCTCAAGACCGATACCGATAACCGATAATAATATAATATATATATATTAAATGTACCTGTAGTTTTTGCACACCTGGTAGTAAAAAAAAGACTAGTAGTGAGCAAATGACATGAGCATTACTACTATGAACAAAACAAAGCCAAGAACAGTTTTGACTCTCGTCAAGTGCCATCATTTCTATGATGAAGTTAGAGATCGTTTTAGCCCTGGGGTCGTCTCTGGCAAACTTCTTGCCTTTTTTAAAAGCCTCGTCGATAGGTAAAAGCCCCGGTGCCTTTGCAGCTGGCTTTGGATTCGCCACTAGTTTAGCAGCGCAGGCGTCTTCGTACGCTTTTAACACACCATCGTAGCGATGGCGATGTTTCAGGTGACTAATTAGGTTGGAAGTATTATAGCTCGTTGCCTTTTTCCCTCCTCGTGGAACTTCTGCATTGCATTTGTTAATACAAATAGCAAGCGAACTATCTAACTCTGAAACTTTGAAATAGTCCTATACTACCGGCGACATGTTTGTTTACTGTCCTGGCTTCACGGCCGCACACCATTTACGTCACAGCCAGGCATGAGTTAGGCATGAGCTGGATTTGTGAAAAACTTCCCTCTTCCTAAACCACTAATACCACAGTACTGGCAAAACGGGAGGAGCCGAGTGAAAAACAAGCGCCCCTCATCCCAATCCACCCACACCGCAGTATTTTTTTCTTTTTTTTTACCCAAAAAATACATTGTATATTATCGGGGCTATTAATACTGTTATCGGGTTTATCGGGATGACGTCATAATTCCTAATATCGGACCGATAATTATCGGGCCGATAATTATCATGCACCACTAATAACTAGTTTAGCTAGTTCCAGAGTAGATAAACTAGCTAAGTGTGTTAGGTCTTAGTGTATTTTGCTCCGCTCAACGGTCCGTCACAGCGGTGGAGCTGTGATCATGCAGAGCTGCGTGTTGTTGGAGCAATGAGTGGTCTGAAACCCACCTCGGCTCCGCGCGTCCTTTGATGAGCTAGTCAATTTATAAAAGAAGGAATTCAAAGCACCAGGATAAAGGTTAAACAATAATCTGTTTTAATGGTAAAATAACAATAATACAAGTTAAAAGGGGGTACCCCCTGCTCTGGTCCGAGTGCTGTTAGATCTTATTATCTTGGCAGCAGGAGGAAAAAAGAGACCGGACAAAGCACACAACAGGATACATGTAAGAACAACGGAGAGAAGTTGTGTAGGGTGCTCCTCCCATAGGGCCCATATATTGGGAGATATAAAAACGATAGCCTGTCGCAGCAAATCAGCGCGAGGCAGCTAGGAGGCAGCCCAGAAAAAAGAGTCTCTTCAGTTTGAGGCAAAACAAACACATCTGGTGTCCGTGGTCCCACATTCCTGCACCCTGCATACACACACATTTTCTGCATAGACTTCCCTCTCTCCAGCCCCCTCCCCCATCAGTTCAATACACACACACAGTTTCACATACTTTTGGTATCTTAAAGATATGTTTACGACCTAGCTGTTTATAGTTGGCCAATACAAGTAATACATATCAGTTACTTTGGATCCCAGACCTAATTTAGACTTGTAGCCTTCCAGATACTTGCCCTGTGTCTAAATAAGGATGTCTCCTCTCCCACATCTCTAGTCTCCTGTCATGTAAAACTGCTCCTACTTCATACAGAGTAATTAAGCACATTTAAGCCAACTATTTCACAATGTTGTGGCAATTTAGTACTCACAACATGAAAGAATAAAACAGAGAGAAATCAATAAAACACAAACACAGGTATAGTAGAACAGTAATTGTAAAGCCACTGCAATGAACACACACACCCATCTTACTCTGCTGTCTTTCAGATGTCTGCCACGCTGTGTCCAAATAAGGATATCTCATCTCTCCCATCCCCACTACTCTCAATACAAATGTTTCACTTCTCATATTTCCAGCTTCTTGTTATACAGACTGCTACTATTTAATACAAAGTAATTAAGTACACACAAGAATATATAAAAACACACATATATTAGTGATAACATAATTCAATACACTTCTTATATCAGGTGACATAATAAAATGAATATACCACAAATACGCTGTATTAAACTTTCTGCTATAACACGTTACTTTAATTCTCCGTCAGCAGCAGCTGATCTGATCTCTGATCTCTCTCTCTCGTCCGGTTATACTTCACTCGCGTCTATGTCCAAATCTATCAGATCTAGCTAGTTCTAGTTAATTATTTGACTGCCTACTTTTAAAAGGACCTAAACAATAAGCGTGTGGCCGCAACGGCGTGTGGCCGCAAAGTATAGCGCAGCATTATGCATATGTTTATATGAGGGGTCAAAATCCCATGCTCATAAAATGCTCATATATTTGTTTCTCTTCATTCCCCACGCCCCAAAATAAATAAATATAAAAATATACCAATTTTAGGAAAAGCAATGAAGTTTGAGCAGTGTGGGTTTTATATTAACAGAGTTACACATATTTCAAAACGCGAAGTGTAATAACTGCAGGTTGCCTCCCTGTCAGAATGACAAAGATCCTCAGTGAAGCACAAGACCATGTTTCTCACTACATTGTTAGTACAACTTATTAAAAAGATCAGTTCAATGTCGTCTTAGTGTTATTGCACGATGTTAAAATTGGTTTGCCATGAATTTTGTGATGGATTGTAAACATTTGAAATGTAGCATTTAAGTGTTTCTCAGTTACAATGTTGTTGTTTTAATAAATCAGACACTGATGGTGCAGCAGTGTAGGCTACTGTACCTCTTTATATAGGCATTTTTTTCCCTAACAAATTGTTTTTGCGCTGATCAGGGGGTACTTGGCTGAATTTTTTTTTCAAAGGGGGTACATTATTGAAAAAAGTTTGAGAACCACTGGTCTAAAAGATGTCCACTACTTTGCTGCTATTTGCACAAAAAAGGTTTTAATTGTGGAATAAAAATGCATTTTAATTCCCTAATGTGATAATGAAGCTTCCTATAGTTCAATGTACCGGTAATACGTTTAATCTCTTGGATCCCTTCTAGACACCACTATTCTTCATTCACAGATGAGCCCCCTTATTTGAGGGTAAGCAACATGCATTACAATACCAATTGTATAGCATTAAAGTTCAAGAAAGGATGATTTACGAAAAAAAAAAAAGTATTTTCTTCAATTCCTGTATTTTTTCATATCGCAATATCAGTTTTTTTCCCAATATCGTACAGCCCTAATATTCAAACTTCATCGAATATTTTCTTCCGATATCGTGCAGCTCTAATATTCAGTCTTCATCGAATATTTTCCAAGGCAAAGATACTTTAAACCCACTGCTGCCTTGCACTTCGCCAGGAGAGGTCGCTGTAACTTAAGCTTCGACAAATTAACCTATTTTCGAAACAATTGTCCAAGTGGTTCGATGCTTCACAAAAAGCTTAATTTGCCCATCACTAGTAACCAGGACAAAAAGACGAGCAGTTAACATGGATAAGAAAAGACAACGACCGAACATGGAGCACAGGGGAAGACAAGACTAAATACACAGAAGGATAATCACAAGACAAGACACAGCTGGGCAGGGGAGGCAGAAACACAAGGGCAACAGATGAACACAATCAGACAATCAGGCACAGGAGGGAAACTAAGGACAGGAAGGCAAACACAGGAAGTAGGACCAGACAAAACACAAGGAGGAAAACATTTCAAAATAAATAGGTGGAAAATGGCAACATAAATCCAAAACCATGACAGATTTGTATTATTTTAAACTTTTAGCTTATTTGATCTGACTTGTTATTTAATGTCAATAACCTCTATCAGTAACTTATTAAGCAGTGCCTACTCTAAACTTTTATTGTAGAGAAAAATGTTGTTTCATTTTTTCGCCATTGAGTTGCTGCTTTTGCATTCACGCCACTGTTGCACACCAAAGTGTGGCTGCCAGCAGGTAGAAGCTAATTGTTCTAAAGCCGGTTAGCATGGTGGGTTGGATAGGCTATCCCTACTGAAATCTGGAGAAGGACACAGAGGATGGAGGGTTTACCAAAGAGATTAAAGAAAAGAGCTAGGTCCAGAATAAAAAAAAGGAGATATATGCAGTGTCTCCTAGCTCTCAGCATGGGCAATGTAAGATCACTGGCTGATAATGGACAAGCTTACAGTGGTAGCTAGGAGTCAGAGAGAATATCTGGAGGGAAGTTTAATGTGCCTTATAGAAACATGGCTGCACCAGGATATATCTGACAACAACTTTTCCTTTGATGGTTTCTCGACTGTTGCGCTCTTGCATCGAGAGCGTCACCATGTTTTCATCATGAGCCTGAGTCTACATATGCTGTGGAGTATATTCTGCCTAGTCCTGTGCCTCAGACAGGGACATTATTGCATAATTGTATTTATTTTATTATAATATGGTGCAACTGTCACAAAACCTAATTTCCCCCAGGGATTAATAAAGTATTTTAATTACCTGATTGATTGATTGATTGGCAACGTGGGCAAGACCTCCGCTTCTCCGTCCCGCGGGCCCACCACCTACGGGAAACAACGATGGGGTCGGGTGCGCTGCCAGACGGGTGGCAGTGAAAGCGGAGGGTCTCGACGGACCAGACCCGGGCGACAGAAGCTGGCTTTGGGGACGTGGAACGTCACCTCTCTGGGGGGAAGGAGCCGGAGCTTGTGCGGGAGGTGGAGCGTTACCAGTTGTATCTGGTTGGGCTCACCTCTACGCACAGCGTCGGCTCTGGAACCTTACTTCTGGATAGGGGTTGGACTATATTCTTCTCCGGAATTGCTCAAGGTGTGAGGCGCCGGGCGGGTGTGGGGATACTCACAAGTCCCCGGTTGGGTGCTTCGTTGTTGGAGTTTACCCCAGTGGACGAGAGGGTCGCCTCCCTACGCCTGCGGGTTATGGGGGGGAAAACTCTGACTGTTGTGTGTGCTTATGCACCCAACAGCAGTTCAGAGTATACGGCCTTCTTGGAAACCCTGGAAAGAGTCCTGTATGGGGCTCCTGAAGGGGACTCTTTAATCTTGCTGGGAGACTTCAACACACATGTGGGCAATGATGGAGACACTTGGAGGAGCGTGATTGGGAGGAACGGCCGCCCTGATCTGAACCGGAGTGGTGGTTTGTTACTGGACTTCTGTGCTAGTCATAACAAACACCATGTTCGAACATAAGGATGCTCATAAGTGTACGTGGTACCAGAGCACCCTAGGAAGAAGGTCCATGATCGATTTAGTTATCGTATCATCGGACCTGAGGCCGTATGTTTTGGACACTCGGGTAAAGAGAGGGGCGGAGTTGTCAACTGATCACCATCTGGTGGTGAGTTGGGTCGAGTGGCGGGGGAAGCCTCTGGATAGACCTGGTAAGCCCAAACGTGTAGTTCGGGTGAACTGGGAACGTCTGGAGGAGGCCCAAGTTCAGGAGGCCTTCAACTCACACCTCCGGCGGAGCTTTTCGGGCATTCCTGTGGAGGTTGGGAACATTGAACCAGAGTGGTCGGTGTTCAAAGCCTCTATTGCCGAAGCCGCGGCGGGGAGCTGTGATCTCAAGGTCCTAGGTGCCTCAAGGGGCGGTAACCCTCGAACCTCCTGGTGGACACCGGTGGTCAGGGAAGGTGTCGGACAGTTTTCCAGAACAACTTTGGTGCCGCCCGAAAGTCCTTCTCCATGTCTTCTCCCACACCCGCTGCTTTGCCTCGGCCACGGATGAGGCTGCTGCCCTTCGGTCCTGTCGGTACCTTGCAACTGCCTCGGGAGTCTCCCGGGATAATAAATCCCTGAAGTCCTCCTTCTTCAGTCGGACAAGCCGTCCGACTGACTCCGTGGCCGAGGCAAAGCAGCGGGTGTGGGAGAAGTTCGGAGAAGACATGGAGAAGGACTTTCGGGTGGCACCAAGGTTGTTCTGGAAAACTGTCCGACACCTCAGGAGGGGGAAGAAGGGAACCATCCAAGCTGTGTACAGTAAGGATGGGACGTTGTTGACCTCAACTGATGGAGTGTTATGGCGTTGGATGGAACACTTAGAGGAACTCCTGAACCCGACAACTCCGCCCTCTATGTTAGAGGCAGAGCTGGGGAGGTCACTGAGGTCGTCAAACAACTCCACAGTGGCAAAGCCCCGGGGTGGATGAGATCCACCCAGAAATGCTGAAGGCTCTGGGTGTTGAGGGACTGTCATGGTTGACACGTCTCATCAACATTGCGTGGAAGTCGGAAACAGAACCGAAGGAGTGGCAGACTGGGGTGGTGGTTCCCCTTTTTAAAAAGGGGGATCAGAGGGTGTGTGCCAATTACAGAGGCATCACACTACTCAGCCTCCCCGGGAAAGTTTACTCTAAGGTACTCGAAAGGAGGGTCAGGCCGATTGTCGAACCTCAGATTGAGGAGGAACAATGTGGATTCCGTCCTGGTCGTGGAACGACGGCTCAGCTTTTTACTCTCGCAAGGATCCTGGAGGGGGCCTGGGAGTACGCTTATCCGGTCTACATACATGTGTTTTGTAGACTTGGAGAAGGCGTATGACCGAGTTTCCGGGGAGTTACTGTGGGAGGTGCTGCGGGAGTATGGGGTGAGGGGGTCTCTACTCAGGGCCATCCAATCTCTGTACTCCCAAAGCGAGAGCTGTGTCCTGGTCCTCGGCAGTAAGTCGGACCCATTTCCGGTGAGGGTTGGCCTCCGCCAGGGCTGTGCTTTGTCACCAATCCTGTTTATAATATACATGGATCGGATTTCGAGGCGTAGTCATGGGGGAGGGGGTCTGCAGTTCGGTGGACTAAGGATTGCACCACTGCTTTTGCAGATGATGTGGTTCTGATGGCTTCATCGGTCTGCGACCTTCAGCACTCACTAGATCGGTTCGCAACCGAGTGTGAAGCGGCTGGGATGAGGTTCAGCACCTCCAAATCTGAGGCCATGGTTCTCAGCAGGAAACCGATGAACTGTCCACTCAAAGTAGGGAATGAGTCCTTACGCCAAGTGAAGGAGTTCAAGTATCTCGGGGTCTTGTTCTCGAGTGAGGGAACAATGGAGCGTGAGATGGGCCGGAGAATCGGAGCAGCGGGAGCGGTACTGCAGTCACTTTACCGCACCGTTGTGACGAAAAGGGAGCTGAGCCAGAAGGCAAAGCTCTCTGTCTACCGGGCCATTTTCGTTCCTACCCTCACCTATGGTCATGAAGGATGGGTCATGACCGAAAGAACGAGATCTCGGATACAAGCGGCCGAGATGGGTTTTCTCCGCAGGGTGGCTGGTGTCTCCCTTAGGGATAAGGTGAGAAGTTCGGTCATCCGGGAGGGACTCGGAGTTGAGCCGCTCCTCCTTCGCGTCGAAAGGAGCCAGTTGAGGTGGTTCGGGCACCTAGTTAGGATGCCACCTGGGTGCCTCCCTAGGGAGGTGTTCCAGGCACGTCCAGCTGGGAAGAGACCAAGGGGTAGACCTAGGACCAGGTGGAGGGATTATATCTCTTCGCTGTCCTGGGAGCGCCTTGGGATCCCCCAGTCAGAACTGGTTGATGTCGCCAGGGAAAAGAACGTTTGGGGCTCTCTGCTGGAACTGCTTCCCCCGCGACCCGACCACGGATAAGCGGGAGAAGATGGATGGATTGATTGATTGATAGAGACACTAAGCCTTAAAGATCTCCTATCATGATATTTTTAGGACAATATTATGGGTCTCAGATATATAAAACACATGTCTTTGATGTGTTTTGCTCAAAATACCAAACAGATCATGCATTTTAGATATCTCTCATATCCCTACATTTCAGCCCCGTTAGAGAGGTGATGATTCTGTGTCTAAAGCTTTAGAAAATAAATAAATAATTGAAAATGTTCCTGATCAGAAGAATTCTACCCAGATACAGCTAAATGCTGCCGTGATTAAACACCATATCAGTATGGAGCTCAAATGCTGGGTGACTACCTTTTTATATCCATATTTTGTACACATACTCTCTCCAGTACAGGTTAGCTCTGAGTGTTAGCAATGCTGGCTAATGTAAACAAAGACCATATTACTTCCAGAACACTTCGGGCTTTGTTTCTGATAGCGACACTTCTGATAGCGCCGTGGGTGTAAAGTGTTGGAGCAAGGAGTGGTCTGAAACCCACCTCGGCTCCGCGCGTCCTTTAAAGAGCTAGTGAAATTTATAAAAGAAGGAATTCAAAGCACCAGATACAGGGTTAAACAATAAACTGTTTTAATGGTAATAGAACAATACAATACTCTTTAAAGGGGGTACCCCCTGCTCTGGTCCCAGTGCCGGGAGATCCCATCATCTTGACGGCAGGAGGAAAAGAGGCCGAACAAAACACACAACAGCATACATGTAAGAACAACAGGAGGAGTTGTGTGGATGCTCCTCCCAGAGGGGTCATCTATTGGGCGATATAAAAACGACAGCCTGTCGCAGCGAATCAGCGCGAGCCAGCCAGGAGGTAGAAAAGAAAAAGAGTCTCTTCAGTTTGAGGGCAAAACAAACACATCTGGTGTTCGCTGTCTCACATTCTTGCAGTTTGGACACACACCCCCCTTCTTGCATAGAGTTCCCTCTCTGCTCCCCCTCCCCCATCAGTTAAATACACACAGCTCCACACACCCTTGGCATTTTAAAGATGTGTCTAAGATATAGTTATTTATAGTTGACTAATACAAGTAATACATGTAAGTTACTTTAATATGAATAATAACGATTGGCATTGCGTTCCAAGAATGCAGTGTTGTTGGTTGTTCCTAGAGTCTCTAAAAGTACAATGGGAGCCAGAGCCTTTTCTTATCAAGCTCCACATTTGTGGAATCAGCTTCCAGTTTGTGTTCGGGCGGCAGACACCCTATCCGTTTTTAAGAGTGCGCTTAAGACCTTTCTTTTTGATAAAGCTTATAGTTAGGGCTGATTAGATTCAGCCCCTAGTTTTGCTGATATAGGCTTAGTTTGTCGGGGGACATCTTACTTCTTCCTTCTCTCTGTCTATACCTGTGTACTCTCATGTTCCGATTAACCCAGCTTCCCCAAATGTCTTTCTTTTTGGTGTCTATATATGCCGGGATCCGGAGTCATGGATGATCCTGCGCTCCTGTGTCCTGGATCGCGAGCCCTGGATCTTGAGTCGTGGCTGTGGTCCTGGATCATAGGTCCTGGATGGATATCCTCGTGGATTCATCTTCCTATTATACACACATGCATTTCCAAACATTTGGACGACCTATGTTGCAAATGTATTATCTTTTCAATTTACACACGGCATCTATTGCACGTCTGTCCGTCCTGGGAGAGGGATCCCTCCTCTGTTGCTCTCCCTGAGGTTTCTCCCATTTTTCCCTTTAAACTGTGGGTTTTCTTCGGAAGTTTTTCCTTGTCCGATGTGAGGGTCTAAGGACAGAGGGTGTCGTATTGTCATACTGATATTTTGTACAAACTGTAAAGTCCACTGAGACAAATGTAACATTTGTGATATTGGGCTATATAAATAAACATTGATTGATTGATTGATAACGAGGAAAACATTACCTCTGCTCTCAAGCAGTGAAATAGTAGCGCACACTCATTTTATCCTGCAGCATTCCAGAGATTTGAGCTGTTGTAAGGCTCCCACATCTCCACTACTCCAAATACAAAGGTTTCACTTCTCATATTTCCAGCTTCTTGTTACACAGACTGCCATTATTGATAAAAAAGTAATTAAACACACACATAAGACATACTTCCCTGATACTTTACATGCTGTGTGTAATGAAGAATGTCTCCTCCCCTACCTCTCTAGTATTCTGTCATGAAAAGCTGCTTCTACTTCATACAGAGTAATTAAGCATGTTTAAGCCACTCTGTAGAGTGGGCTGCACTCTGTAGAGTGGGCTGCATCCTTCGTGGACCGCGTAGGCTGCGTCCTCCGAAGGATGCAGCCCCTGAATTGAGACACGGCCATTATCAATGCTTTGTTGTAGCAGAAAATGTCATGGCCATTTAAAAATACTTACTGTTACAACTCAGGACTTTCTAACTTCGACAGGTGTTGTTAATTTCTTAAATGAAAACACAAAATATCCACCAGCTATTGGAGAAAGTAAAAAAAAAAAAACTGCTTCTGGGTCTCTCTCTCTCACACACTCCTATACCTTTGAAAAATGAGGCCAAGTCAAAGTTAATAATTATATTAAAAGCCTGCCCTGGTGATACATTCTCTTTTTGACACATCCATTTGTCACGTTTGTGTAGTGAAATGTTTCCCTCTGATAAATATTTTCAGGGATCAAAATTGAGGGCTCTGAAACATTATTGAGAGAGATTCATTGATATTTTCCCCACAAGGCAACCGTCGGCATTTAAGAGCACTATGCTAAATACAAATATTGATTTGCCTATATGAATGCCTTGCCTTCAGGCGTGTATGAATTGAGGGCAAGTGTCCTGTATATTTCTTGTGGCAGACATGCTTTAATATCTGCAAGAATCACTGTGATTACTCTACACATTGTGATATATGTAATGTCAGCGGTTTGGCTCTTGAGCTGAGCAGAGTTAACTTTTGTTTATGCATTACAGGAATGCTGTAGGTTTGCAGAAAACTTGACAGTTTCTCGACCTCTATTTTACTTACAAAATGTCAGACTTTAACCTGTACTAGCTGCAGTGTGGTTGTATAGGTCCATGTGGGACTGGGCTTGTAAACAGAAGATGAGACAATAAATTCGTACTCTGTGAAACCGTCAAGTGATTCAGTTGCGACAGTTGTGATGTTCCTAGAAACAAAACCTGAAATATGGCTCAGTGGATAGACAGCAATAGTGTTTGACATGCCCCGTCAAGAAACTTTTCCATTTGAAGTTTTCCTTGCTGATGTCTATGATGGCCTTACAGAACCACAGACGTCATTCTGAACTGGCTGTCTCTTTTCACATTTGATACTTTCTTCCTAAATGTACTATATCAGCGATTTTCAAAGTGTGAGGCGCGCCTCCCTGGGGGGGCGCCAGAGAGCTTCAGGGGAGGTGCAGCGTGAGAAAAAAATAACGAGAAAAAGACAAGTAACGTGTCACTTGTGGAGACCGAGTTCCCCCACCTTGCCAAAAAGGCTGTAGAAGTGCTCATTTCCTTCACCTCCACCCAGGGGCGGACTGGCCATCTCGGTTTGCTGACGGCCGGTGTTAGAAATTAAAATCAATGTTGGTATGGCGTAATTTGAATTAAATACACTATTTAATTTAAATCAGTTTTATTCTGAAAAACCGGAAGTTACATTACATTACATTACATTGCATTTAGCTGACGCTTTTATCCAAAGCGACTTACAATAAGTACATTCGACCAGGAAGACACAACCTTGAAGAAAACAGAATCATATAAGTACATCAGGTTTCATAGAGCCAAACATTTCAAGTGCTACTCAACTGGCTTTAGGTAAGCCAGTCCTTTATTAGTATAAAAGTGCTTCGTTAATAGTTCTAACGCTCGAAGTGGAGTCGAAAGAGATGAGTTTTCAGTTTGCGCCGGAAGATGTGCAAGCTATCTGCCGTCCTGATGTCAATGGGGAGCTCATTCCACCATCTTGGAGCCAGGACAGCAAACCCACGTGTTTTCGCCGATGGGAACTTGGGTCCCCCTCGCAGCGAGGGCGCAACGAGTCGTTTGGCTGATGCAGAGCGTAGTGCACACGCTGGGGTGTACGGTTTAACCATGTCCTGGATGTAGGAAAGTTCACTAACTATTAACTTAATACTTTTATTCTGAAAATTATTCACTTCCGGTTAGCATTAGCATGTGGGGAAATGCTGCATTTTCAAACCGTGAATTAAAGGTGAAATTACATGTGATGTTGTACACTGAGCACACTGGGTTTAGCACTCATATATTACCGCTGAATAACGTTTATTAGGGAATGTTTAAATAACCACAGACACCAGAATGATATAATTTAACAACAGAAAAGGGCAGAAATTGCATTGGACCCGCCCCCGACGACACCGGCCAATAGGAGAAGACCTCAGATGACAACAGGAAGAGCAAGTCAAGAATTGACCTCTTCCACCTGCTGACCTGGACTGACCGGTCGGATGAGGAGAGTGCCTCCAATCGCACATTTCATTTTGTACACCACCGCATCTTTTGTGTAATTAAATGCTGTTAACTTTTATAAGCTTCTCTTGACTCTTTTCAGTCTCTCCTGCCTTCGGGGTTCTAGAATACACTAACACCGGCACGCCCTTTATTTTTTAGAGCGAGGCTCCCCTGCTGATTTTTAGTCCCAGTCCGCCCCTGCCTCCACTGTTGTGTTCAAAATTCCAGGAAAGACAGACGACTTCTAAGTTTAACTATTTATTATGAGAGAGCAACATATATATATTCACTTGGCTAAGGACTCAGTCATGTCCCAGAAATCACAGACAGCAAAGCTGTAATCTGTCTGTCTATTTCCGGAAAAGAGCCTCGAACCTCGTGCGTGCATACATTTTTATTACACAGGGCGTTGCCCGTACATTTATGGTTGGTCAAGACTAGCTGAAGAGATACCATGGTTTAGACTTGGTTCTCTTTGGTAAGTGCGCAGACTTAGAAAAAAGTCTCTTGGCAACACGATCCTCCAATCAGCATTCGGCCGGCCTGTGGAAGTTCCTCCTCCTCTACATCATACGTAATTAGTTTTTTCTGAAGCTTTCTGCAGATATAGTGGAATCTTGAAGGATATTCAAGATTCCACTATCTTGAATATAGTTTCAAGATATGAGCGAAGCTCCCATACAACTCAAGGCCGGAGTGATGTCCTGTTTATGAATAACTCTTTGTATTCTTTCAGTGTCTGCACCTGACCTTGCTATTCTGTATTGCAGGCTAAAGACGTCTATTTATTCTAAAGTCACAGCCACATAAATGAGCACAATAAGCTTATAATGTAATAAGAATCAGTCTTTATAATGTTATATAAAAATAGCCTCCACACCACCTACCTGTGTGAGTGCGGGTTTTCCGCATTGACATTGATCAAAAGCAAGTACCGGTCAAGGCTGCAGCAGTGCAGCCAGAGGATGATCTGCGTTTATTCCTGTCTACATTGCATCCCCGCATCATCCGCCTGTGCGCATCAAAGACGCAGACTCATTGTTCCCACTAAAGTAGGGTTGAGTGTAATGAGGAGGCAAAGTTGACGTTCAGTGTGTTGCCGGGAGCATATAAGGATGTATCCACGATATTGAAAATGTTAAAACATTTTTTTTAAGTTATTGTTTAATGTTTTAAGGAGCTGACGCTACTCAGCCAATCAAATCGGTGCAGTCAGTGAGTCAGCACGATAGATTCAAACACACAAACAGAGACGAGACAAGAAGAGAGAAACAGCAGTGAGTAATTTCAAATGGCGTGCTCAAAAAAGAGAAAGGTAGACAGCGAAAACAGAAATGTTCTCTTACTGGACCTCTTTGAAATGCAATTGAATACCCCTGCATTATACAGGGATGCAAACTTGTCACCTTTCGGCGAGATTTGCCGTTTTGGATCCAAAATAGGTCATTTGTGTGATTCATGTAGATCTGCAATACAAATATTTTTGGGGTATGGGGGGGTCTGGGACCCGCAGTAATCTGCGGTCGCGAGCTGTTATGTGCCATCATGACATGCATGGTGTTCTTTTTTTATATATTATAATGAAGCTGTGTGCTCGAGTCTTCCTGCCTGTCGGCTCTGCTCATGGATGTATAATAAGGCTATGCTGCTCCGGGATGAGGGTCAAGCTTCAGCAGCTACATTACCTACGGGTGCGTTCGTTAATATTAACTGTGCGGTCCGAAGTCACTGTGGCACCGCTGGTGAACAGCTGTTAGAACGGGCTGTTCAGGTGTTCAGAGCACCCTGTCTCCCTGCGGTCAGTTACCCTCGTCCAGGGAGAAGGGAGCCTCCAGGACAGCTGGAGAGTACGCCTCACAATAGACAAACCCAGTAAACCCAGTTTCGTAGTAACTTAAAATCAGCTGCTGTCTAGAGCAGAGGTTCCCAAACTTTTCAGCCCACGACCCCCAAAATCACTGTGCCGGAGACTGGCGACCCCCCCTTCACGTGAATTGTCAACGGGGGGGGGGGGGCTGTTAGTGAATGTTCATACAAATAACAGTGTTTCCCATACCTCCTCAACTCCGGTGTGTCTCACTCATTAACATGAGACACGGCAGGCAAAAACATCGTTTTTCATGCACTGGTCAATTTTGATATGTTGTGCTATTTTGATTCCATAACATGTTTTCTTTCAGGCTTTTTGAAGGAAAATGTACAAAATACATATTTAGGTGTTTATTTTACTATAGTTTGTCTATTTGCGTTTGCATTTAGCATTCTAACTTAACATAAAGTACCGCGACCTCTGTTTGCACCATGTAATCAGCAGAGGTGGGGACTCGAGTCACATGACTTGACTCGAGTCAGACTCGAGTCACATATTTTTTGACTTGAGACTTGCTTGACTAACATTGATAAAATACTTTACTTGACTTTGACTTGGTATTCATGACTTGAGACTTGACTTAAGCTTGAGATAGATGACTTGAAAGGACTTGACTGTTTAAAATTCAATATTGGCATTTGTTTTTGTATTGAGATATTACGTTTAGTTTTGTCGAAAAACGTGATTATAGCACCATGCGCGCAAACCTGGCAACCCACTAGAAGGCAGGAGTCTCAGTTAACATGGCAGCGGCTAGCTTTACTCCAAAAATAGTGAAGTTTGGATTCAAGGATTATGTTGTCGATGACGGTAATAAGAAGAGAACAGCGGTATGCAGGGTCTGCAGCATAAAGATCAGTGACACGACCACCACAACATCCAACTTCATTCGTCACTACAAAAAAACCACAGAGAAAGGTGCGTGCATGTGTTGTGTTAGCTAGAATGCTAATGTTAAGTTTAAGCTACGTTAGACTTGGTTTCAAATCGATTAAGCATCGCAAAGAGAAGACAAAACGGTAAATGAACACTAGAACCTCCAAGGGATTCATTTTTTACTAACCCTGATAGTCACGGGCTGTCAGGAGAGGGAGAGAGAGAGAGAGAGGAAAAGAGATGCCTCGTTTATTTCCCCTGTGTTATTATCAGAAGTTAATGTAAACTTTTGAATAATGTAGTTCATCTACTTTTAGTAGTTTGTTTAAATGTTTTAATAATGTTGTTTTTGTTTGTAGAAGTGCATCATTCCTTGATTTATTGTAAAATGAATCTGAACTTTTTGATCTGTTATGATCATCCACACTCTGCAGTTTTGGGGACAGAGCCTTCTCAGTGGCAGCTCCTAGGCTCTGGAATTCCCTCCCCCAAGTTCTCCGTGACTCTGAGTCCCTCACAGTCTTTCAGTCCCGCCTCAAAACACATCTTTTCAACTCTGTCTACCCATAAGCCCCCCCCCCCTCTCAATCAACTTCCTCTTGACTGCCTTTTTATTTATTTATTTTACTATACTTACTTGTTTGCCTGTCCTTGTTTGTCTACCCTACCTCATACTGTAAAGCGTCTTTGAGTTGTGAAAAGCGCTATATAAATAAATTGCATTATTATTATTATTATTATGATGATAAACTGAAGCAATTTCTAAATTAACCCAATTAAGTGAGTTTTAAATATCGTCCTACTTAGTTTATAAGGAAATTATGAAGAGGAACACATTAAATGATTTGAAAATGATATCTATGTAGGTGCTGACGCTGTTGGCGGTTCTAGTGTTAACAGAAATTTAAATTAAATATGTGTAATGGCAAATGCCATATATGATTTTCTTACCTGGAATTCTGCCTTTTTGAACAGACTTTGAGTCCTAGCTTATTGTCTGCAGTTCTAGGGTTAATATGAATCCAATATGATTGTCATCGGTCTAAATTAGATTTCAAATGATTAACTGTGTATGTAATGAAGATCATAGTGTGGGTTGAATCCATTTTCATAACCACTGTCTTTTAACTGATTTAAATGCGGAAACTGGGCTTATTCATCAGCATTTTTGTATGACTTGACTTGACTTGCTTGACCTGAGCAATGACTTGACTTGACTCTCACCACAGTGACTTGGGACTTGCTTGATACTTGTAGGTCAAGACTTGAGACTTGCTCATGACTTGCACATGTAGGACTTACTCCCACCTCTGGTAATCAGAGGTATCGTTGGAAAGCTTCGTCTCTCCTGCACAATCTCATCGGATCCAAATATGGTCATTTCCTTTGTATCAGCAACCAATCGTGAAAGTACTAAGAGGTCTTAAACCAAAAAAACAGATCTCATTGGCTGGTGTAAATTTCTGACAACGTGATTTGTTCCAATGCGTCACGTGGTGTGCTTCTTCACTTCTTGATTTTGCTTTCGCTGGAAATTTAAATCTCAAAATGGCAAAAGAACAGCGATAAAAACGTTCACAGAGAAGACGACAACAATTGTCACTTGCACGAAGCAATGGTAGACAAAACACAAATGATCCGAACACAAAATACCTTCACGTATTGAGTGGGTCGATGCTCAAGCTGTCATCCAAAGAACAGGAGGGTTTAGGTAGCGCCACACACCAATTTTTAAAGGTCATTTTCTCAAAATGAGTTTTTTCTCATATTCTGATTGATAAATATCCACTTCAGTAGCACTTTCATATACCAAACCTTCCAGTTATATTCCTACCAATATTCTGAAGGCTTTTATAGAAGGGTTTGTTTATATCATTCATAGCCTGAATTATATAACATGTTATACCTAAAAACATGGCGAAAATTGATATTTTAGGGCTGTTGACAGTATTTTCTGATTATGGAGTGATAGAAAGAGATATCAAAAATACCTTCTGTAAAAACTTTAGATGCTAATATGCCTACAAAATGAGACAAGAATTTCGAACCTGACTTTATCCAATGTTCAGAATTGTGTTCCTGAAAGTATTAAAATATGCGCATATTTAATTAGATTATGGCTAATTTGCATGGGGGGGGGGGGGGGTTGCGGTGCCCCTACAAATAGAATGAAATTATGTGGGATAATAATAATAAAACATTATTATTTTTAAATGTTATTTTGAATCATCTCACGACCCCCCCTCGGGGTCTCGTCGCGACCCCTACTTTGGGAACCCCTGGTCTAGAGTAAAAGATGAGTTAGGAAAATATGCAAAGAAACACAATATCGATTTAAAGTATTTTGAGATCTTCGTTTTAATGCTTGCAAGCAGTCTCCACCAAAGAGTGTGTCCTGTTCTGTCTGAAACAGACCCTCCTTATAGGAAGACATCAAAGGTTATTTACATTACAAACAACATTTTGTGAGGCCAGCTGGTACCCCATGTCACTGTATGCAAAAACTCACACCCTACAAAGAACAAATGGAATATACAGATAACCCCTTATCGTAAATTCCTTCCACTCATCCTGTCTTCCTGTGGTTGTCATAAAACCCCCTTGTACAAACACATCTGTTTATCACACACACATTTAAATACCATTTCCAGGATACAGCTGTTACATTTAATTAGGATTACACTATATTAAGCTTTAATACCATAATTGCCATAACACACGCCCTGTGACTCCATCCGTCGGTCTAATTACACATCAATCCTGTTAATTCTTCATTATCATTAACCTTGGCAATCTCCCCTTAAGAACACAGCCATCTGGATATACTAAGTACACGTGTACTAAAAAACACACATTCTCTGCTGGCATTCCGCAGAACAACAAAGGAATAATGTGTCTCTCTGAAGACACTTGAGTCAAGAGATAAGTTGGGGCTACACACATCTACCTCAGTTAATGAACCCCTGTGGCTGAATCCTTGTTAATGGATTAGTCCATTATGATGAGTGCTAGATAGCTGCAAGTGCCCCTCCCAAGCTTGACATTTGTCATTTTACACACGACAGTGAGCCTTCCTCATTATTTCACATTAATAAATTGATCATGAAGTGCTGTTTAATTGGAGAGTGATTGATAGATGAACCAGCAAACATATTTCTCTTATGGCTTTCATCCATAAATTATTGACATGAATGTGCTCTGGGCTCAGATGATCAAAAGATAAGCAGAGTTTCTGACTTTATGTTTATTATAATGGATGGAGAAACTGATCATGGAAAATTAACTGAGGAGATTTGACAACAGAGAATGTCTGCAAAGTGACCTTTATGGCCCATCCACACGGCAGCGTGCACAAGGCCGCCTTAATGCACGGGCTGAAGCCAAGGGGCCTACGGAGATCGGGGGCCTATCATGAGCCAATAAATAAATGCATTGTTTTGTAATTCGTCAAATGTTCTGTCCATCATTTGATCTGAATGTATGTGGCTGGTGATTGATGCAAGTTATAAGACACCCGCCCCGTGGGCACCGCTTAACAGCAATCAGAATGAGAATATGTTTCACATGTGACTTATTCAAAATGCGAGTGATTGAGTTGTTTAGGTGAAAATGTCGGAGAAGAAAAAGTTTGTGAGTGGCGCTCAGAAATGGAAATTGTTGAGGGAAAAGGAGTTTCGAGACAAGCAACTATTAAAAAAAATGCCGAAGCTTAAAGGTTATTTTAAACCTGTAGGCCAGGATTGTCAAGGATGAGCGAAGCAGGCAGGACCCAAACGCAGATTTCTCAGAAAAAACACCTTTATTTCAAGGCTTAAATGAAACAAACTTGAACAAAACAGAACTCTCACCCCGTGAACAACATCCAACTACACTGAACAAAAATATAAATGCAACACTTTTGTTTTTGCTCCCATTTTTCATGAGATGAACTCAAAGATCTAAAACATTTTCTATATACACAAAATAACCATTTCTCTCAAATATTGTTCACAAATCTGAAAACATATGCGATAGTGAGCACTTCTCCTTTGCCGAGATAATCCATCCCACCTCACAGGTGTGGCATATCAAGTTGCCGATTAGACAGCATGATTATTGCACAGGTGTGCCTTAGGCTGGCCACAATAAAAGGCCACTCTAAAATGTTCAGTTTTATCACACAGCACAATGCCACAGATGTCGCAAGTTTTGAGGGAGCGTGCTATTGGCATGCTGACAGCAGGAATGTCCACCAGAGCTGTTGCCCATGAATTGAATGTTCATTTCATGTCCACCAGAGCTGTTGCCCATGAATTGAATGTTCATTTCTCTACCATAAGGCGTTTCAGAGAATTTGGCAGTACATCCAACCGGCCTCACAACCGCAGACCAGGTTTAACCACACCAGCCCAGGACCTCCACATCCAGCATGTTCACCTCCAAGATCGTCTGAGACCAGCCACTCGGACAGCTGCTGCAACAATCTGTTTTCATAACCAAAGAATTTCTGCACAAACTGTCAGAAACCGTCTCAGGGAAGCTCATCTGCATGCTCGTCGTCCTAATCGGGGTCTCGACCTGACTCCGGTTCGTCGTCGTAACCGACTTGAGTGGGCAAATGCTCACATTCGATGGCGTCTGGCACGTTGGAGAGGTGTTCTCTTCACGGATGAATCCCAGTTTTCACTGTTCAGGGCAGACAGCGTGTGTGGCGTCGTGTGGGTGAGCGGTTTTCTGATGTCAATGTTGTGAATCGAGTGGCCCATGGTGGTGGTGGGGTTATGGTATGGGCAGGCGTATGTTATGGACGACGAACACAGGTGCATTTTATTGATGGCATTGTGAATGCACAGAGATACCGTGACGAGATCCTGAGGCCCATTGTTGTGCCATTCATCCACGACCATCACCTCATGTTGCAGCATGATAATGCACGGCCCCATGTTGCAAGGATCTGTACACATTTCCTGGAGGCTGAAAACATCCCAGTTCTTGCATGGCCAGCATACTCACCGGACATGTCACCCATTGAGCAAAACTAGGGCCAACAGGGTGGGTGGAGGGGGTCTGGAGGACGGGTGGAGGGCGGACAGCCCGGGGGCAAGGTAGAGTTCAAAAAGGGGGACTCGGGCAGACGGCCCGGGGGCAAGGCAGAATCCAAGGAAGAGTCAGGGGGCCGGGCCCGAGGGCGAAGACCAGACAGCTCCGGAGGCCGGGCAGGACCCGGTGTCGGCAGAACAGGAACCGGAGCGACAAGCTTCGGCAGGAACCCCCACGGAAGAGGACCAGGAGTTGGCAGGACCTCCGGCAAAACAGGTGATGGCGGGACCCCCAACGGGACAGGACACAGGGTTGGCAGGACCCCCGGTAGGAGAGTAGTCGATGGGACCTCCAACGGCACAGGACATAGGGTTGGCAGGACCCCCGGCAGGAGAGTAGTCGATGGGACCTCCAACGGCACAGGACATAGGGTTGGCAGGACCTCCAGCGGACCTCCAACGGCACGGACATAGGATTGGCAGGACCCCCGGCAGAGGAGTAGTCGGCGGGGCCTCCAACGGGACAGGACATGGGGTAGGGACTTGAGACGTGACTCGAGAGGGGACTTGAGAGGAGACTCAAGAGAGGAACCAAGGGGGAACTAGAGAGGGGACTCGAGAGGGGAACCAAGGGGGAACAAGAGAAGGGAACCGAGGAGGGACTAGAGGAGGGACTAGAGGAGGGACTAGAGGAAGGAATAGACAAGAGACTAGAGATGGAACTCGAGAGGGGACTCGAGAGGGAACTCGAGAGGGAGCTGGAGGGGTGACTTGAGAGGGAACTCGAGAGGAGACTCGAGAGGAGACTCGAGAGGTGACTTGAAAGGAGGCTTGAGAGGGGACTCGAGAGGTGACTTGAGAGGGAACTCGAGGGGTGACGTGAGAGGAGACTCGAGGGGGGACTTGAGAGGAGACTCGAGGGGGGACTTGAGAAGGAACTTGAGAGGAGACTTGAGATGGTCGGTTCGCCAACAGAACACAGGGGGCTGGAGTCGGCCGGAATGCCGACAGGACACGGGGAGCTGGCGTCGAAACCATGGCTGCTGGGGCCAGGACTGAGGCTGGAACCATGGCTGCTGGGGCCAGAACTGGGGCCGGAACCATGGCTGCTGGAGTGGAGTGCACCAGCTGGGCGTAAACAAGTAGGGCTTAACTCTAACGTCGGGCTTAGCTACGTCCGTCTTAGTGATTCGAATTTACACCGAGTGCACCAAGCCTGACTAGTCTCGGGCGTAGCTGCGCCTGGTCTTAAGATGCGTGACGTGAATACACGCGAAACAGTAATTGTTGCCAAGCAACGCCATTTTACCATTTTACAGACTCAGAGGACCGCAGAGAAGAGGGAATTCCCATACCCACAGCGTCAGCGATGACTCAAGGGGAATCCCAAATGGCCACACCCCGAAAGAGAAAGAGGGATTTGTCAGAGCTACAGCGGGAACTGATGGAGAAATACATCGTTCATGTGGAGGTCTGTCAAATTGAGAGCGGAACACGAAAACATTGAGCTGGAGAAGGAGACATTTTGACTCCAAATAATCATTCTTAAGAATCAGCTACTAATCACTGAAGAAGACAATGTGTTCACCATTCTGTAATCATGTTGTAGGCCTACTTGTTTTTTTATCTCAATTTCATGTTAATAGTTCTCCAAAATGTTGTTATTTAATGTTCTTGTGTGTGTTCTTTGAATAAAATAGGCCTAATGAAAATATGTGGTCACAAAGGGAGCTTATTGAAATGCAATTGCAAAAAAACAGCGTTCATATTACAAATATATAGGTCTATTATAGGTTGTTTGTTATATGATTGCGGGTAAGTCGTCCACCGATATCTTCACGGATGCCAGCATGAGCCACAGGGTTCTCATTCGCCTCCAGTACCAATTCTCCTTGCATCGGAAGGGGGATTCTCTTTTTCACACAGATGTTGTGCAGCACCGCAGTGGCAGCAATGATCACGCAGACGCACTCAGGGTACATTCGCATTTCACTGTGGAGGCAGTGAAACCTACAAAAAAAACAATTTAGCCTATATCTAGGCTACATTAAAAGGCTGGCCTTTTATATATTATAAAAATGACTTACTAACCTACGTTTGAGCACTCCAATGCAGCGCTCTACAATGTTCCTCGTTTGTGTATGCTTCTCGTTATAGTGGCGCTCTTGTGCAGTTCTCTCTGCGATGACAGGTGTCATTAGCCAGCGCTTCAGAGGGTATCCACTGTCTCCGAGAAGAAGACCATTCACTCTCCCTGCCTCAAATTCCCGTTGAAGGGTGCTCTCTCTCAGGATGCGAGCATCATGGGTCGACCCAGGCCATCTTGCAACGAGGTCGACAATGCCCATGTCCGAGTTGCACACAATTTGAACATTTATAGAATGGTAACCCTTTCTATTAACATACAAATACTCATGTTCAGAGGGGGCCTGAATGCGAACATGAGTACCGTCGATGCATCCGACAATACCAGGTATACCTGATTTTAACAAAAAATCTTGCCTGGATTTCGCTGCTTCTTCTTGTGTGGGTAGGTGAATATAGTTCGTAAGGCGGTGCTGGAGGGCCAATGAAACTTGTCTTATAGCCCGACATGCAGTTGTGCGATGAACATTAATCATGTCTCCCACAGTATTTTGAAAGGCCCCGTTCACGTAGAATCTGAGCGCAATCAGCACCTGCAAGGTTGGGGAGAGCGCAGCGTTTCGATCTGATCCGTGCTGGAGTTGAGGGGAGATCTCCTCGATTAAATCAAAAAGGGCTTGTCTGCCAAAACGAAACCTCTCTATCAGTTCACTGTCTGAATAGATGTCCAGTGGGTTTGTTCGATCACGGACGACTCTCTCTTCTTAATGCCCTTTCATTGTTAAACATGTAAATAAGATGCCCTGCCATCGTTAATATCCTTCTTGCCTGTTGTACGTTACTATCGATACTAGTCTGTCTTTCCGATTCACGCCTGCTCCATACTAGGTGTAAAAGTTACACCCGGGCGCAACGCATACAGGGCTTAAGTCTAAGTGGTGCACTAGTCATAACTTTAGTTTGGTCTTAACCTTCGGTTCTACGTCAGACGTAGAGTTATGCCCAGTTTACGCCCAGCTGGTGCACTCCACTCCTGGGGCCAGAACTGGGGCTGGAACCATGGCTAATGGGGCCAGAACAGGGGCCGGAACCATGGCTGCTGGGGCCAGAACTGGGACTGGAACCATGGCTGCTGGGGCCTGTACTGGAGCCGGAACCATGGCTGCTGGGGCCAGAACTGGGGCTGGAACCATGGCTGCTGGGGCCGGAACCATGGCTGCTGGGGCTGGAACCATGGTTGCTGGGGCCTGTACTGGAGCCCAAAGCATGGCTTCTGTGGCTAGGGCTGCTAGCCTGGACCTGCGACTCCTTCTCTTATGAGCCTTTTGGAGGCTCCGTGGACCTCCAAAAGCCAGACGAGTTCCAGAGAATGACTCTTGGACAGGAGCAGGAACTGGGGCAGAAGCAAGGGTTGACTCTAGACGGAACACACCGATGCGTGTGGTGTCATAATGGGAAATGGGAGGCAGGGAGCCAGCATGGCTGAGGCTAGCAGGCAGGGGATAACACACCGAGAGGAAATCCAAGATCCAGCCAGGTAAGAATTTCACTAAATCTGGCTTCTCCATAGCCATCTGGCGCACCTCTGCCAGAGCTGCCTCTCGCTGCTGAACCCTGGACGCTCCCCTCCATCGATCAGAGCAGTTAGCCAAAAAAAAGGAAAAATCCAATAATTTCTGTTCAAAAGGATCTGCTGGGCCCATATTTGGTTAGTTCCTTCTGTCAAGGATGAGCAAAGCAGGCAGGACCCAAACGCAGATTTCTCAGAAAAAATACCTTTATTTCAAGGCTTAAATGAAACAAACTTGGACAAAACAGAACTCTCACCCCGTGAACAACGTCCAACTTCAACAAGGAACTAACAAAGACTAACAGAAAACACAGAACCTAAATGCACACATGACTAATCAAACAAACAAGAGACAAGTGAGGAGGGAGGAGAAAACACAGGGGCACCAGGTGAACACAATCGGGTAATCAGGGAGGGAAAACAGACAGAAACCAACAGGCAAAACAGGAGGTGAACACTTTTCAAAATAAAACAGGAAACCAAAGACAGAAAAAGACAAGACAAATCACAACACAGACAGATCGTGACAAGGATGAGGAGGAAGGATAGATTAGTTCTGTACCGAGCGGCAGCTGTGACGCCGGTGCCGGCCGTGGGGCCTCGGAGCCAGTAGGCATATGTCTGGTTCTGATAGCGATGGAGTAGCGGGAGAGGAAAAACAGACAGGAGGGACGTAAAAGCACTAGAAGAAGCGTAGAAGCACATATAAAGGTGCTGAACTATTCATTGATTCCCAGTAGCCTATGCAGGTTTAAATGTGTTGTGCATTGTTTTACATAGCTAGTGCTAATCCACCGGAGATAATGATCATTCTCATCTACTGATACCTGGCATTGAGGCCATGTTGCTGTTCATGGTGCTGAATTAGGGGGGTGTGTGTGTAGGGATGGGTACCGAGCCCCGGTATTAAACAGGCCCCGGGGCCGAATTATTAAAGACCGTGGTACCGTTAAGCTCCAACGTTATTGGTCTTCTTATCGGTACTGGAGACATGTACAAAATATAAGTGATAGCCGATGTATTATTGCTCCACAAACATTATATTGCACTCCAATCACAGAGCACAGCCGGCGCACACCTGCTGGAGATGACTACAAAGCCTGGGGACAATTATCACTCTGGAGGCTCTGACATGTGGACATGTTGGGTTCAGAATTCCAGAAAAGACAGACAACTTCTAAGTTTAACTATTTATTGTAAAGAGAGCAAAATATATATATTACTTGGCCAATGACTCATCACGTCTTTGGGATTCACAGGCAGCAAAGCTGTAATCTTTAATCAAATCCGTCAAGAGCCTCGAACCTCGTGCGACAATACATTTTATTACACAGGGCGTTTCCCGTACAGTTTTGATTGGTATCTAACCCATCAGAACATGGGATTAGTGATTGTGTCTATTTATCATAGCAATCTCATGAGCACAATAAGCATATCATGTAATAATAAGAATCAGTCTTGTAATGTTATATACAAATAGACTCCACAAATCCCTCCTTTCACACCTTTTAAGGTATGAATCTAATATATGTCTATATTTATTTTTACTGCGTCTCTGGTATAATTTATGAATCTCTGCTGGTTATACTAGATATAGCTCACCCCATCCACATCCTTGTTGATTGTGGGACAGAGGAATATTACTTCAAAACCCACTGATATTTGGTTTCTATCTTTAAACTCATCAGGATAATGCTGTCTTTAGCTTTAAAAACTCCCTCCTGGGACCATTTAGTTCTGCTGTCTGTGGGGTGTTCTGCGAGTATGGTTAATTTAAGATTGAGTTACAGCCAGTAACTAATGAAGTTACAGATTGTTCATTAGATATTCTAGTACCATTTCATATTTTCACATGTCAAACACATGCTCTTTCATTTACACTTTTCGCTTTAATCTCACATTCTCTTCATCTTAATTTTCTGTTTAAACCACATGTATGTATTTTCTTATCTCTGTAAATTATAAATGGTGTGCTTATTATTTCTAATGTTAATGTTTTCTAAATTAATTTTAGACCTCCTAATTGTCCAGTGCAGCTTCAGAATACTTGGACTGTGCCAACAACATTAAACTTCAACATCTTTAGGTGAACTAAATCACATATTTCAATAGCTCTGAATTTCTGACAAGCATCTGTGTTATTCTTAAATCAAATCCTTGAAATCCTATTTAAAATCTAAATATAATAATGAACTGCTCATGTTTCTGGTAAAGAAACACACTAATGTTATGGATTCAAAAACAACTAAAATCATGATACTGTCAAAGTGAATGATTTCCTGCAGGGTTCCCGCGGGGTCTTAACAAGTCTTAAATTTGATAATATGAATTCAAGGCCTTAAAAAGGTCTTAAATATGATTTAGAAGGTCTTAAAAATTATCGGATTTGAAAGGTACTTCTGTGTTGCGATCACGTTTAAATGTGTTTTGGGGGAAATGTCCGGGCTGCAAAGTAACCAGCATGGCTGCCCCTCCCTACAGGCCAATCACGCAGGCTGCATGGGGCCCCGCCTTGCGCAGGGGGCCCCGCCCAGAGGGCCTCAGCTGCTGTGCGCAGTTCTCCGCGCACAGCGAGAGAGAGTGAGAGGTGAGAAGGGGAGCACGTCTGTAACCCGACACCGTTGCGATGAATTGACATCTGACCAATCACGGCTTTGATACGGCCACTAGTGCAGGTGAAGAGATGTCGGTGAAAAGACCGTTTCAGTCCGGCACAAGGAAGAGGGGATAAAAACAAAACATGAAGAAACTAGAGCATCACTCGAAGATGGGTTATTGTATGAGTCAAATGTACAACTTGCGAATGTTGTATAAGTAAAATTGATTGCCATATTAAAACATCAGCTGCAATTCACAACATGAAGAAGGCAGTCTCTGCATAGCATACAGGCTAATGGAGATGCAGTTATTTCCAGCATTCTTTATTTACCATTCATTCAAGTATGTGATGCCTTTTATCTGCTAATGTACAGGAGGAAGAGTGATACACTGTCTGTCTAGTTGCCTTACATAACAGTTAAAGTTTACAGCCTAAAAAACATGGAGCATTGTTTCCCCTTTTATTCATTTTTATGTCAATTTGCACATTTCATGGTGATGCTCAGCCTCTCCCCTTAACTGCTAACAGTCATCATCATGTCAACCACAACACAGAGAAATACTGATAGAAATGTGTGTGTAGTTGTTGATACATTGCTGACAGAGAGAACTAGAATACAGATTTAAGAAATATCAGTTTTTGAGCATGTCATAAGCATGTTTTGTCTTGACTATATTACAACTAAATTATAATAAAATAATATAGTATTTATATTATTGAATTGATTATGATTATTATTATTAGTAGAAGTAGTTTATTTGCATTCATTATATTGTAATCTTTTTGAGGCTAGTATTTGGCAGGAAATGCAGACGTACATGCACATTTACCTCACTGTATACAAAAGTAACTGTATTGATACTAATAATAAACAGGAATTATATTTATATAAGTAGCCTACTTTGTTTCCAAAAAAATGTGTTTCACTCCTGTCGGTTGGGGGGGGGCCTCATCTCACAATGTCGCTTGGGACCCCAAGTTGGCCAGGGGCGGCCCTGGTAACCAGTATGGTAATAGCCTTTCAGTTCCCCCAACAATTTGTATTGAAATAAATCAACATGGAACCAGTAATCACTAACTTTGTTTCCCCCGGCCCCTTATTGGAGAACACCCAGCTAGTAACCTAGCAAACAAACTTCAGCTAGCGGCAGTCAGAAACTCAGGTATCTTCGAATCTACAAGTAATTAATATAGGGAAGTGTAAGTTCAACCGTATTTGGTTGGAAAACATCGAATTTAGTGCTTAGTTGAAACCAGTGGAGGGGAACGTGGTTGAAGCCCACTGCACCTTTTACAAAATAAATTAGCGTTTGTTTTGCTAATGTAGCGTTAGCTAATGCAGCGTTAGCTAGTGCAGCAGCTCCCGCAGCAGCTTCCGCAACAACACCGGGGGACCTCCGGGCGACGTCAACCCTAAAAGCGGAGGTGCTGTGGACCTACATGGCGACGCTAAATACCGTAGTTAAACACCAATCATACAACAGGCAACAGCAACGATGAAAGATTGTAGCCACGGCAGCAGAGCTCTGAATATAGCTCTTGTCACACACACACACGATTATGGCAGAAATCACGATTATTTTGGTCAATAATTGATATCACGATTATTAAATACGATTATTCATTGACTTTGAAAACATCCATTTATTGAACTTTAAAACAAATAATAATTTGAACAGTATCTTTTTAACTATTGATTACCCTGAACGTATAATTCAACGGAAAAACCAATACAAAAACAAATTAAATAAATGATACATTTAAATAAATAATATAAAAATAATAAATACCAATAAACAAGATCAACAAATATTTTGGAGCGTACTTCCACATTATACTAAACATATATCAATATGATAAATAAAAATTAATTAGATCAAATATGTTGTTATTTCACAACCTAGCAAAGCTAAATAATTGTTTTTTGATGATGTTGTTTTCCTAATTGTGGCAGGCCAAAATCGTAATTGAGATTAAAATACGAATAATTGCACAGCTCGAACACAGACACACACACATACACACTTTGTGTCTAACACGCTAACACAGTTCTGTGTACTGTTGCTGTTATGCTCTTATGTTGAACATGAATTAATTTACTTTGTCAGTAATTATGGGACATATTTCTTCTTTCATAGCAATTTTACTTCATACTTTCTTGCTTTGAAATACACTGAACAAAAATATAAACGCAACACTTTTGTTTTTGCTCCCATTTCATGAGATGAACTCAAAGATCTAAAAATGTTTCTATATACACAACATTTACACAACTTTTCACATATATACACATTTCTCTCAAATATTGTTCACAAATCGGAAAAAATCTGTGGTAATGAGCACTTCTCCTTTGCCGAGATAATCCATCCCACCTCACAGGTGTGGCATATCAAGATGCTGATTAGACAGCATGAGTATTGCACAGGTGTGCCTTAGGCTGGCCACAATAAAAGGCCACTCTGAACCGTGCATTTTTGCTTTATTGGGGGGGTCTGGGGGGGTCCGAAAACCAGTCAGTATCTATGAGGTGTAGGGGGTGAGGGAATGCTCCGGTTTTGGGACAAAATTAACATAGGATCACGCCGGTCATTGTACGTACTTCGTCTCACTGGAATATTAACGGTCAGATTGAATACAACATCGACCCAATTTCTCCGGTCAATGACAGGAGAGTTTTGAAAGTGACAGGATACCCAGGATTCAATCACTTTTCCTGGCTTGCAAAGTGCTGTGAAGCAGCCTGTTCTATGGGTGCAGTCTGGGTGCAAGAGCCATGCGCTGCAAGGAGATCTATGGGTGTGCTCTGTGGCTCTCACAGCCTGCTTCTCTCTGGCTGCTCTCTCCCTGTATTCACAGCACTTTTCCCCAGCTTTCAAACAATTATTGCTGGGTATGAAAGCCTTGTGCATCACCCTGGAGCTCTGCCTAGGTGCCTGTGAAATGCTGTTACAACCCGGCTCGTGGGCTGTAACATAAAGCAGGGAGGCGAGACGAGAGATAAGAATAATATAGTTTATTGTTAACACCAAACAAACTAAATATACAGCAGCATCAGGTCCCCGAACTGGCGCAGAGAAAGTGCCCGGAGGAGTGAGAGAGACGTATCCGGCTGGGCTCCTCCTATAACCTTTTCCCCAGGTGTAGCTCATCAGGCAGGTCTCCTCCCCGACAGGTGCGGCTCATCACCACCGGAACCTGTGAACACCCACAAAGCACACACAAATAGACGGCACCCCACGTAGTGTGGAGGGGTCGTCACACTCCCCCCCATAACAAAGGAATTCTCCTAAGAACACCGTTAACCAGCTAGGAGCTCTTCTCCGATATTTTTCCGTGGACAGAAGACCACTCTGGTCGGTCCCTTGACCCAGCACCTGGAAGAACCCGGAATGTCCTTCCATAAACCGCAAACTCCCTTGGCAAAAAACCCAAGACCTGACCCCCAGGTCGCTGCCGAATTGGCCTACCTGTCTGACATGATTTAACGTGCCGAGACACATCTCTCTTCAGACCAGGCCAAAAGACATACCGCAACATGTAACCACATGTTTTACGCACACTCCGATGTCCCGACTGTCCATGCACTTTCCTGTTTACCTCCTCCCGAAATCTGACAGGAACCACAATCTGATACACTGGCTCACCCATGAAGCCTTTCCCACGTGACCACCACTTTCTGACCAGCAATCCCCCTTGCAGCTGATAACCCCTGGTGACACCATTACCATCATCGGTGGAGAGAACCACCTCAAAAAACGGACTGAGGGAGACATCCGCTTTCTGCTCTACCACTCACTGCGGGATACAGACAACAACCAGTCAGGATTAACCACAGAATCTATCTCACTGGCCTCTGCCTTAACAATCACAGTGGGTGAAGATGACTGCGTGGTAGGCGGTGGACCCTCAGCCCACACACGGCTGCCAGCCATGCCGTTACCCAGGATAACATCCACACCACCAATTGGCATTACAGGACGGACCCCCATGGCGACCTCACCCTGCACCAGACCAGAGTAAAACACAACAGAATGCAGAGGAACAGGCACAACGTTAATTCCCATACCTTGCATCCGGACAAAATCCCCAGTTCTAGATTTGTCCGAAAACGGTAACACAGAGCTCAGAATATATGAGTCATACGATGCAGTATCTCTCAAAATCTTTACCGGCACGCTGATATCACTTCACACCAATGACACGTATCCGGTTGACACAAATGCAGAAAACAGTGGGTCCTTCCACTCGCATGGCTCATTAATCTGCTGACAGGGAGAGATTACAGGTAAGGGTACCACAGACACAGCACAAGCAGCATAGTTGAACTGGCCTACACAGTTCCCCCTGTTAGCCTTAGCTTTTGGACAGTCAGCTTTCCAGTGCCCTCTCTCCCTGCAGAAATGACAGATTTCCGAATCACCCTGTGGCTGACCTCGTATCTCACGCTCAGGTTTATCCCAGTGCGGATTAGCTTTCTCTTCCCATCTCCCTGCTGCACGACACATACCAGCTTCGTCCTGGCCCCTGAAAACTCGACCGCCCCTGTGCGTTAGCACATAGTCATCTGCAGCAGCCTCCGCAGCAGTCTTCACTTTGCGCTCGCTGATGTAAACTGCAATGTGGCTGGGTACAGAATTTTTAAATTGCTCCGACACCATCAACTCAAATACTGCAGTATACGTTTCGACATTCAGGGATTTACACCACCTACTGAAAAAAGTAACCAGATCCCTGGCAAACTCAACATGGGTCTGTCCGCTAGACTTCTCCTTCAACCTTCAACACAGCAGTCTTAACAGTCAGATAAACCTTGCTCTCTGCCACCGTCAGAGCAGAGTAGGCTTCCTGGGCTTTACCCGTTAACACACACTGTAACAATAAGGTCCCCTCAGCGTCAGACCACTCTCTGGTCTCAGCTACACGTTCGAACAGGGAAAAAAAAAAATCTGGGTCTCGTTCACTAAACTGAGGCACTACCCGCAAATTACTGCCAACGTCAAATGGAGTAGCTCTACCAGGGAAATTAGAGGCATGACCTGCACCACCAGCAGGAAAACCCAACCTCCGCTCCTCTAACTCAAGCCTTTTAATTTCTACTTCCCCCCCTTATTTTTTCCACTGCCAGCTTCTCCATTTCTGTTTGCAACAACAGCAACTCCTTTCTCTGTTCAAAAGTCAGGCCTGTATCACTGCAGCCTGACGTACTGCCCCTGTCTCTGCTAGGATCAACAGTATGTGTACCCCCTTTAAAAACACCTAACTCAAACAAATTTGCTCTGACAATCCCTCTTATGTTTTCCTTCATCCTTTTATCCCCAACATCCAAACGGAAATGTTCAGCAACACCAATCAGCTGCTCACGTGAGAAGCCCTCCAGTAGCTCCTCTGTAGGCGCTCTCACAAACTCCTCTACACTCTCCATCGTGACAACACTGTGTGGCACGCTCACGCTACTTCCAACAAATCAGCCGCACTCAGCTGTGCAAAATCCGTCCACACAACGGACATCTATCATCAAACGTTCCCAGGTCCAAAGTGACGAGCCCCCATATGTAGCCTGTCCTCTGGGTGGGAGAGCGAGGTGCTGGAAAGAGCTCTCTGGGTGCGCTCTCTGGGTCACAGCCCGCTGCTCTCTCCCTGTATTCATAGCACTGTTCCCCAGCTTTCACACACTAATTCCTGGGTAAGAAAGCCATGTGCATCACCCTGGATCTCTGCCTAGGTGCCTTTGAGTGTGAGACCCTGCTGCCAGCATTACAAACATATTAATCAGGCATTTTAACACTTTTTTCCATGAAAATGATTTGTATTCACTATCATGGGGCTATATAAATTAAATTCCGGGTAATTAGGAGCACAATCAGTGGCGGCCGGCCCATAGGGGCGCTAGGGGCGCCGCCCTACCTCTTCCCACATACAAAACAAAATATTTAAAAAGAAAATGTTTAAAAAAGATATATATTTAATATTTTTATTTTTAATGAACAAGGTAAATATCATACAATTGGTATCAGTAAAATGTATAATCTACAATAAAATCTCGTTTAAAATTCTGTTACGATGTTGTTATGGCCGGCTCAGAAAAACCAGGAGAGACGCTCAAAGTTTCCAACAATCTTCGCACTTTATTCGGAACCACCAAAACCCAGCAGAGTGTGGACGAGGGGAAAGGATCACAGTCAGTTCCTCCGCAGCAGGCTTGGAGAGAGTCAAGACGGCCCTGTGACACCGGGCAGCTGGGCTTAAGTAGCACCTCCGGCCAGGTGTCCCCGATCACGCTGATTGGCCTCTTCAGCTCCACCCCATCGCAGGACCTGCAACATTCACACACACACACACACACACACACACACACACACACACACACACACACACTAAAGTTACTGATAAGTCACATGTTTCCGGCCTGGCCTTGCCCGTGGCATTAGTTTATCATTACCAGGCGCCGTGCAAGGAGCCCCCGAGCCAAACAGCAGCAACCAGCACGTTGCAAAAGTCTCAATAGTAAACTGTGCCGCCGAAACATAATTTCAGCCAATCAGCGCTGTCAAATATTTTGGTCACGAGGGCGCTCACGTTGGCGCCCACGTTGGCGCCCACGTTGGCGCCCACGTTGTTGACGTGAGTTGTTTTTTAGACTCGTGAGTGACCAAGGTGACGCATTAGTTGGATGAGAATGGCTTTGTGTGCAGGTGGAGTCGCCGGACCTCGGTCCGCACCCAATTCCGTGCAAGAGGTACTCTCCAATCCTTTTGAAAGGAGAAGTTTGGGAGATAAATTGATACTTAAAGACCTTGGACCGGACCAACCCGATTTGTATATATCGCAGCAAGCTCGTGAAAAAGACAAAACGTATCAACGAGGCTTCTCACGTCAAGGCATGGCTAGCTGGATGCAAACAGGTAAATTCTGGCTTTTGTTTCCCATGCTTGCTCTTCAAACAGCCGGGGACAGATACGATCTGTTCAGAAACTAGACAAAAGTTAAACAAGTACAAACCACAGACTGTCTGTGTCATGGAGAATACATTCGCTGGTTTATTGATGTCTGTATAGTAGGGGTGTAACGGTACACGTACCCGTACCGAAATTATTCGGTACGGGCCCTTCGGTTCGGTACAGGTGTGTACCGAAGTGTACCGAACGAATATAACGTTAGACGTAAAACATTTGAGAACGTGAACAACTTTTTGGAAGTAATCTCAGGTGCTGCGTCGCAGCATTCAGAGTAATTTGCTCACATTGGGTTCAACGTGTCATAGAGCGAGCAAGTCATTTCATTGGATGAGAGGCATACTATGAGAGCTGGTCAGAGGGATGCGTTCAAATTTAGTCAGTAATTTGAGGAACTGTCGAAAATTAATGGCGAACGCAGATAAAGTTGAGCTCGAAAATCCTCCAGCATCATTGAAGTCTCCGGTTTGGGAACATTTTGGTTTCGCAGTTACGTACAAGGATGAAGAACAAAGACAGGTGGACCGAACCAAAGCTGTTTGTCGGCATTGTTCAACTAAAATTGGTTACGCGGCTGGCAATACATCAAACTTGCACACTCTTGAAAAGGCATCACCCGAACGTGAATATCACCGGTACCAAAAGAAAAAAGACTGAAGTGCAAACCCAACTCCCACTAGCATTTAAGCCTCCACCACTCGCAGAGAGTTCAGACCGAGCCAAAGCTATTACAAACGCCAAATATCCTTATGTTGCCATGTTAGCAAAGCGCTACCTGGCTGTATCTGCTGCCACTGTCCCTAGCGAGAGGGTGTTCTCCACAGCAGGAGACATTGTTAGTGCCAGCAGATCTGCCCTTTCGGCAAGCAATGTGGACAAATTCATCTTTCTTTACAAAAACATGAAAATACAATGACAAGCAAGTCATAATGTCAAGCTGGCTGCTTAGGTGCTAGTACAGTTCAAATACAGATTATTTCAGTTCATCGAAAAGCTGCACCTTAATGTTATTTTATTTTATTTTGTATTTTTTTGAGTGAAGATTCACAGTTTAATAAAAAATAAAAAACCCAAAACTAATAGTTTATGTTTTGTGAGTACTAGTAGCCTACAGTAAAGTTCAAATACAGATTATTTCAGTTCATCGAAATGCTGCACCTTAATGTTTATTTTATTATATTTTGTATTTATTTGAGTGAATACATTATTCACAGTTTAATAATAATAAAAAAAATATATATATATATGTTTTGTGTTGTGAAAAAAAATTCTGCTGTACCGAAAACGTACCGAACCGAACCGTGACCAAAAAACCGAGGTACGTACCGAACCGAAATGTTTGTGAACCGTTACACCCCTACTGTATAGGCTGTTGTTGTGAGTGTGGACGGTCGGAGCATATATAACGTTAGAAAACACGCATTTTAAAAGGGTTTTTCGCCTGCCATCTGTCTGCAGACTTGTCAAAGCATTAATTCATGGTTTTTACTAACCGGTATCAGTATGTTGTTAATTCGGCATCATTTTGAAACGTGTATTACAATTAAATCACAGTAAAATATGTTCATCTTGTTGTAGTTGTACCCCCCTTGCCAGCGATTCTCTCTCTAGTTTAGCATGCTCAGCCCGACTCAGCCTAGAACCACGATTTTATGGGGCCAGAAAAACTGTGAATTAGGACCCGCTAGTCGGTACTATGCCAAGTGGAAACGCAACCAAAAACTGGCCCCGCACGGCTCGGCACTGTCTGTGTCATGGCGAATACAGTCGCTGGTTTATTTATGTCTGTAGGCCGTTGTTATGAGTGTGGAGTGAGCATTTACAACGTTAGCTTAGCCTGGTCGACCCAATCTCCATTCAGAAAACAAGCATTCTAAAAGGTTTTTCGCCTGCCGTCTGTCTGCAGACTTGTCAAAGCATTAATTCATGGTTTTTACTAACCGGTATCAGTATGTTGTTACGTCGGCATCATTTAGAAACGTGTATTACAATTTAATCACGGTAAAATATAGTTGTAGCTCCCGAGCCAGCGCGTCTTGTTTGATTGATGCAAGTAAACACAGCTGGCAGCCGCGGGGAAATTCGAGCGACTAGAGCGATGCGATTATTCGCATCGCGTCCGGTCTGAACGCAGCATTAAAGCGAGCTCCGCGCTGCACTGGAAACGCGCCATTACATCACCAGAAGTCCTAATTTAAGGGGTCATTTCTCCCAAAAAAAATTGTTTTACTCACTATATCAACAGCCCCACCAAAAATATTTTCCACCAGCCGCCACTGAGCACAATTGTACCTTTTACTATTTCAATGTATTTGTATTATATATTTTTGGGCTAATAAAGTGACATTTCTGGGTGAGTGCCAACGGAGGAGGGGCTCCAAAAAGCGCAAGTCTTCGGCGCTTCAGGCGGAAGCCCTGGACACTTTTTCACTCCCCCGTTGCATTTTACAACGGAGAGGGGAATCGAGACCTCCCTTCCTCTGTAAAAAAAATTCATTCATGTTTTCCAAGCTACCATCTGCACGAAATCGGAAACCCGGTTTTTGAGAGCACTTAGAAAAAAAACGGCTGTTTCACATCATGGAGGAATGTGTCCGCTACATGAGTGTTTGGCTCGGATACAATTGTTGCCTGGAGACCCCCAATCACGGTTCTTACCAAACTTTAAGTTTTTGAACTGGTCTCTGGAGGAATGCAAGGGGAGTTTGATGGGACTCTACCTGCATTATAATGCACTATTTTTGGACACATTTTGCCCGGTTTCATGGTTCTCCAAAAAGTTAACATACTTGTTCTGACTCTGGAGGAATGCAAGGGGAGTTTGATGGGACTCTACCTGCATGATGATGCACTATTTTCGGATACATTTGGCCCGGTGTCATGGTTCTCCCAAAAGATAACATACTTTTTCTGACTCTGGAGGAATGTAAGGAGAGTTGTCAGGGGACTCTACCTGCCTTAAGAGACACTATTTTGGGATACAATTTCTCCATTTTCACCCCTTTCCTCTGGTTCTCCCAAAAGATAACATACTTTTTCTGACTCTGGAGGAATGTAAGGAGAGTTGTCAGGGGACTCTACCTGCATTAAGAGACACTATTTTGGGATACAATTTCTCCATTTTCACCCCTTTCCTCTGGTTCTCCCAAAAGATAACATACTTTTTCTGACTCTGGAGGAATGTAAGGAGAGTTGTCAGGGGACTCTACCTGCCTTAATAATATATGTATTTTTGAATCAAGTATTCATCTTTATTGTCTTCATTGTTAGTTCCCACATGCCTAAAACAACCTCAAGCTAAATCTAAAAGTTGATGGCTAAATAAGAGCGTTTGAGAAATTGTGCAAGGCATACAGTAATAGTCGATTAATCGTTTCATTAATCGATAATCAAATTAGTCGTTTGTTGCAGCCCTATTGTAGTTATGCCATGTATAAATAAAACGTGTTATTCAGCAACCCTTGCAATTTGGGATTTAATTTTTGGTTGGTAGACCTCGGTGAGCTGGTCATTTCAAAAGTTTTGAAGCCAGGAAAAGGCTAGTCACTGTGACCTTTTTACCTGTGCTGGACTATGGTGATTTGATCTATATGAATGCACCTGCCCATTGCCTGGAAAAGTTAGATGCCGCCTATCACAGTGCACTGAGATTTGTTACTAACTGTAAAGCACTTACTCATCACTGTACCCTGTATGCCAAGGCAGGTCTGCCTTCACTAACTGTACGGAGGCTCAGTCATTGGTACATGTTCATTTATAAAGCCATGTTGGGTAAACTACCTTTTTATATCTGCTCTCTGATCTCTCGACAAATTGAAAGTACGTATTGCCTGAGATCTCATGATGTTGTTTTATTAAATGTGCCAAGTGCTAGGACTGTCTTAGGGAAGAAAGCTTTTAGTTGTGCAGCTCCACTAAATTGGAACAGTCTGCAAACATGTTTAAAACTGAGCACTTTGGTTCATCTTAAAACTCGGCTGGGTGACATGCTGTTTGATACTCATGGTACCTGTCACTGTAAATAGAGTTTGTAAACTGTACATTATGTTGTATGTCATCCTTATTGTTGTTCTGTAGTTTTTATGTTACATGTGTAACTAATGTCCTGCAGGTCACCCTTGAAAAAGAGATCTTTTGATCTCAAGGGGTTAAATAAAGGCTACAAACAAACAAACAAAAAGTAGCTCAACAGCCAAAAAAGTGTGGGCACCCCTGCTCTAAAACAACGCCACGTGGTGTGATTCAAATTTGGATATTCAGCATGAAATGAACAGCTGTTCTCAGGATGTCTTGCTCGCCACAAAACACACACATCTAATGGTTCTAAATAAGCTATTGAAGAATTTGATATAACTGGCTTCTTCTCACCTTTTGTATTTGGGCCATTGTGTGTCTAGTGGTTCGCAGAATCTCCTTTGAAGCTAGCCGGTTCCTCTCCCGGGGTAGTGTATCACGTCGGGGTCACTATTAGGATATTCCTTGTCCTCGCGTCCAAGAGAGAAACTTAAAATAAAGAGACCAATGGAGTCTCTGGCATAAGGTTCAAATGGGTACTTTAATTAAGTAACGTGGTATTAGAACAAACAGAAGGTAACAAAGAGACAATTGCCAGCGTTGCCTTGGTGTGGCTGCAGCCAAGAAGGAAGGGGCGAGCTGCTGCTCAGCAGCCTCCTTATATGCTCTCCTGCTGTGATGGAAGGGGAGGCCCCCGCCTTAGTCTTCAATGTCCGACATCGCGTCAAACAGAGGATTTCGACATTTTACATTCATTGCTTACATCCACACGCCTTTTCTCCTCCTAATAATACTGGAAATACTTTACGGCAGTTATCATTTACGGTAGTTCCGGATGTTGTCATATGCTACCCACGTCTGTAAACAAAACGTATTAAAATAAACTGTCTTCATTTAATATTCAGCAATAATAATATCTCGACATCTATAGATGTAGTGTTAAAATCAGTAGGTTTCGGTGTGCAACACTCCGTGTCATTTCACTTCTATATTCACTTCTATAGGAAAAGGAATATTAGCCACATGCTAAATGCTAACCGGAGATGAAGGACTTTCAGAATAAAAGCTTGGCATTAAGATTGTGCGAGAACTTCTGTTTTTTTAGAATAAAACAGCATTTAAGCTGACGATATGTTTAAACCAAATTATGCCATAAAACATTGATTTTAATTTCTAACAGCGTCACTCTGGACTCTAGCCTCACCTTCAACTCCCACATCAGGTCAACTGTCAAAACTGCTTTCTTTCACCTTCAAAACATCTCCAGACTCCGGCCCTCTCTCCCCGTTGCAGAAACATTAATACATACCTTAATCTCCTCTCGCCTGGACTACTGCAATGGAGTTCTGTTCGGGGTCACCAGCAAAGCCCCGGACAGGCTCCAGTACGTCCAGAACTCTGCAGCCAGGCTCCTCACCCACACTAAGCCCTGGCAACACATTACCCCCACCCTCATCCACCTTCACTGGTTCCCGGTCAAGTCACGTATCCAGTACAAACTCCTCCTGCTAACCTACAAATCTCTCCACTCCCTAGCCCCTGCATACATCTCTGACCTCCTTCAGCCCTACACCCCCTCTCGTCAGCTGCGGTCCTCCGACAACGGGCTGCTCTCCATCCAGCGCTCAAAGCTGAAAACCTTTGGCAACAGAGCCTTCAATGTCGCAGCTCCCACCCTCTGGAATGCTCTCCCCTCTGCTATCTGGAATGCAGACACTCTGGACACTTTCAAAAAACAACTCAAACACCATCTGTTCACTCAGGCCTTTGGCCTCAGCTAAAATGCAGTACCCAGCAACCTGTTATTTTTCTAACCTGTTACTATTATTATTTTTGATGTTTTGTTTCCCATTGTAAAGCATCCTTGGGTCTCTTGAAAGGCGCTATACAAATTAGTATTATTAAACTGGTCTCCTCCATATCCATACCAGTTACCAAAAGGACTCATTGGCACTAAGAGCACAGCACAAGTGAGCATAAAAGAAACACAATTTAATTATCTGTTGGACACAGGTTCACAGGTGACTACAGTTCCCCATTTTTTCTACGGCAAGCATCTATCCGATCAAGAAACCAAACCTTTAATGGATATTCTTGAAATTGAAGGAGCCAATGGTCAAACTGTGCCATACATGGGCTACATTGAGCTTGACCTTACTTTTCCTGTTGACTTTGTTGGTGAACCGGTTGAAGTACACACGCCTGATGTTAAAGATTCTCTGTCGTTTGTGCTTATTGGAACTAACACATTGGATGTCCTTTATGAAAAATACTTGGATCACAACGTGCCAGAAAATCCTCGTCTTCCTTATGGATACCGAACTGTGTTGAAAATCCTGGAACTAATGCACAAGCAGTCAAGAAATGGTTATCATGGCATTATCCGAATGCATGGAAAGAACCCACAAACTATTCCAGCAGGAGGAACTGTTGTCCTGGAAGGAGTTGTCGCTTCACAGTTTTTGTAGTCGAAGAAATCTGTCCTTGTTGAGCATCCGTCTTCTTTCTCTTTGCCTGGCGGCTTGATGGTTAAATCCTGTCTGGTTGACCTTCCCAGACTTCAGCCATGCCAGTTGCCAGTAGTCATTACAAATGAATCCGATCACGATATCGTCATCGCTGCGAGATCTGCGGTTGCAGAATTAAGTGCTATTCAGACCATCTTAAAGGAGCACAGCGTTTCTGATCCAATTCAAGCCTCATCATCAGACGTTGGATTCTCAAAACTTCAGAGTTTCGACTTTGGTGACTCCCCACTCTCACCTGAATGGAAAAATTGCATTACGGAAAAGCTCAATAGCATCCCACAAGTCTTTGCAAAACTGATAAAGTTACTCATCACATCAAACTTTCAGAAGAAACCTCATTCAAGCACAGAGCAAGACCAATCCATCCTCAAGACATCGACGCTGTACGGAAACATCTTCAGGAACTCCTTGAATCAGGAGTAATCCGGGAATCTGAGTCTTCCTTCTCATCACCCATTATTTTACTCTTGTACAGCGATTACCGTAAAGGCGCTATTAATCGCGCACTCAAAAATGAATAGCTGCTGATTTGACCAAGCGAACGCGAGAGACGGCTGAGTTGACCGCAGTTATGCAACCGAAGCTAATCTAACTATCTTGACTACAAGTTGCTATCCTATTGTGGCATAAGCTGTTTTCTACAGGCATATTTTACCTTTTCATTATGATTCTACTTGTGATAGTCGGACATGACAACCTGTGCAGCCCATGTATTGATTCTATCTGATCTGCTATAATACAAAACAAAACTTCTGCCTGCTCTCCACAATGATCAATGACAGTGAACGGATGGTCAAAGTAAGGTACAAATAAACAGAATCACACGAAGCCTGGTTAGTGTTGCCTGACTTTATAAAGTGTGTTATTTTTGTATGAGTCTGTGGTTGCGTTCAAGTCACTTTGCTCAGCGCTACTGCTTGTTACAACTTTCATGTTCTGTACTCACCATAAACTGTTATTATGGCTCAGGTTAATCTCGCCCCCTTCCGACGTGAACGTGGTTCTTGGTTCTTGCCGGGCAGCCAAGAACCGGTTTTCGGTGTTTAGAGCCGGCTCCGCTGCGGCTGAAACAGGAAGAACCAGAGCTAAATCAGGCTGTAGCCCGGAACTGGCTCTGAAAGCGGTTTGGTGGAAAAGGGGCAGAACCAGAGAATAACCAGTTAAGCACCAGAAAAGCACAAGAACGGTTCTTGAACCGGTTTGGTTTATTGGCAGTTTGCAAACCACTTAAGAGTACTGGAGTGTGAAACAAGAGCAATTGAGTCAGTGGTGTGGTGCTGTTGATTTGGTATGGATCTGTGAGCTAACCACGCCCTGTTCATTTGCATATAAGAAATGGAAATGTCCCCTGAAATAAATAAACGTGTCATTATGAAATAAAAGTCCCCTGAAATAAATAAACGTGTCATTATGAAATAAATAAATGTGTCATTATGAAATAAAAGTCTCTTGAAATAAAAGTCCCATGAAATAAATAAATGTGTATTTAAATGTACATGTGTACATACATATTTATTGCCTCATTTATTTATTTCAGAATGTATTTCATAGGCATATTTATATATATATATATGTATTTATTTAATTTTTGCTTAAATGGCATTCCATATCAAGCATCCCCCGTCTCTCTGACAATCACAGAGCTGCACAGTAATGCTGGTCGGTGTGCGGGCCTGTGGTTGGGGGAGCAGAGGGGGAGGGCTGGAGAGTGTGTGACGTTGACCCTGCTGTGCTGTGTCTGAGTTAGTGAGTGGAGTACTAGAGTGACGTTGAACCTGCGACCTGTAACCTGTGACCTATGAACCTGTATGCTACCAAAGGAGCTATTAAACCTAAGAACTTGAGGCCTGTTTCCGACTCCTATTGTGGAACATTACAATAATATAAAAGTGTGCCTTGGAAATATTTGTTTCCATATATGGTGACCAAACCGTTTGAGACCCACTGAGATAACTTAAGACTAAAGTTAACTGTGTAAACATTACATTACCTGAGCTGAAGTTATCAGAGCCTCTCAGCCTATCCGTTATCATAGCTAGCTAGCACCAGATGCTAACAACCATCACATAACTTCCATGCTCACGTTAACGTTAGCTGATTCTACTTTTGGCTAACTTAGCTTTGCTATCATTATTCCTAGTTAAACATAGTAATCTTAGTCACTGTAATATACCACAAAATAAAACAACATAATATATCCCAAAATAAATATCCTTTTGATATCTGAATACTCACCTTTATTAGCCTGTCTGTAGGAAAAAATGGATGTTGTCAGTGATGCAGTGACGAGTCCTAATGCCCGGAAGTGAGTTAGCATTTTACCACTACCGGTTCCCTCGTCTCAGAGCCAATGGGATTTCTCCATAGGATTTGGGAAAATAGCTCGAAATAAGGTCTATGGTTGACACACATTTAAGAGACGGATCACGTGTTGTTCTAATCTACAACATTAAATACATCAGCAGTGACCCCACTGGTGATTTTTGAAGAGTGTATGTGTCAGTGGCGAACCGTGTCTATCACCCCCCCCCCCCCCCCCCCTCCCTCAGCGGCATTATAATGTCCGTCTTTTCACTGAATTGTCATCTTGAAAAGGGTACTCACAACAATTCCGCAACAACTTCATCTTCACCTGTTGCACTTGTCATTTCAACGTTAAACTCGCGGGCCTTCTATACTTCATTCACACCAACGCAACTCCGGTTCAATAGTAGGTAGCTGGTCTCTTCAGTGGACCACTGCTGCTTGTTAAGTTTCTCCATCGTTGTGTACAAACTGGATAAAACGCGGGCTTTTTGTTGTTGTTCAGGAGTTGATCCCGCCCTTGCCCCCGCCTCGACGTAAGCGTGACGTATGCGGTGCTTTCGCTCTGGCCGGAAACATTTTTGGTGCTTGAAACAAACCGGATTCCGGAGCTAAGAGGTTGCCCCGCTGCGGTGTGAACAGGAAAACCCGGTGCTTGTCAAGCTCCAGCTCCGAACCGGCCCGAAACACCGTTGGTGTGAATGAGGTACTAGAGTACCCTGGAACCGAGGAAAACTCTGAAAGAATACGCCCATTGGCTACAAATCAATATATGATTGGTTGATCAAACTGTCAGTCCAAATGTACGCTCTCATTCAGTGCAACGGCCAGGGCATTCTATCAAGGATGTAGAATACCTTGGTTGAAGGATATTCTACCCAGAGACCCAGAACAAGATCTGATTGACTGCTTTCTTTTCTAACACAAAACCACTGAAATGCGTAGTGCATGGTCCGAGAAGGACAAACAAATCAACGTAACACTGTAATATTACAGATCAACAACACAAATATGATACTCATTTATTCATTTTATATACATTTTATTAAAAACATTTACATAATTAAATCGATTTTTTGTTTGTTTTATCTGAGTGTTCCAGGGTATTCTCTGAATACCTTGAAGGCCCTGACGGTTCGCCACTGGTATGTGTCTGAAAAATGATGGTTGTTAACAAGTGGCTGAATAGGACGTTGTACGTCATTACGCCCAACACGTAGGCCTGTCACGATAATTAATTTAGTTGGACAATACATTTTCCCGGAAATTATTGCGATAAACGATAATATTGTCGGCACCGTTGTAAGACCATTTTAGACCACTAACATAATGATAATATATAATAATAATTCAAGTACATCCTTTCAAACAGAACTTTGTATTGAACATTGAACTTTGCAAATGAAATGTGAAATAATATTCAAATATATAAATACATTTAATTATAACAAATTCATTCAAATCACACACAACCAAAACAATCGTCTATTAAATAGACTCAGGCTGGAAAACAGAGCTCTCTCTCATACTGTATATATATGAGCACACATTGTCTCACAAGCAAAAAAAAACCTCATTAAAACAACAGTCAAGTGTACAGTACACTGTCCATACAAAGACCCAGATGCCTCAACAGGCCATATCCAAATCTGTACAGTATTTCAAAGATTTCGAGCAAGGAACACCAACATGTTTACATTGTCGGGCAAATGGATCTTTGATTGCATTCTGTTGGGAAGGTGGGGGCTCTCGTGCTGACGTGTTTGCTCCCAGCTGGGAACACGGAATGGGTAGGTTGTGTTTCAGGTGCAGTTTAAGGTTGGTCGTATTGCTAGCTTTTGTTGCTAGCTTTTTAAAACAAATGCAACACACCGCTCGGCTCATTCAAGTCCGTAGGTTCGCTTCGTTGATTTGGCTTAAATCCAAAATATTCCCACACCGGAGATGTGGTATTAGGTTTTGCAACCACTTCCATTTAACTTCAAATTTCCCTCGAGTAAGTCACACTTTGTCTCCTGCTTGTCTCTATATTATTCATTTGGCTGCTACATGCTGCACGCGGAGTGTCCTGACCTGGCTGTGTCATGAGCTGTGTGTGAGCTCCGCCCCTCACAGCGCGCCGGGCTGGCAGCCACAGCGCTCCTGGCTAAAATGCTGGTCACATCCTTATGTAAACAAACACGCATGTAAACGGCAATTTATCGAGCTCAGAAAAGTTATCGAGTCCATTTTTATTTATCGTACGATAAGTCAATGTATTGATTATCGCGACAGGCCTACGAACCCGTCATCATCCCTGCACCGCTGACGTTCCTGTGGGTCGTAACTGAAAACGATCCTGGGGGTCGTAACGGTATACAGGCTGACACTCCCGTTGATTAAAAACGCTCCTGTGGGTCGTATTATGGGTCGGAACAATCAACCTATTTGGTCGTATGAGTTGGAGGACTTGTTGGGGACTGGTGAGAGCGGGAGAAACACACAAGGGTAGGGAGTCAAGGAACCTGGAATGAGACATAACAGGTGAGTGTCAAAATAAAACAGGTAGTGGGAGACAATACAAAAATGTACTAAACAAAAACATGAAACATGACTAGACTCAACACTTGACGGGACACAACAAAGGGTAGGTATGAAAAAACTAAAAAAGGGCACAAGCTGTAAAGGTAAAGTGTTCTAGCATGTAATGCAGCCTTTCTGGCACTGCATCATGTTTCAACTTATTTTAGCAATTTTGCTACTTTTTGTTTTGCACTTTGGTGTAAAGAGAGGGATTTGACTATAGATATAGTCCACAAGCAATCATTCCCAGCCATCATCACACTTCTTAAACAGGGATTATCCAAAACAAATCTTGAAAAAGTACTTAAATGCATACCTTGAAGAGTGTATCCTTTTAAAATTCCCTATCCCTCCACTGACTGATGCTGCCATTTGGAAGAGATGCAGATATCCGTGGCAGAACCTTACATCAAGAGATTTAAGGTCATCACATACTTATGAAACTTAAAGGGATAGTCAAGGACAAGACAAATACTCAGAAATCCTATCTTTAACAATGTTGAATAAATGACAGTGCAGTGACCTCGTGTTGACTTGGCTGCTGACTTCAAGTGTGTGCTGCAATGAGAAAAAGAGGCTGATGTTGCATCAGTATGCTAGGTGCAAGCACTGCATCATTTAAACACAGACCATACATGCTGTCTGGTAGGAGAGGGCTGTGAGTGATGAAGAGAGACCAGAGAGGGGGATGTGCTTCTCGCTTTCTAAAACCCTCCATTAGCTGTCTCAAGAGGAAAACCAACACATACTTTTTGGGTCTGCTTGTGTGTTAGTGCACACTAACACACATTAAAGGCTTCTCAATTATCTAATTTCCCCTCCTCGAATCCTCTGTCCTCCGATAGTGACCCGGAAATGGATTCCAGCGTGCCATGTTGAAGGACATCTAATTTCTCTAAATGCACATCGAGGACCGAGCATCGAGGAGACACTGATGGTTCCTCCACAGATGTATTTCCGGCAACAGTAATGTTTCAAAAAGTCGTGACGCACGGCCGGACTTATCTCAGCCAATGACAGCTCTGCATGCATCCCCTGGATATTATTTTATTAACTGCTTTCATCGCGATGCGATGTTTACAGTGAGAACAGCTGTGAGGTCCGTGCAGAAAGCAGGGCAGTGTGTATATATCACTCAGTATAACATGCCTACATTACTTTCTTTATTTGTATGCTTTAGTTTAGTAGATATCTACAAACAAAGAGTCGATATTTTTCTAAAACCATTTAGTGCTTCACATAATAAAATACACAACGGCTGTTTTACGGCGGAATTCAAAGTAAATATATAAGTGGTCATGAACACAGTTCATGTCCATCAGACAGAGGGCTGTGCCTCCTGTCATCATTAACGGACGTCTCTTTAAAATGACCGCTCAGAGGAGAGGATTTCTCATTTCTCTAAATGCCTGCTGCTTCCAGTCCTCTCTCCTCGGTTCCCCTCCTCAGAGGTTTCTCAATACTCTAATTTCCCCTCCTCGACTCCTTTCCTCGACTCCTATCCTCGATACTTAGTCCCGCCCGCAGGAGATGCGAGCGGAGGACTGAGGAGGGGGACCGAGGAGAGAGGAGGGGAAGCAGCAGGCGGTTAGAGAAATGAGAACTCCTCTCCTCTGAGCGGTCATTTTAAAGAGACGTCCATTAATGATGACAGGAGGCACAGCAGCCCTCTGTCTGATGGACAGATGTGTTCATGACGACTTATATATTTACTTTTAATTCATTGACAGTGCGGTATAATGAGACAATAACAGGCTACAGATGCGGACATATACACACACTATATACAATTTCAGAATCAAATAAGTATGAGAGCACTCTCATAATAATGTAACACAATCAGAGACTGGATATATCTCCTCCCCCCTCTCTCTCTGGTCGCTGAAATCTGAAATGGGGAATTGAAATTACGGGCCAAAAGTTGTATTTGCAAGTATTAAAAGTAAGCATAGGACACCAAACCAACTGAGACCCGTCTGTCCACCGCATCTATGCACTGTACAACACACACACCTAGTACATACTGTACCACACACACCTACAGCTCCTAAAGCATAATCAGGCTACAGCCATTGTGTATTTTATTATGTGAAGCACTAAATGGTCTGAGAAAAATATTGACTCTTTGTTTGTAAATATCTACTAAACTAAAGCATACAAATACAGAGAGTAATGTAGGCCTGTTATACTAAGTGGTATATATTTACACACTGCTCTGCTTTCTGCACAGACCTCACAGCTGGTCTCACTGTAAACATCGCGTTGCGATGAAAGCAGTTTCTAAAATAATATCCAGGGGATGCATGCAGAGCTGTCATTGGCTGAGATAAGTCCGGCCGTGCGTAACGCCTCCACCGTTCCCGGAAATACATCCGTGGAGGAGCCGTGGAGGACCCATCAGTGTCTCCTCGGTTAGAGCTCCTCCAGAGAGCCTCCTCGATGCTCGGTCCTCGATGTGCATTTAGAGAAATGAGATGTCCTTCAACATGGCACGCTGAAATCCATTTCCGGGTCACTACCGGAGGACCGAGGAGGGGAAATTAGAGAATTGAGAAGCCTTTAATGTGCGTGCATTATGTGTGTGACAGGAATATTGGCATACGAGTTGCCTGTTGGTGGCGCAATTTATCTATTAAACATTGTGAAGCTGACCGTTGAGCGGCCCGACCAAGCAAGGAGGCAGAGGCAGAGAGTTAAAATATAACCCGGTGTGGGCATTTATTAATCATGGCCACATGATTCACAGCCTTAATATGACTGTTACCCCGTGAACACAGTCACCAGCAACAAGGATCTCACACCTAACAGGAAAAACAGAGCCTAAATACCCACAGACTAATCAAGCCGGTGTCTCACTTTAATCATGACGTTCTGACGGAGAACACGCAGCTCTGCACTCACAGTTATCGGTGCATTTTGAGGGTGAAAACACACGCAGTTTACCGGAGAAAACACATGGAGTTTACCGGAGAAAACACACGGAGTTTACCGGAGTAAACACACGGAGTTTACCGGAGAAAAGACCCAGAGTTTACCGGAGAAAGAGACAGGCATTACGTGAGTGGGTTGAGGAGAGCTAGCTGCTAACGGAGCTAACAGCAGGAAGAGCCGACAATCAGACAAATCTCTAGCGACAACAACAACAACAAGACATGCCGGGAAATAATCCAAAACAGAAGAAAGACGAGCAAGAGAATGAAGAAGATAAAGGGAAGATGAGGCTCGTAAATCAAACAGCTATACAGTTTGCCGGAAATGAGCCACCTGACAATAAAAAAAGAGGGAGGTAACGATGTAACAAATGTCAATAAAACAGCAGATGAAGACTCCTGGGTATGTAATATCTGCCAAGTCATATTCAGTGAGGTCAGCACAAAGATACTAGAATGTGAAAATTGCAATAAACACACATGTGCAAAATGTCTGAAACTAACAAATGCACAGTATGCAGTCACACGGCGTGATGACTTGATGTGGCTGTGTAGTAAGCAATGCCAGGATAAAACCCGCAAGGCACTGAAGGATTCAAAACCAGAGGAACTGTTGGAAAACAATAAACAACAAGAAACAATTTCATCACCTGAATTAGTAAAAAGATTGGACGCACTAGAGGAGATGATAATTAAGCAAGCAGAGAAACAACAAAACTACACCAGAGAGCTTATCACACAGCTCATCTCCCAAGACATACAGGTGAGCCCACCTAAGGAGGGAGACAGTGACTCTGTAACTGAGGATGATACTTCACCTACGTGGTCAGATGTTGTCAGGAAGAAAACAATACACGATAAGGTACTAGTCAAATCGGCAATCAGGGAGTTTACGAGAGAACAACAGTCAGAAGAGAGCAGAGAGAAAAACATTGTTATACACAGATTACAAGAAAGTGAGGACGAAAATATAGATGCCAGGAAACGGCATGATGAAGATACGATAAACGATCTGATAAAAAACGAGTTGGGAATCGAAGGGGTTTTGGTATCAAAGGTGATACGCCTCGGGACGCGAGAACCGGAAAAAAACAGACCAATGCTGATTGCCACAAATTCCACTTTCGAGAAACGAAAAATAATGTCAAGTCTCCACAAATTGAAGAACGCATCAGCAAAGTTCAAGTTAATAAGTGTGGCAAACGACCTCTCCAAAGAAGAACGGGAACAGAGGAACGACCTTGTCAAGAAAGCAAAAATCAAAATGGAAGAGGACGGAACGAACATGTGGCGGTTCAAAATACAAGGACCAGTGTGGGACATGAAAGTTGTTTGGCAAAAAATCAAACCAAATTAAAACATGACAGAACCCACAAATACATAAATAATAACAACTCAGAGAGTAGTAGAGGACTTTCTAAGGGCCTTCAATGTCTTTACACTAATGCAGATTTTGTTATGAATAAGAGAAATGAACTGGTAGCAAACATTGATAAATATGACCCAGATATTATAGCTATTAGTGAAGCATTTCCAAAAAACCCACAAGTACCAATCCAGTTATGTGAATTGAACATCAGTGGATATGACATTTTCAGCAATCTAGATGAGGGTAGAAGAGGTGTCTGTATCTACACGAAATCCTACCTCAGAGCAGTACCTAAGAACTTGAAGGGCTGTACATCTACAGAATCTGTGTGATGTGAAATACAACTCCGCAATACGGACCGTCTTCTGGTTGGATGTGTCTACCGGTCACCAAACTGTCAAGATATTGGCAACTCTGAAACTAGAAGTTTAGTTGACGAAGCTTCCTCACTAAACCGCAGCCACGTTTTAATTATGGGAGACTTTAACTATCCTGAAATTGGTTGGCAACCCATACGGGCACCAGAGAGTGAAAACCACCCTGCATCCATGTTCCTTGAATGCTTGAGAGACTGCTACGTATTTCAACATGTAACAAAACCAATTCATGCAAGAGGAAACCAAACCCCACACGTGCTTGACCTAATTATCACAAATGAGGAGGGAATGGTTGAGGATCTATGCCATGAAGCACCACTAGGAAAAAGTCACCATGACTGCCTGTCTTTCAAATTTCTATGCTACCATGAGATATGCGACAATCCAAACCGCAAGTTCATCCTTGATAAAGGAAATTATGAAGGCCTGAAACAGGAAATTATTGGGACAGACTGGGCACAGACCTTTGAAAACAAGTCAGCTTCAGCACAGTGGGAGGCCATGGAAGAAAAGATCCTAACAAGTTGCAAGAGGCACATCCCTATGTCGTCGGGAAAAAGTAAGAAAAATCGCTCTACTCCGGAATGGATAAATGATAGAATTAAACATCAAATCAAATCAAAAAGTGCAGCTTACACCTTACAAAGGTTATCTGGTACAGAGAGTGACCGTTGTTCCTATGCAAAATTGTGCAACCAAGTTAAATGGGAGTGTCGGAAAGCTAAAAGAGAGCATGAAAGAGAAATTGCAAAGGAAGCCAAAGAGAATCCGAAAGCTTTTTATAAATATGCCAGAAGCAAGCTAAAAGTCAATGCCACAGTCGGAGATCTGAAAAAGGCTAATGGCAGCCTGGCTCAAAATGACAAGGACAAAGCCAATACACTAAATTCCTTCTTTGCTAGTGTGTTCACAAAGGAGGATACCTCATCAATACCAGACTTCCAGGACAGACCATTTAATACTACACTAAATAAATTGGACTTCACATCTAAGGACATCCATAAAAAACTATCGAACTTAGATGCCTCAAAAGCATCAGGACCGGATGGCATCTATCCCAGGATTCTCAAAGAACTGTGTGACTGTGAAGTAAAAACTTCTTTGCAGCAATGTTGAGCGCATCATCAAATGAGGGAAACTGGATTCGCCTGTCAATACACTGATATTTATTGAGAGACAGACAATTACATACGGCCGGGAAATCATCCTAGTTTCACACTGTCCTTGTGCTCCACCAAGGTAATCTCTGCCCCAAAAGACACAAAACATCTAACCAACACGAGGAGAGGCGGGCTCCCAGAAAGCCCGCGTATACCTAATTAGTAGCAGATGTGAGACAATAGTCTACTTGTCTCAAAGAGATCCAGACAAGCCTCAACCTACACAGGGGTCTTTGACTGACTACAAGCAGATGTTTGCAGTATCACAGACTCTAAGGAACCATAAAAGACTCTATAAACAGATCAGATGAAAATATTCTCTTACAGTGACGAACTAGATGAACCCTTACTTACCATATTAAAAAAATCGCTTGATGAAGGTGTGGTACCACAGCCTTGGAAGGATGGTCATGTAACTCCTATATTCAAAAAAGGTGACCGAAGCAATCCTGGAAACTATAGGCCTGTCAGCCTTACAGCAGTAGTATGCAAACTCCTTGAATCCTTGGTGCGTGATGCCATCATAGAACATCTTGACTCAAACAACCTATTATCAGACCGCCAACACGGCTTCGTCCAGGGCAGATCCTGTTCAACCCAACTCCTGGCCTGCCTTGACATATGGTCTCGTACCCTTGACGAAAGAGGAAGTCTCGATGCCATTTATTTGGATTTCCAGAAAGCATTTGATACTGTACCTCACAAAAGATTACTGAATAAGCTCTATGGGTATGGTATCCGTGGAGACATACTCACCTGGATCTCAGACTTTCTCAAAAACAGGCGACAGAGAGTCTTTGTTAACGGGAAACCATCTGGATGGTGCCCAGTTCTCAGTGGAATTCCACAAGGTAGTGTCCTGGGTCCTGCACTGTTTGTCCTCTATATCAACGACCTACCGGATAATGTGAGCTCCAGGGTCCAGATGTTTGCAGATGATACTAAAGTCTTCAAGGAAATTAAGTGTAAAGAGGATGCAGAAAAACTCCAGTCAGATCTCAGAGAAATACAAAGATGGTCCGAGTGTTGGCAGCTCAAATTCAATGCAGCAAAGTGCAAAGTAATGCACTTAGGTTTTCTGAATAAAAAATATGAGTATAATATGGGTGATAATTCAAACACTATAAACCTATCCGAGACTCAGAATGAAAAGGACCTTGGTGTGAATGTTGATAATACCCTGACATTTAGTGACCATATCCGTCGGGCAAGTAACAAAGCCAATGGTATCCTAGCAATGATCCGCAGATCATACACTTATTTGGACTCTGACGTAGTACGTAGTTTATACATCTCTCTTGTACGACCACTCCTCGAGTATGGGAATGTCGCTTGGTCCCCCATGTACAAAAAGGATGCTGAGCTCATCGAGAAAATACAGAGAAGGGCAACGAAGCTGGTTCCAGAACTAAAGGACCTACCATATCAAGAACGACTGCAACGTCTTAAAATCCCGAGTATGTATTATAGAAGGGCGAGGGGAGATATGATCGAAGTTTTCAAATATCTCCACAACATCTACAAAACATCATGCCCACTACAACGGGATTATAACACCAGGACTCGTGGACACTGCCTCAAGTTGAAGAAACAGTACTCAAGACTGGCTATCCGCCGCAACTTTTTCAGCCTGCGTGTGGTTGACTTGTGGAATGATCTGCCAGAAAGCGTTGTCACATCCAAGACGGTTAACTGTCGCAAATCCCGCCTCGACCACTACTGGTCAAACATCACCTTCACTTTGGACTATGTGACTGTTGCCAGCATCCATAGTAAATAAAGAATCAGTGATCTACTCATTTATTTATGAGTGACTAAAAGGCCTTAGGCCTATTACAGCTGTATCCTATTGATTGATTGATTGAAGCCAACAAGACACAGGTGAGTGGGGAGGAGACAACACAGGACACCAGGTGAATACAATCACCAGCTACAGACAAGACGGGAGGGGGAACACTTTTCAAAATAAAACAGGAAACAGAGACAGACAAACTAACACATATCGACAGATCGTGAAAAATTGTTGCATAAATTACATATATTCCCATGCTTCCTGTGCAATGTTTTAGTTAGGAACAAAGCAATATTCTTCGCCAATAATGAAGCTATATTATCCGTAACGGAGGCCGAGATCTATGGCCCCAGAGATCACCTCCGTTACAAACATATTGTCTAATAATCAGGGTGGCAATGCACATTTTTTATCTGCGTTTCATCCGACCCTTATAGTATTCAGAGGGGTGACTGACCTCATGTTGGTTTGTGATTGCAGCCTCAGGCGAGTTAATTTTCTTAAAAGTGCCCTCAGGGTGAGTTATTCCCTCTAACCTTGTGCATTGTCGTTGCACACATAATTTATTGTTGGCAATCTCTTCCGGCTCAACAGAAATAATTCCCCTTTAAAAGTCTGGTTTAAAATTGATTTTAAACTTGTAACATTCTTCATTTCTTTGGGGGGAAAAATACTTTTTTTCAAACATTCACATCAACAGTTTTTTTTTTCTTGTTTGTTTGTCAGAAAGAAAAGTCAAGAAGACATGTTTTTAACAAACATCAATATGACGTTTTTTATATGTCTACATTTGTCCTTTGTACACTTACTGTATATGTGAAAGCCATCAGGGTAAAAGCTGGATTCAATTAACTCAAGAGCCTGTTTTAACACCACAGAGAGGTACAAACATCAATGTATGTCAAGTCTTTTTAACACAAAACTCCAAAATAAGATGTATAAATATGGGTAAAAGCCATTAAGTTCTTGAGTGCAGCATTGTGTACAGTAAAACAGAAGGTATTAAAAGTGGCTGAGATAAAGGGCGAGGTTCTGTCAGGAGGCTTAAATATCAGGAGTTGACTTTAGAGATTATCTGACTCATTTGCATACAGACACTTCTGACAGAATCGATAAATCACAGAGCTCTCAATCTCACACACACTTATATGAGAAGGAAGTGCCACTTGCTCGAGAGCAGGGGTATTCAACTAAATTTCAACGAGGTCCAGTTAGAGAAAATCTCCCCATGCAAAGGTCCGGAACTTCAAAATGTCTAACTTGCTTTATGAATTAGTGTGATATATATTGAAGTAGCCTGTAGCTTTATCAACGTCTGCATGTAATCAACAACTGACTGCCAATCAAATAAAGAAAGTACAATTCATAAACAACAATATGTATTGTCAATGAACATTGAACTATACAGATATAGGCCTACAGTAAAATACTGTTGATATGTGTAATGTTCCTCTCGGGCTGCATTTACAAATAAAATATAGAAAATAAATAAAATAGCTTTTGAAAATGTGTGCATCTTAAAAGTGCTTAATTTTAGATATATAAAGTGTAGCAGCTTGAGTTTCCCTTTTTCTTTGTTAACCGTTTCACATCATTACTTAAAGGTGCGCTCGAATTTGAAAATACGCAGGCGGAACAAATCTGTCACTTCCTTTCAGAGCCCATCCTCCAACACACACGAACACGCACATGACCAATGAGGGCACGAGATAAGTTTGTGCACAGATGGATGGCTGACAGGCAGGTAGGCCATCCAGTTATTTTAGCCGGCCCGGGTAAAATGATTGGTCGTGCTTTGTACAGTACTACGGCTTCCATAGATGACATTTTTTTATGGATTTTTTGTCAAAGCACTTAAGATATTCATTGCTATCGGGATGTTAAGAGCATTCCATGGAATATAACAAAAAGTGTATCTAGAGCCGGTTTCTCAAACGTACCTACCCCACCTTTAACAGTTTCAGACGATTATAGAACAATATCAGTCTTTACACATCATAACAATTGAACAGTTTTTAAAGTTTCTCTTTCTTTCCCTCTTACATTGCAGTCCCTCACTCACTTTTTTTTATTCAGTGCGAGAATTGAGCTGGAGCTTGTCCTGCCAGGAGTTTAAATCTGGGCTGAAATGGTGTCGGGGCCATTCTCATACACACATGCAGGTGCTCAGTGGTTAGCCTCGGTTAGCCTGCCCTGGAACAATATTTATTTTGTGTGACCTCAGTGCTGACTTGAAAGGGAATGTTTGGTCAAATACTTTTTGTCTCATAGTGGCGTTTTAGCACTTTTAATGAGCGCCACGGTCTCTGAACAAATGAGACACACTGGTTCTGTGCTCCCAGTGGGCAGGATGAACATGAATGAGTCCGTCTACTCAGGGTTAAAAGCTCTGTTCTCACTGTCCACTTTCCTCTTCTTGGAGAGTGTTAAATGTTGTACCATTATGTGCGCCCTTGCTCATTGTGTCCTGCAGAGGGCAATGTTGTCTGCAGTGCGTCCAGGACGTGACGTCACTTACTATACCTTGCACTACCTGTGGCCTCTACCTTATCTGGTCAGATGTTGTTTGGATCGAATACAGAGCGGCAGCACAACCGCATCTCTCCTACCACAATATAAATAAATATGCCTAATAAAGGCTAAAGAAAGCTGTCTACTACTGAGTTCTATTAAATCTCCACCGCAACGCACTCCGCCTAACAGGTTATGGGCCCAGGAATGCCAGTCTAGAGCAACAAGGTAACAGAAGAACGAGCTGTTACGACCCCTCCACACCATGTGGGGTGCCGTCTGGTTGTGTGTGTGTTTGTGTTTGCAGGTTCCTTTGCCTGACGAGCTGCACCTGTTTGACGAGCTGCTTAAGCCTTGATGAGCTACACCTGGCCGGAAGCCTTCAAAAAAGAGCCCAGCCGGATACGTCATCTCTCACTCCTCTGGGCACTCTCTCTGCGCCAGCTTCAGGGACTTGTTGCTGGTGTCCATTTAGTGTTGAGTTTAAACAAAGAAACTATATATTCTTACCTCTCGTCTCGCCTCCCTGCTTTATGTTACAGCCCACGAGTCGGATTGTAACATATGGGGGCTCGTTGCTTTGGACCTGAGAGCGTTTGGTGTTGGATGTCCATTTTGGGGACGGATTGCGCGCAGCTGTTGTCACTGAGTGCAGCTGATTGTTTGGGAGTAGCCTGACGAGGGTAAGTGTGTCGTTGTGAATGACAGTAAGGGTGGCCCACGGATTATTTTATTCACGGCAGTCACGTACCGTTGTATTGTCCCTGTTAGGTTTCAGTACGGTCTCCCTTGGAGGTCGTAGGGGGGGCTATTAGTGTGGTGTGAAAGTGGTTAGAGCTATTAGCTCGGGAGCACGCCGAGGCTGCGGGTGGAGTTGGCGGTTTTTTCGGTTGCTTCGCCGAGCTTACGGTATTTAGTGCATAAGTACCCGCCATAACTAGCACCTAAAGACTAGCGTGGAGTTTAGTTAGTTTCTGTGAGGCAGTTAGAGGGACGGGCTGCGGCTGTGTAGTAGCGTGAGCGTGCACTCAGTGTTGTCATGATGGAGAGTGTGGAGGAGTTTGTGAGAGCGCCTACAGAGGAGCTACTGGAGGGCTTCTCCCGTGAGCAGCTGGTCTGTGTGGCTGAACGTTTCCGCTTGGATGTTGGGGATAAGAGGATGAAGGAAAACATAAGAGGGATTGTTAGGGCAAATTTGTTTGAGTTAGGTGTTTTCAAAGGAGGAAAACATACTGTTAATCCTAGCAGAGACAGTGGCAGTACGTCTGGCTGCAGTGATACAGGCCTGACTTTTGAACAGAGAAAGGAGTTGCTGTTGTTGCAAACAGAAATGGAGAAGCTGGCAGTGGAAAAAATAAGGGGGGAGGTAGACATTAAAAGGCTTGAGTTAGAGGAGCGGAGTTTGGGTTTTCCTGCTGGTGGTGCAAGTCAGGCCTCTGGTAGAGCAACTCCATTTGACGTTGCCGGTAATCTGCGGGTTGTGCCTCAGTTTAATGAACGAGATCCAGATAAGTTTTTCTCCTTATTTGAGCGTGTGGCTGAGAGCAGAGAGTGGTCAGATGATAATAGCACCTTATTGCTGCAGTGTGTGCTAACAGGTAGGGCCCAGGAAGCCTACTCTGCTCTGACGGTGGCAGAGAGCAAGGTTTATCTGACTGTTAAGTCTGCTGTGTTGAAGGCATATGAGTTGGTCCATGAGACCTATCGACAGAGGTTCAGGTCCTGGGAGAAGTCTAGCGGACAGACCCATGTGGAGTTTGCCAGGGATCTGGTTACTTTTTTCGGTAGGTGGTGTAACCCTTTGAAAGTGGATAGGTATGTCGCATTGTGTGAGTTGATGGTGTTGGAGCAGTTTAAAAATGCTGTACCCAGCCACATTGCGGTTTACATCAGCAAGCGTAAGGTGAGAACTGCTGCAGAGGCTGCTGCTCTGGCAGATGACTATGTGCTAACGCACAGGGGCGGTCGCGATTTCAGGGTCCAGGATGAAGGGGGTTATATTGTGCAGGGAGATGGGAAGAGAAAGCTAATCCGCACTGGGGTGAGCGTGAGATGTGAGGTCAGCCACAGGGTGAGCGTGAGATGCGAAGTCAGCCACAGGGTGATTCGGAAATCTGTCATTACTGCAGGGAGAGAGGACACTGGAAGGCTGACTGTCCAAAAGCTAAGGCTAAAAGGGGGAACTGTGTAGGCCAGTTTAACTCTGCTGCTTGTGCTGTGTCTGTGGTGCCGTTACCTGTCATATCTCCCTGTCAGCAGATTAATGAGCCATGCGGGTGGAAGAACCCACTGTTTTCTGCATTTGTGTCAACTGGATATGTGTCATTGGTGGGAAGTGACATCAGCGTGCCGGTAAAGATTTTGAGAGACACTGCATCGTATGACTCATACATTCTGAGCTCTGTGTTACCATTTTCGGACAAATCTGGAACTGGGGATTTTGTCCGGATGCGAGGGATGGGAATGAATATTGTGCCCGTTCCTCTGCATTCTGTTGTGCTTAACTCAGGTCTGGTGCAGGGTGAGGTCGCCATGGGGGTCCGTCCTGTAATGCCAATTGGTGGTGTGGATGTTATCCTGGGTAACGGCCTGGCTGGCAGCCGTGTGTGGGCTGAGGGTCCACCGCCTACCATGAAGTTATCTTCACCTACTTTGATTGTTAAGGCAGAGGAGAATGCCAAGTGCTCTCCTGCAGTGTTTGTGGCTTGTTCTGTGACACGGGCTGTGAGCCATGCACAGGAGGGATCTGAGCAGGGTGAAGAGGTCAGTGGGAGAGATTCTGTGGTTATTCCTGATTTGTTGTTGTCGGTATCCCGCAGTGAGTTGGCGATGGAGCAGAAAGCGGATGTCACCCTCAGTCCGTTTCTTTAGGCGGTTCTCTCCACCGAGGATGGAAATGGTGTCACCCGCTGCATGGGGGATTGCTGGTCAGAAAGTGGTGGTCACGTGGGAAAGGCTTTATTGGTGTGCCAGGGTTCCTGTCAGGTTTCGCGGGGAGGTTCTCAGAAAAGCGCATGGGCAGTCGGGACATCTGGGTGTCCGTAAAACATGTGGTTACCTGTTGCGGTATTTATTTTTTCCTGGGTTGAGGAGAGATGTGTCTCGGCATGTTAGATCATATCACACGTATCAGACGGGTGGGCCTGTTCGGCAGCGACCTGGGGGCCAGGTCTTGGGTTTGTTGCCGGGGGCTAGGTTGCGGTCTCTGGAGGGACACTCCGGGTTCTTCCAGGTGCTTGGTCAAGGGACTGGCCAGAGTGGTCTTCTGTCCACGCCAAAATATCGGAGAAGAGCTATAGCTATTTAGGTAGTTAACGGTGTTCTAGTGGAACTCCTTTCTTATGGGGGGGGGAGTGTGACGAACCCTCCACACCATGTGGGGTGCCGTCTGGTTGTGTGTGTTTGTGTTTGCAGATTCCTTTGCCTGACGAGCTGCACCTGTTTGACGAGCTGCATAAGCCTTGATGAGCTACACCTGGCTGGAAGCCTTCAAAAAAGAGCCCAGCCGGATACGTCGTCTCTCAATCCTCTGGGCACTCTCTCTGCGCCAGCTTCAGGGACTTGTTGCTGGTGTCCATTTAGTGTTGAGTTTAAACAAATAAACTATATATTCTTACCTCTCGTCTCGCCTCCCTGCTTTATGTTACAGCCCACGAGCCGGATTGTAACACTGACTATACCTTGCACTACCTGTGGCCTCCACCTTATCCGGTCAGATGTTGTTTGGATCGAATACAGAGCGGCAGCACAACCGCATCTCTCCTACCACGATATAAATAAATATGCCTAATAAAGGCTAAAGAAAGCTGTCTACTACTGAGTTCTATTAAATCTCCACCGCAACGCACTCCGCCTAACAGGTTATGGGCCCAGGAATGCCAGTCTAGAGCAACAAGGTAACAGAAGAACGAGCTGTTAGCCAAGAGAAGCTACTAGTGGGACCTGGATGAAGACGTTGCTGAGAGACTCCCGCGTAAACTGAAGACACAGTGTTTCTACAAGCTGCAACCCAATGTTTGGAGATAAGTGAACTGTATAAAGAGAAGACGTGTTAACGTGGATGCAACGTAAAAAATGGCCGGAGCAGGAACACCCCAGCAGATTTTATTCGATGGAACAGAAGATAAGTATGATCTGTGGGAGACGAGATTCCTTAGCCGTTTGCACATTTTGAAGCTAAAAGACACTATTTTGCGAGTGCCCACGGGTGAAGCCGCATCAGCTGCAGATCCAGGAAAAAATGAAGACTGTTATGCACAGTTAGTGAATGCCCTGGAAGTATGGAAGGAAAGCCCTGAAATTATTGAGGGAGCACTATTCAGGAAAAAGCAAGCCAAGGATTCTAAACCTGTATACATCATTGACCACCATACAAATGGCAGACAATGAAACTGTTACTGATTACATGATAAGGGCTGAGAATATAATTGCAGCTCTACGTGATGCAGGAGAGAACATGAGTGATGGGCTGCTTGTAGCCACCATTTTGAATGGACTGCCAGATTCATTCAGGCCACTGGCTGTCCATGTAACACAGAACGAGGACGATGTTACATTTAAAGACTTCAAGAGAAGACTGAGGGTCTATGAATAATCTGAGAAGATGAGGACGACTGGATCTATGGACAGTGTGATGAAGACTAACACAAGGCACCAAGACACACAGGAAGAATGGAGAAGCCACTCTGACTGCAGTGACTTGTTACAAGTGTGGAGAAAAAGTACACATTAGAAGCAACTGCACCCAGAAAGTGTGGTGCAGTCACTGCAAGAGCAACACACACACACACAGAGTCCCTGTGCAGGAAAAAGGGAAAAGAAGACGGAGCCAGGAAGGTTGCAGAGGAAGAAGAGGAGGACAACGGCGACGAGGATCATTGCTTCATGGCCAAGCAGGCAAACAGCGAGAGGCCATCAGCCAACGTAAAGAAGAAAGACATCATGGTGGACGCCGGAGCAACATCCCACATAGTGAACGATATCGCCAATTTCAAGAGCTTTGACAACACATTCCAGCCCGACACCCTTTCCATCGAGCTGGCGGATGGGACCAAATGCAGCGGGATGGCACAATGCAGAGGGACGGCGCTGATCTACCTGCTAGACAACGAAGGACGTCAACAAAGAGCACAGCTGCATGAGGCACTGTATATGCCGACGTATCCACACGATCTTCTCAGTGGCAAGAGCAACAAATGGAGGAGCAACAGTTACTTTCAAGAAGGGGGACAGCCACATGATCACCAAGAGTGGTAACAACTGGTTTGACCTCCATGAAAGTGGTAATCTATTTTACTTGCCAACTGTTAAGAACATTTTTGATAAATGTAATGTGTGCCACGACATGCAAACTTTGCATGACATTTTGGGACATTGCAATTATGAGGATGTACAAAAGTTACTGGGTGTGGTAAAAGGCATGGAGAAAAGAGGCAGTGCAGTCAGGCCAGCACAGCTGTGTGAAATGTGTACAAAAGGAAAATTCACCCAGACAAGGAATAGGGAGCCAGACAGAAAGGCTACAGAACCTTTACAGCTGGTCCACACTGATTTAGCCGGTCCTATGAGAACCCCAAGCTTAGAAGGGCACAAATATGCACAGTCTTTTACAGACGACTATTTGGGTGCCATAACTGTTTATTTTCTCAAATCCAAAAGTGATGCAATACATGCCACAGAGAGGTTCTTGGCAGACTCAGCACCTTATGGAAAAGTAAAATGTTTACGTTCAGACAACGGTGGCGAATTTACTAATAGAGAATTAAAATCACTGTTAACCAAAAATAGAATTAGACATGAGACATCTGCACCCTATTCACCTCACCAAAACGGCACAGCAGAGAGAGGTTGGCGAACCTTCTATGAAATGGGCAGGTGTATGCTGTTAGACAGTACAGTAAGTTGCCAGACACACTGTGGAATTATGCTGTACAGCCTATGTAAGAAACAGGTGTTACAGTAATCGCACAAAGAAAACACCTTATGAGATGCTCACAGGCAAGAAGCCAGACATGTCCACACTTCAGAAATGTGGATCTGTGTGTTTTGCTTACACACAAGAGAAGGGCAAGTTAGATTCCAGATGTGAGCAGGGCATTTTTATTGGATATGATAAGAACAGTCCAGCTTATCTTGTGTACTGTCCAGACACAGATAAGGTCCAAAATCACAGGTTGGTGAAATTCACAAACAAGACAGCCAAAGAGAAATAAACACAGACACCTGGGTCACACATTGCATGTCAGGACAGAGAGGTACACCCCAGGGTCCTTGACAATGATGATGAAAAAATGGGAAATGCATCAGGTCAAAGTGTTCAAGGTGATGTTTCTGTGGCTGAATGTGAACAGCCAGGCACTGAGAGTGAGGCTAGAAAGAACTAGGGCTGCACGATTTTGGGAAAAAATCTAATTGCGATTTTTCTGACAAATATTGCGATTGCGATTCGAATTGCGATATTTGTTTTTAAGCGACCCAACGGAAGTTTATTGTAAAATGCGGCCATAACTCCGGCTAGGAAGGTCTTATCAACGTACTCCCGTCTCTAGCCCCCGCAGCCCGAGCTACGAATGAAAAAACTAAACTTACATGAAACTTCCGTTGGGTTGCTTTAAAGTCAAGCTTCAGTTTAAGATTCACCCTATAATAGAAACATGTGATGGAGCATTACTAACCTGACCCAGATGGTTTGTTTCACCAAACCATCTAAAGCTCCATTCGAAGCCATTTGGAAAGGGCAGGCACTTTCAGAAGCACTTGGCAGGTGATTGGATCAATCTGTCTATCACCTTCTATCATGGGCTACTTCTGATTGATTAACAATGGCTGGTACATGTAGAGCACAGCACTTCGGATTGGTGTGGATGACTGAGACACAAGAAAAAAAAAAAATTGTAAAAAGATCGCAGGCTTTGCGATTTCATAATCGCATCATTTAAAATCGCGATTTCGATTTAAAATCGATTAATCGTTCAGCCCTAGAAAGAACCCACCTAGAGCTAGGAGAAAGCCAATGCACTTACAGGATTATGAGACTGAGGATACAGTAGACCAACTGGTAACATGTGTAGACTCTTGTTATAGAGCCGTTTGTGACATACCACACAATTACCAGGAGGCCATAGGGTCAACCAAGTCACGGCAGTGGATCAATGCAATGAATGACGAAATGCAGTCACTAGAAGATAATGACACATTCAAGATCTCCCGGTTATAGGCAAAAAGGCAGTGGGGGGTAGGTGGGTCTTTACTCTCACTGATGGGTCAGACAAGTATAAGGCAAGATTTGTTGCAAAAGGTTACAACCAAAAACAAGGCATTGACTATGAGGAAACTTTCTCACCTACAGCTGACATGACAACTGTTAGAGTTGTCATGCAAAAGGCAGTGCAGGAAGATTTAGTTTTACACCAAATGGATGTGAAAACTGCATACCTGCATGCACCCATTGATTGTGAGGTCTATTTGGAACAACCTGAAGGTTTTGAGAAAAACTCAAAAACTGGAGAAAAGTTAGTATGCAAATTACAGAAGTCCCTATATGGTCTAAAGCAGTCAGGCAGAAACTGGAATGCTCTGTTACATGGATATCTCACTGAAAATGGTTTTGAACAAAATCCTGCTGATCACTGTCAATACACAAGGGAAAAACAAAACGAAAAAGTGATTCTGATTGTATGGGTTAATGATCTGATAATTGCTGCTAACAATGAGGAGGTTGTGAAAAGTGTCAAAATGATGCTCACTGATAGGTTTAAAATGAAAGACCTGAGGAAATTAAACAATTTTCTTGGTATAGATTTTAACCAGTCAGACGAACAAAATCCTCTCCAGATTTGGAATGCAAGATTGTAGGGCCAGAGAAACCCCATGTGAGTCTAAACTTGAATACACGGAAAATGCTGAAAAAATGGAAGAGCCAAGGATGTAGGAAGTATGATCTATTTGGCTACATGCACTAGACCAGATTTAAGTGTTGTGGTCAGTAAACTTTCCCAGCATGTTGCTGAACCAAGTGAAGAGCACTGTGAAGCATGTGTTCAGGTATCTTAAGGGTACAACAGACCGTGTATTATGCTTTAAAAAGGATGACGCAGGTAAACTGGGACTAATAGTCCATAGTGATGCAGACTGGGCCTCAGAGGTTACAGACAGACGTAGCACCACAGGGTACTGTGCCAGTCTGAGTGACAGAAGCTCTCTCATTTCATGGAAGAGTAGAAAACAACCAACAGTTGCACTGTCTACCTGCGAGGCAGAATACATGGCCTTAGCGTCAGCCATACAGGAGTGTATGTATTTACAACAGCTACTCAAGGGTATTGATGAGTATCAATATGGGCAAACCAAGGTTTATGATGACAACCAAGGAGCTATTGCACTTGCCAGAAATCCAGTAAATCGGCAGCGGTGCAAACATATCGATATTAAATATCACTTTATCCGAGAAACTGTGAACAGTGGGAGGATATCTTTGGAATATTGTCCTACTGACAACATGGTAGCTGACCTAATGACAAAACCAGCCACTAAGCTACAACTGAAAAAGTTTGCTCAGTATTTGTTTGGCACTTAAAGTGCAAGAAATGCATATATGTGCCTTTGTATTGAAGGCCAAATGGGGAGAATATTTGTTTTGTTTGTATTCTGTTATGAAAATGTACCACAATAAGCTAGGATCGAGTGGGGGTGTTAAATGTTGTACCATTATGTGCGCCCTTGCTCATTGTGTCCTGCAGAGGGCAATGTTGTCTGCAGTGCGTCCAGGACGTGACGTCACTGACTATACCTTGCACTACCTGTGGCCTCTACCTTATCCGGTCAGATGTTGTTTGGATCGAATACAGAGCGGCAGCACAACCGCATCTCTCCTACCACAATATAAATAAATATGCCTAATAAAGGCTAAAGAAAGCTGTCTACTACTGAGTTATATTAAATCTCCACCGCAACGCACTCCGCCTAACAGAGAGCGCCATGAGTAATTATTTGTCTCTCCCTGTCTGCCGCTAACACGTCTGTTCACTCTCCTCTCCTCTCCCTGTATCGCTAATTATTCTCTCACTCATTTTCCTCTCCGCTTCTCTCTGCCGCTCTCTCGTTTCTCTCCCTGTATCGCTCACTCGTCTCTTTCGCCCCCTGTCGGCAGCGGTTAAAATAGAATCGCCCCGTCAAAATTGAAATCCCCTATTAATGTATTGATTATAGGTCCGGGTCCGTATAGGTCGGCGTCTGGGTCCGGACCGTGGTCCGCCTGTTGTCGACCCCTGGACTATGGCTATGCTAAAGACTCATTAAATACATTATAAAAAATACAAAAATATCAAAAGAACCTAAAACATGTTAATTGTGTTACATATAAACAATTCTGCATACATTTATAGCTTTTCGAAAAGTAGCAATTATTTGAAGAATATACTTATAAATAGACAGATATATACTGTAGATGGATACAGTGGGGCAAAAAAGTATTTAGTCAGCCACCAATTGTGCAAGTTCTCCCACTTAAAAAGATGAGAGGCCTGTAACTTTCATCCTAGGTACACTTCAACTATGAGAGACAGAATGAGAAAAAAAAAATCCAGAAAATCACATTGTCTGATCTTTAAAGAATTTATTTGCAAATTATGGTGGAAAATAAGTATTTAAACACAATATGAAATATAGATATTACAGATGATAACAGATGATTGTGTCATTATTTCCATTGCAAAATTCATTTTCGGCAAGTCTTTTAAAACAGCACAAGTCTTTATTTGGAAACAAAAGGGAAATTAACCTGAATTAAAGAAATGTGACTGTGAAGTAAAAACTTCTTTGCAGCAATGTTGAGCCAACCATGAAATGAGTGAAACTGGATTCGCCTGTCAATACACTGATATTTATTGAGAGACAAACGGCCGGAGGATTAACAAAGCAACTCGCACTGTTCCATGCAAGCTGCCAAAATTAACTCTAAACACAAAAGACAGAAACATCTCTATATATCTTTTAAAGGAGGGGTCCAAACAGCCCGCCTTTTCCCCTAATTGATTACAGATGAACAGACAAAGAAACTCTGTCTGAGCGGCCAGTACCCCTCCCCCACACAGAGAAAGAGTAGTCACTCGTGAAGTTTATCAGGTCAGCTAAGCATCAGACTAAAATATTCCTTTACAGATCCACCCTTTTATCAATTTATGATAATCAATTAACATTAGTCTAAAGAATATTTCAGTCAATACTCAAATCAATAAGCGTCTTCAGAGTTGTGTGGGCTCACTCACATTAATTACATCAAAAGTAGAACAAGATTGAAAACACTTCAATCACCATGATTGAACACAGTCAATCATAATAAAATCATCTCTCTTCAGTGCTTTGCATCATTTGTCAAAAAGCACAATAATAAACACGTGAAATACAACAATATTATAGCAAAATATATGTTTCAAAAATAAGATCTTTTATCATTTATCACTCAGTTAATCTCGTTCATCAAACACAAATTCTAAATCAGCCTACATCTCAAAGATTTACTTCAAGGCAATTACTTATTAAAACACAATTAGAATTTAGGATTATTTTAGGGCCGGGACTCGATTAAAAAAATTAATCTAATTAATTAGAGGCTTTGTAATTAATTAATCGAAATTAATCGCATTTTTAATCACATATAAATATTTGACCTGAGAACAGTGAGAAGCAATTTTTTTCACATGGATTTTAGTATACCATTAGGCGCATTCACACCGCAGTACTTTTCCCACAAAGGTTCATGAGAATTTAGTTCATGAGAACTCTTTGAACCTGGGGGTGGATTAGGCAAATGAAGCCGCTGACGTCACTTCTTCTTCTTCTGCTTTGGGTTTACTGGCAGGCCGCAAACCACTTCACGGCGTATACTGCCGCCCAAAGTCCCCGGCCGGAAGTCCCCGGAGTTGGGGACTGGCTTCAGTAGAAGCTTTCCGAGTAAATCGCCAGAACGCCGACACCTCCTCATCTCCACCGCTCCCATGTTTTATTTTGTGTTGCCATAAGTTAGTCTCTCTGCGTTTCTGCGCTGGGCTAATGCTAATAATGCTAATGCGAGGATATGGCGACAATGGCGGCTTCACAAAACTTTTTGGGAGTTTTACGGGGCGTGGTTTGCAATCCGCCCAGCCAATCAGAAATATAGCTCTTTTCTCACAAGAGAGCCGTACGAAAGTCCCTGCTCTCTAGCAGGGACTTTCGTGGGGGTAAAAAGGTTCTCATGAACTAATTTTAGTACCGGCTCTTTTTGGTGTGAACGCGATAAAAGAGGCTAACGTCCACGCTAGCTTCCACGCTAGCTGCTATATGTTTTGCATTGAGGTGATACTTGAGGCTTGATGTGCTGCGGTGATATGCGAATTCCTTTTTGCATAATTTGCACACAACCGTGCTCTTATCGACGCTTCCATCCGTCCGTTTTTTAAAACAACATTTCCCACTGTTGTTCACTGTGGTTTGTTGTTGTCTGAAGTCATGAACGTTAGTTGGTGCTCCAGTATAATCGGTACGCCTGAAACTCATCCAGTGAGAAACGTTCCGCGGTGCAAAAATAAGTGCGATTAAAATGCGTTAATTTTTGTGTAATTAATTAATCTGAATTAACGCGTTAAAGTCCCAGCCCTAATTATAATAAATCCAATTGAGGTATAAATCAGAATCATGAGAGATCCAGCTAAGGTTCCTAGTTAAGGTATACATTCACAGTGATGAATCGATCAATCTGTAATCTGTAAAGTTACAGTGTCCTCAACCTTTAACATTACTTTACGTTTACTTCATTACGCTTTATTCAAGAGTAAGGCATGATATTTAATTAATTACATTACTTCAACTATCAATCATTATGTCATTTCAAAATCTGAAGGGAAAACTAAACAATTCTCAAAATGTTTAACAATCTGAAAAGGAAGAATCAGACATTTTATTGTATAACAACCTGAAAAGGAAAAATCAAAACATCTGTTCTTTATTCAGAGTATCAACTGTAATCAATTTAAATCACTGAATTGGGAGCCTTGTAATCTGTTTTACCTGGTAATGATTAAGGATAGTAACATTGTCTGTTATAATATTAGAAATATCTTATTGTTCAATACCTTATAAATCTGAAAATATCAATTAATTAATTTGTTTAGTGTGAAAGTGTAATCTGATCTGACAAAATATATTTATCACCACTATTTAACACATATCTGTTCATTGGGAATACAAAAACAATCATTAATTGTACATCTGTAATCATCTGGTCATTTAATTCAAATGTTATCTTTGTATCAGAGCTAGAAGAACATGTTTTCCTCCTCTCTTTATGACACAGAATGTCTGGTGTGTAAAGGCATCCTGATACTGTAGATTAGCACTGAGGTGCTGATTGGCTCAAAACTCTTCTTCATCAGAGCGCCATATCTCAAGTATCTGTAGATTAGCACTGAGGTGCTGATTGGCTCAAAACTCTTCTTCATCAGAGCGCCATATCTCAATCCCCCCCAATTGCTCTGCTTTTGTGGCTCAATTCAGTGAGCACTTTATGATCTCCCAGTGAAACAGAGGCTCATCTGCCTGTATTCCTTCTACTATCTGCTTGAGAGCAGAGCCTATTCCAAGTGGCACATCCAGATGCCCCCCCGTGATGGGAGAGGTTATGAAAACATCTGCTCCTCCAAGAAACATGGAACCTTGTATGAAGCCTCTGAAGCCATCGCTCGTCCTGCAGAGTTGTCTGTTTGCCCCCCCCCCCGAGCAGAAAGATGAAGAAGCATCCCATCTCATCAGAAAGTTGAAGATTAGAATCCTCTCATCTCGATCGACCTCGTGCCTCCTTGCCCGTGGATGGGGGTGCTCTCTGCAGCCGGAGAGTGTGATCCTCTCTCTCTGACCCTTGGCCTTCAGAGCTGTCCTAGTTATTGGGTTAACACTTGATAGGGATGTTTTCCTGAGTGCAGACAACTCAAGGTAATGGATTAGCACATTATCATTCAATTACAAAAATAGGATAGGCCCCCTCAGAATGATTTGGGAGCCTTCCTGACACATGCACATTATAAATGTAAGGTTTGTGTTAGTCATTTAACATGCAATAATCATATACTCATCAGTCCAAAGCAGAGAAATGTTATTTTAAGTTAAATGTGAGCTAGTCCCTGTGGAATAACCCTTTCTCAATTATTCTAGATGTTATATTAATTCACCATTTACCGTTTGATCAAGGATTAGTTTATCAGAAGTACATTTCCTCTTCCATAAAACATAGGTTTGAGAAATGAATGTTCCAATATGAAATCAATTTCTCAATATAATTTGACTCGTCCCTCCCTTTTCTTACATATTGTCACATATGAAATAATAACTTAGGAGTCTATTTAAGCATGGTATTGTCTATATAAGCTATTAATCGAGAAAACTCAGAGTCAGTATGCAACTCGCAAATATCTCTCCTCCTTCCTATCCCTCTCTTCCACTTCCCCATCTCTTTCTATTGTCTCTTTCTCATCCCTCTCTCTTCTTCCTATCCCTCTTTACTCACTTCCCCATCTCTTTCTATTGTCTCTTTCTCATCCCTCTCTCTTCTTCATCTCCCTCTTTACTCACTTTCCCATCTCTTTCTCATCCCTCTCTCTTCTTCATCTCCCTTTACTCACTTCCCCATCTCTTTCTCATCCCTCTCTCTTCTTCATCTCACTCTCATCTCTTTCTCTCTTACTTCTGTTAGATATGAAGTAAAAACATACAAGTCCATGTAAGCATCTGAGTTACCACCGTTACCAAACGGTGTGCCGCGGCACACTGGTGTGCCGTGAGGCAAGTCCGGGTGTGCCGTGGGATTTTGTGACAACCATACGTTATTATTGTAATATACAACTACACAAAAATAATTTTTATTTTTTTAATTTACTATATCAGTACTTTGTAGGTTTATATGTACGTAACCTGCGCGACTTGCGCATCCACATCTCCACGTGCAGTGCTGCATAAACATGGCTGAGTCAGCGATAACTCTCGAGGGGTGGAGGTATGCCCATTATTTTGAGTTCGTCCAAAGAATAGACAGGAATGTGACGTTGAGGTGCAAACTGTGTCCAGGCCAGAAGCTGTTATCCACTGGTGGAAATACCTCAACAAACACCTGCAAATAACACATGCTAAGGTGAAGCTAACGCACAGCTATTAGTTGTTTGTTTATATCACGCAGTCTGTTCTTCTTCTCTGTCTTCCGGTTGTTGCCTGTATTGAATGACAAATACACACTACCGCCATGGATGTACAATAAGAACTGGATACAGCGTGGGAGGCGGGGCCTCATTCATTCCTATGAGAGCTGCTCATTAGCGCATGATGATAAAATGGCCCAACTTTTGAGAGAGTGAAACGTCACAGATTACCCAGAAGTACCCGTATGTGCACTCATAGAGCATGCGCAACTTTAACCAAAATGCTCGTTCACATCAAGCACGTCAATTTGCGTACACGTAACAGCACCGCGCGTTCATGACAGCATGGTAATGGATTGTTGTTATCATGGATTTGATATGAACGAGGCGGCAGTTAGCAGCTAGCGGTTAGCTAGTAATGATCTAGTGATATCCAACAGAGCCTCATTTAGCATGAAATTATTACTGCACTGTATACATATATATTTATATACAGTGCAATAAGCTTCCCAGTGCAATACGAAGCTACAGGGACGTTAATAATGTCGGTAATATTAACTCTATTTAATACAACATTTACGGTACAAGATTTAATCATACAGCCCATGTAGTATGACAATGAATTACAGCAAACATGTGCAATATATCCATTATTACAGCTCCGTGGGATGGCAGTAAGACGATATGGATCCGTTCCCATTGTGCATCCATGGGTAAAGATAAACGCAACTCACATTGGTTCCTCATACAGCATCTCTGTAAACTACGTGTATTCACTGAATTTCACTCTCTGCCTTTAACGGCTCGTTGTAGCTCCAATAGCTCCAGCCCCACCCTCCCTGTGAGCACAGTGTGCTCTGATTGGTCGGGACACGTAACATGAACGTGCCGGGCGGCGCGGTCCCGTGGATTAGATGCGCGTTCATAATGCAGAGGGAAATAACTCTCAGAATAACGTTATTAGCAAATTTTTTACAACTTGAGGAACGAATGTTTTTAATAAGGGCTATACAAGTGTTCATACTGGGGTAGTTTATTTAGTTTAAAAAAATTATCCAACGAGCTACAGACCACTCTTTCCCCATGTAAATCAATGGGAAAAAGTGTTTCCGGGCCTGGCAACCAAACGGAAGTGTAGTAGCGCCGTTTGGGCCAGCACGAATATTTTCATCTGAGTCCAGCGGCACTTCTGGGGGCTTGACTACCGCCGCCTGCTCGTAAGGAAAGTTATTGCCACTCACGCATGCGCAGTTTGTACGTGCTCGGCGAGTAGAGTAACGAGTAAAGTAACGAGTTACTTTATGTAGATAGTAACGAAGTAGTGTAATATATTACATTTTTAAAGTAATACATTTATAATTTATAATTTGTAGTTCAGGACCATGGACAATGCAGCTTCCTTGCATTGACAGTTGTCTTTGCTGAATTTCTGCTGAGTTTCCTTTGCCTCATTTTCTATTTTGTGACCTGTCTGGTGTAAATGAGTGTGTTGCTGCTTTGATGAAGCCTAATTTGATAAAGTTTCAAATTAATTTCGGAAATATTTCGTAATATAGTTGTCTTTGTCACATTTTATTTGGCATTAGTAAATAATTATGCACATTTACAAATACTTTACATGATATGAGTGATAACACGTGTTATAAGGGCTATTTTTTCACAATAGGTGTGCTTTGAGATTTTTTTTTTTTTTTTTGTCCTTTGGTGTGCCTTGGGCACAAAAAACTTTGGGAACCACTGGCATAAATGATAGTGGGAGTCTGAGGGTGTCATTACTGAGAAATGTCAAAGAAATTCAAAACCTTACATTTTAAAACAGGTTTGCATTCCTCCACTTAAGGTGACGTTATCATTGGAAACAATAAAAAACGAACTATTTTGATGTAGAATCTATAAATTGAATCGTTAGAGCAGAACAAAATGGTTGTATTGTAGCCTGAGTTCCGTGCAGCCTCTAGTTTCAACAGGTGGAAACATGGTCCATATAACGTGAATACATGCAGAAGTAGACAGTAAGAGGCCCCTGACATTAGGCCTATTTTTTTTAAATAGTAGGGGCTCTTCACTCTGCATAGCAGTATGAATAGCCTAAAAAACAAACAACCCACTCCATGGTAACGAGAGTCATATTTCTGACCCATATGCCGTAAGTGAAGCCGTTAGTCTCATCTAACTGACCCAAGGGTTGGTGCTGGTGTGACAGTTCCAAGTGTTCAGAGCAGACGTCAAGCTTCCAGTTCATGGCTCGGTGGGGGGGAGCAGACCCACGTGAGACAGTGTCAACGGCTGTAATGTTCAGTGTGAGGAGCGTCATTCTCTCTGGGAGCAGGAAATGGTGCCCATTCTCGGACCAAACCATTAATGTCATGTAGAGCAGCCATAGCATCTCTGTGACTGCACTCAGCCGGACTGTAGCAGGGTACAACTGGGTGACTCTTAGTGAAGCTGTCCAACGCCATTAGACAAAATGGAACCACGTGCTAACAAAAAGGACACAGGGTCATCAATGTCTCTCTTTACCATTGGCCTAATCATAAACAAATTAGTGGGAAAAATGTGGAACACTAATCCATCATGTGGAATGTTGAGTTAATTTAAATAATTACTTATGGGTTGAAATCAAATTAACATTAACATTAGAACTAAAGTCAGTTAACAAATTGGACTTGCACAGATCAGTAATCAATACACCATTTTCCCAGCTCTGTGATGAAAACGATAACAAGCAGGGATGCAAACTTGTCATCTTTTGGGGAATTTTGCCGTTTTGAATCCAAAATAGGTCGTTTGTGTGATTCATGTAGATTCTGCAATAAAATATTATTGGGGTATGGACAGGGTTGCTAACTTTGGGTACCTGGCTGGAGTGAGATTTTGATATCATGGGTTTAATTACACACATGCGCACGAAGTGACTGCTATCGTGTCAGTAGCGGGACCTTAGCATATCTTTAGGATATATATATATATATAATATATATATACAAATACACAATATTGGACACAGACTATAAAGGGCACACAGTTTCATTCACTAATGAAAGTCAAACACATGTTTGTTTCCACTGTTTTATTGTGTGCCTGTCGCGATAAGCAACTTATTGACTTATCGGCTCCCGAGTATTTGCGATATTTGTGTTGGGTAATCTTGTAGTAAATAAAAAGGGCGACCTGGAGCCAATCCTGCCATTTCCTCACAAGTGAAAGTGTTGACATGCTGAAAACCCAACCCCCGCTTGGGGTCTGAGATTTTTTTGAAATACTAACATAAAATACACATTCTCTCTTGAGAGGAAAAAAATAAATCCATCTATTACTACATGACATATTTAAATGAAGCTGAAACTGCTGCTCCTCCCATAGGGAAGAGGCTGTGTGAATTACTTTGAATCACCCCATTGTTCTGTGTGTCAAAATGGAAGGATTCTGGCTAACGTTAGCTTAGGTACTCAGATCTTGTTCTTGAGTAAAAGTAGAAGTACCAGAGTGTAGGAATACTAAGTGACAGTAAAAGTACTGCATTCAAAATGTTACTCAAGTAAAAGTATAAAGTATTGTCATCAAAAATATAGTGAAAATAGCGACAGTAAAAGTAGTCACTGTGCAGATTGGTTTATTTCAGAATACTATATATGATATGTTTTATAATGATTGATCATGAAAGTGTTCTCAAAGCTGGTGAAGGTGCAGCTAGTCCGAATGACCCCGTACACCGCAGGGCAGCTGGTGGATTTACTCCAGGTGGAACTAAAGTCTGATTCAACACTTGATTAGATTTCACATCATTCATCCAGATCTGAAAGTAACTAAAAGGTATTAAATACATGTAGTGGAGCAGAAATACACCATGTACCACTGAACTGTAGTGGAGCAGAAGAATATAGTAGCAAAACATTTAAATACTAAACTTTGCACAGAGGCATGAAAATACATTTTCAAAATGCTCAACAGTGCTGGGGAAAAAAACTGACTGCTGAAATTAGATATTCCTTTGTGCTCAGGCTCATAAAACCTCCAACGCACCGTGCTGTGGTCTGCTTCAGATTATCTTTTCCTTCCAGAGGTCACGCCTGTCTCTGACCCCGTGTCTTGCGTTTTTTTTTCTTCTGCAGCACCAAGCAGAGTAAAGAAAGAGTAAAGTAAAGATTTTGACTAGAAATAATTTGAAACAGTTTAATAAAGAATGTTGAACTATATTTAAAACTGTAATTGAACTTCAACTTATATCAATTTTCCAATTCCAGTGGCCAGTTGGAAACAGATAATGACAAAGTTTTCATTTTGCATCAATCGTGCAAAAAGGTTCAATCACAATTATGTCTGAGTCTTGTCTTATCTGCTTTGTTTCGGAATGTGTTCAATACATTAGGTTTTTTTTTAATTTTCATTATTACCATACAATACATAGATTAAGAATAAATGAAACAAATAATACAACATTGACCTATTTGAGCAGACAGATGACCCGCAGTGATGCCTCTGAGGTTCCCGGGTGTAAGACAGACGCCTTTTGCTATTTATTGTCCTTTTGCGGAAATTTAGATTACAATGTATAATTTTGCTTTACATCCCTACATCATGCATTTTTTTCTCAAGTAATTTACTTTTGGTGAGAAAACTAAAGTTTAGTTCATTTTACATTGGCTGTGGACTGATTCATTATTAGTTGTTACAAAGCATGCACAAGACGGCGGGTAGACAAACAAACACGAAACAATTATACAAACAAACATGAACCCGCAACAAATATCAGATGACAGCTAAACTCATCCAGCTTAATTTTAATCCAAATTAGGGAAACTTCAGCGGGGGTAGGGAAATATCTGTTTAATATGAGTGCCTTCTTACCCATATATACTTGTACAAGTGCTAAGAACGGAATATGTTGAAAAGTAATAACTACATTATTCTCAATCAACAACCACTATGCTAATTTAGTGGTGCTCTGCCCTCCCCGATCCGGAGAGCAGAGACTTTTAATTACAATTATAAATTGGGGGAATTACCCACACCATCGCGCAGCAGCAACAGGGAGATTTCGAGGCGAGTTGATTTAACTAGTTAAACCGTTGAAATCTCCAGAATTCAGCCATTCGTTTCAGTACAAATCTTTACATTGCTTTTGAACAGAAGTTCCACATTACTGATGCCCTCTTTAAGGTCTCTCCGAATATTTGCCGTGCACACACACAGAGGAAACCAAAAATATTGCATCTATCTGTTCCACAGGTAATTTTTATACCGTCAATCACAGAGTCTGGCGAGGCAATGTCAAAATATAGATTTGAAATTACACTCACCAGCTCGACGATCTGTTGGTAATTGTTCGCGACGCCAATTGTGAAGTAAAAACTTATTTGCAGCAATGTTGAGCCAACCATGAAATGAGTGAAACTGGATTCGCCTGTCAATACACTGATATTTATTGAGAGACAAACGGCCGGAGGATTAACAAAGCAACTCGCACTGTTCCATGCAAGCTGCCAAAATTAACTCTAAACACAAAAGACAGAAACATCTCTATATATCTTTTAAAGGAGGGGTCCAAACAGCCCGCCTTTTCCCCTAATCGATTACAGATGAACAGACAAAGAAACTCTGTCTGAGCGGGCAGTACCCCTCCCCCACACAGAGAAAGAGTAGTCACTCGTGAAGTTTCTCAGGTCAGCTAAGCATCAGACTAAAAATATTCCTTTACAGTGACTAATGCAAGTATTCTGGTTTCTTGACAGTATTGCTAAGACATGGACTATGGCTATGCTAAAGACTTATTATAATAATAATAATAATAACAACTTGTGTAAACATTTTAAATGAAACAAATGACAAGAGAAAAGGTTCAGTCAAACAAAAATAAACAATTAACTAGAACAAAATAAACAAAGTAGTTTAAATCAAGTTGGCCAAAGTAAGGACACGTTAGAGGGAGTTAGCCCCAGAGTTCAGTGACTTCCACACTTTAAGTGTCAGCCCAAGCAAGGCAGCAGGAAGACGTGCAGTTAAAGCAGCACTTTACTGGTGAGCGAGCCTCTGCAGTAGGCGGCGCAAAGCTGGCCAGAAGCAGCAATCAGAAGCAACAATTATGTAGCGGTAGTATGGAAGCTAACAAGAGACAGAAGTATTTGAATTTTATTACATGTGAGGGTCTAAGGGCAGAGGGTGTCGTATTGTCATACTGATATTCTGTATAAACTGTGAAGTCCACTGAGACAAATGTAACATTTGTGATATTTGGCTATATAAATAAACATTGATTGATTGATATTAGACACCGAATTTATAGCATTGAAAATAATTACTTTGAAAATCATGTATCTGAATTTTTTGGCTCCGAATTTACCTATGTGAAATAAAAATGTAAAAATTCAAGTGAAAAAAATTAGAATGTTCAAATTCAGATCCCAAAAATTCAAGTGAAAAAAATTAGAATGCACAATTTCGGTGTAGCAAATTCGACGTCAAAAATGTCAGTGTATAAAATTCGATGTCCAAAATTAGGACGCAGCATCATCCGGGCTACTCAGACAGGATAAGCGATCGAGCCTGAATGCAATCGAACCGACTTCTGGCCTATCAGAGCACGGCTTTGTCAGTCATGTCATCACGACAACCCGGGAGAAAAAGTACGGAGAACAGCGCAGCGGGGCTCGGGTAAGTAGTCAGTTTCTGCTCTTTATTTTACAAGCAGTGAGGGCTCGACAGCATTTGTATCTTACATTAGCTAGCTAAATGAGTGAAGTAGCCTTGTGCCTTGCTGTGAGCAAGCTCCGTAGTTATCATTAATTGAAGTGAATCACAACGTTACCGTGTCCTTTTGTGTGTGTGTGTGTGTGGGGGGGGGGGGGGGGGTGACGATTTGCAAAGTAACGTTACGATCACTTCGGTTAGATAAGTCAAGTAGACCATGCTACACTATACAAATACTCTCTTATAAAAGCCCTGCATTTAAACATGTTAATGTTACTTTAATAAAAGTATGCTAGTATAATTAGGAAAGTGTTGTTAAGGTATTTAAAGTAGACACAAGTTATACTATTATATTATATCATTTGTTTTATTGTTATTCTCAAAATAGTAAGACATGCTGTCATAATTACCCAGAGTCCGAAGTGACACATTTACAATGTTAAAGCTGTTAGATAAATGTAGTGATGTAAAAACTAAAATATTCAAGATAGTGTAGTGGGAAAGAGATAATGTTTTAAAAATATGTTACTAAAACAAAATCTCTTGTTTTGGACTGACAGTAATGATTCAAGAAATAGTAGATACATAAATACACACAAATCAATCTGTGTGCATTTGTTGTGGATGGAACACAACAAATGGTGCTCTTACCTGTAATGCCTCCTCCAAACATTATAACCAGACTGTATGATTCAAACTATAAGTACCAGTTCTACCTACTTGACTTTAGACAAACAATTAAAAAGACAAAATCAACACAATTTATTGAAAGACCAATCTTTATTTTACGGTGCCTCTCCTTTTGTTTGTCTTATTAAACCCTGTCAATCTAAAAAACTGAGCAAGAACTCAACAGTTAACTTTATATTTCTTATTGTCCAAAGCATCTATTACACAATTGTTTCCCCTCTCATATTCACAGGATGGATTATTAGAGACTTTGGGGGAAACCTCAGCTTTATGAACGTCCTGTCTGTTGGTTTGGCCAGAGAGGGCTGAGGGTCTTTACCTGCGAGGAGGACCAGGCCTGAGGGAGGAGGACCTGCACTAGGGCTGCACGATATTGAAAAAAACTGACATTGCGGTTTTTTGTTCCCCTGCGATATATATTGCGGTTTTTTAACCTGTTAAGCCCCAAGGTCCCGGCGGGTACTTTACTTTTTTTTTCACGACACTGTCTCAGGGGATCTTAATATTTAAGAACCTATTAATGTGTTATACCAGATTAACGGAAATAATCTCAGCTAACTGACGATACAAACCATTTTTACCAAAACAAAACACAAGTCTCATAAGAAGCATCTAAATGACCCCTGAGCGAAAAATGCTAACAGACTTTGGCACAGAACTCAAGTTAAAAGTACCCTTATTACTTATCGTAGCTGCACATACAAGATATCCAATTAAAGCTGAGGTTCCACAAATTATTTAGGTATATAGTATCATCACTGAGTCATCCGAACTCGCGACAGGGGAAGCAAACACAGACATCACAACACGTACCTTTACGGAGCATCTAGTGGAGATCGTCTCACCGTAGCTGTCAATCTGATCAAAAGACGTGTTCAATGGCATTAAAAGGAGAAAAAACGCGGCTGAATCGGTCAATTAACAGATTAACATGTAGTCTAATTTAGGTATATTATTTCGTTTTTTGTTTGTTTTTTTAAAATGGTGATGGTTCATGCTTGATAACTTTTAGTTCACATTTCAATAAATTGTATTTGCACTCCTTTTGTCCGTTATTCTTACTGAAAATGTTGAATTACACATTCACATCTGACTGAAGATTGGCACCATTTATTTGTGACGTTGCAAACTCACACAAGTATTGTGAAGCTCATAAAGTGAGGCAAATGCATTTGATCAGCTGATTTTTTTTTTTGACAAACTTTATAGGCCTGACAATAATCACACTGTCTCTGAAGTGCAACAGAAAACACAAAAATTAAGTTCCTGTTAGACTACAAAACTAGTCAGTGTGCAGGTCTTTGTGTTACAATATGTGTCTCTTAGTGAATGTCCTGTACTGCTCTTAAATCTCATCATCAGCTTTTCCTTTCCCTCTTGGATGTTCTTCTGGACCCTCGGAGAAAGAGAAAATGGTGAAGCAGTCCTGTCTCTCAGGCATGTCCTTTCCTAACAGAAATATTAAAACACATATTATTGCAGAGCAAGTGTGTTATTTAAGATAGCGGTGTGTTTGTTTGTTCAGGGGCTATAAATGTAATGATTTTTTTATTTGAATGTGTTTTTTAAATCCAACAGTGTACTACAAAGATAATCAGATTATGAATAAACCTTTCTAAATTCATCAACATTGAAATAAATGTATTATTAAAATAATATTTAACTGTTATCAAAACTTAGTGCAACTGTAGAAGCTTGCTCTGTTCGGTTGTCTCACTGAAATAATCACTTTTAACATGTTTTTTTACAGTCAGTATTAGGGGTGCAACAACTAATCGACTTAATCGATTACCAAATTAGTTGCCAACTAATTCAGTCGTCGATTTGTTGGTGACGTCATCACATGTGTTTTACGCGCCGTTAAACTCCAACGTTATTGGTCTTTTTATAGGCTACTGGAGACATTTAAAAAATATATGTCATGTATTATTGCTACAAAAACATTATATCGCAGTCTTAGTGTCGCCAACTTGTTTCTAATATGCAAAAAGACCAACAAATCCGTCTATGATGTATTTTCGATCAGACGAGATCTCTCTCCCCCGTCTGTGTGCGAGGGGGCGGGGCGGTTTACACACTCTCAGCTGCTACATGCAGCAACACACTGCGGAGATGGCGGAGAGAACGCGCTCCGAGGTGTGGTTAAACTTTACCCGTCTCAATGTGGAGAATGCTCGTTGCCAGAAGTGCAATAAGAGTTTAGCATGTAAGGGCGGTAACACGAGCAATTTGTCTAAACATTTATCAAAAGTGCACCACATTCAGACGGAGGAATGCACCGGGTTCGACTGTCTTTCTAGTAACTCTGTAGCCCCATCCACGAGTAACGTTTCCACGTCAGGTGTTATGTATGCTAGCAGCAACACACAGAGTTAACTACATTATAGAAACATGGGTTAATGATTAGAGGAAACAGATTGGTTATTTTGTTAAAGTTTCAGCTATTCTGTTTACAGTTCTGTCATCAGATTATTTAATACGATTTGTTAAAACACTGTTGTTTCTTTTGATGTGAAATATTATTTATTTAATTTAAATTAAAAGCTATGTTAATTTTGTTCAAAATGTGTTTAGTTAATTTAATAATATATGTATTTTTGAATCAAGTATTCATCTTTATTATCTTCATTGTTAGTTTCCACATGCGTAAAACAACCTCAAGCTAAATCTAAAAGTTGATGGCTAAATAAGAGCGTTTGAGAAATTGTGCAAGGCATACAGTAATAGTCCGAATAGTCGATTAATCGTTTCATTAATCGATAGATTAATCGATTATCAAATTAGTCGTTTGTTGCAGCCCTAGTCAGTATGCAGAGACAAAGGGTCGTAGTTCAATAATATTTGCCTTAAATACATTGAAATGTGAAAGTTGAACAAAAAAGTGATGTTGCTTGGTCAAATGTAAATGTAACCTTTTGCTAAGAAAGTACACTCAACATCACTGATGTGTAAGTGATCTAGTATTTAGTAATGTTTAATGGCATGTATATCAGTGTATTAGAGTAATTACTTTATGCATTCTTTGTAAAGTATGAAAAAGGTGTACCTTGGAATCCGTGCTGAAGTTCTCTGCTGTTAGGAGTCCAGATCTGTCTCTCCTCTGGTCCAGCCTGTCTGGATCACCTTAAGGACACTTTGAACAAACAGATGTAAAGTTACATGCGTGGGTTACATGCAAACACATTGTTATCTTCTTTTAAAAACAGGTCATAATACTTAAGAAATTGCTGGATATCACAGTCCTTATACTGTATCAGTTTGATTGAGTATTATTGTGTAGGTCCTTTTTATTTTACTGTTACTTTGGATGAGGTTTTCATGAGTCAGTCAAATTAATTTGTTTTCATATGCCATATTCATATGCATCACACACGTAAGGGTAAGACACACCTATTTAACAAATGCAATGCAATGGATAAGCTTAATTTTCACTGAAGTCACAGATAACATCATATCTAATATTTAAACAATAAATGTCCTTGTCATTTAAGCATTGACTATGCTATTCATCATCTTTAAATGCAGACATTAAGTTACATGTTCCGTTCTACAGCCACGATAAGGCTGTTTCTCAAGTGTGATGGTAATAATGTTAATAACAACAATGTTTGGGTCGTTCGTCGGATAGGCGGTTAGCTGCAATAAATAACTCCAGTTCAACAAACCATATTACAATATCTAAGGGAGCGTTATTTCTGGACCATCTTGACATGTGACGTTCATATTTTAAAGATACACACATTTTATTGTGAGGTTGATTTAATATACACTAAGCCTCTCTTCAACAATACGTTGACGTTAGCTAGTCTATTTTATGCTATAGTAGAGCATAGCGAATTGAAATGAACCTTAACAATGCATACAGTAACCTAACTAACTATCTAACGTACAAGGATGACCTTATTTTACCAACCTCGCACAGAAGCCTTTTGGTATACAGTAGCATCCCACTTAATGTTTAATACTTCTCTATTACGTTTAACTTGGATGCTACGCATAGCATCGTTAGCACAGATGGAACTACCGATTGCTCAAATGCTAGCCCAACTCTAAATATTCATTAATGTTAGCTTAATAAAACACCAGGGTTGACTTACCGAAGAAACTGCATTCATGGACGGTCTGTTTTAACCGCAGATAAATCCTATATTTGCATGACGAATAGTCCACCAGGAACCAACACAACAAACACGGCCGAGTTCAAGTAGTGTTCTCCTCATGAGCTGAGCCCCTGTATCATCACGGAGCCAATGGAGCTAACGGAGCTAGCAGTGAGACAGAGGAGCTAGGAGCAGCAGTCCCGTTGTCATGAAGGGGGAATCTAACTATATACAGAATATGTTTTTGTGGATCCAGGCTAGAAACATGTTCATTTTCTGATGTTAAGTTCGAAATTTTAACATAGGGTCTACGGGAATTGCTCCCATCTGTATCCATCGCCTACAGTTTGCAGCATTGGGCTTCGCCGCACTGTCCCGGAGTTCGCCGCTTGGCTCTGATAGGCCAGAAGTCGGTTTGATTGCATTCGGGCTCAATAGAGTGGCGAAGTCCCTCCCCTTCCGGGGGACCTCAATGGGACCTAATTTCTAAAAAATTATGTATAGAGGCTTTGCATATGACGTCACGGGTAACGTGACGTCAGCGCAACGGCCATACTGGAGTACCAAAACAGACACCGTAATACGTCATACCTGTTCAATGATTTTTTTTTACCGGACATACAATGGTTAACTTATGTGCCATTGTTGGCTGCGGCAACAGAGGTGATCGAAACAGGGGGCCGAAGTCATTTTACAGACTGCCGGCGGTTATAACACACCATGGTGAAGCAACACATGAACTTTCAAAGCGTCGCCAGGAACAATTGCTCAATAGGATCGGACGGGAGGATCTCAAACCATCCAACCACAACTATACTCACGTTTGTGGGGATAATTTCACGTCAGGTAAGTGTCGGGTTTTACATACAAACATTCAAAATGAACATATAACCCACATACGAAGACACGTAGGCCTATCTTAACAAGGAAATAGGAATCCTGGAGTCTGTGTCATCGATCGACATATCAGATTGTGGAGTATCTACAAAGTAAAGTCATCCCTTGGCTCAGGTCATCTTCACACCAGTCTGTCAATCCCCTGCAATGCTTCGTTTAACTGTAATTTAAAGTAATTCCTCCCCCTACTGGCCATTTGATTATATGTAAACAGTAAAGGCTGTACAGTCCCTGGCACCTTGGCTTTTGGTTCCCTCAATTATTTGTCATGTTCCAATGTCTTGACACCAGCATTTTCAATATATCTAAAGTCTGACTTCACCTGTCAAAAGAGGTCAAATTTGTATTAATTAACAGTTCAACTGCAGTTCATAACTGACCTACAATCTGATTTATTTGCGGGTAAACCAGTGGCACTTTTTGACAAAAATCATCCTGACTGGGCACCGTCTGTCAAATTGGGCCACGATAAAATTACAGCACCTTCCCCTACTATACATGCCAGGTATAAACGCGCCAGAAAAAGGCCATCCATCGCACTACTTGATCTCTACAGCATGGTATCTGATATACCATCTCTAGAAGAGCCCACACCAGTCCTGGGAGCCACTGGGGAAGAAGAAGGACTGATTGAACCAGAGACTGGCACTGCAATTCAGACTGATTAAGCTTGGGTAAATACATTTTGAAAAAAACAATTGAAAGGGCAAAGTATTATATTTATTACAGGTTTCCAATTTACCCATTGAAAAAGGGTGAAAAACAAATACATGCTCCTTTAACTGTAAGCTGCAGAGATCACCGCACATAACAGAGATAGATTAACATTGTGTTCATATTACAGTTTGTTTCAATGCTAAAATACATTTTTTGAAAGCAGGGCTTATTTTCTCAAAAACTAAACACAATTCACAAAACCATACACACAAAGTGCAAAACACCTCATATATACTGTACTGCAGACTTAAGCACTGCACCCAGAACTACAGAAACACTTATCAAAACCAAACTTTTGCACCAAATGGCACACACTTCATTCATAGTACAAGACATTTTGTAAAACCAACTACACACCATCGTGCTCAAGCACACTGTTTTATGGCGTTTGATATACAGAATTCTGCAAATAAAGATTGTTCAAGTCTCCAAAATATGTGCGGAAACACAAATATACTGTTGTTATACTTTTCAAAAAGTGGAAAGATCAATTGCAAATTGGGTGCAGAGCTGAACATGTGTTTAGAGTTGGATATTTGAGCTGAGGTTTTGCTCTTTGAGTGTCATTTTAGTGTGCACAACTTTTTTTGATTACACTTACATGTTCTTTATATAGATTTGATGTAAAATAAACATGTTCAATCAAATAAATATATACACTGTCATTCACTGGCCTCTCTGAAGAACCAGCACCTTACCGTGGTAGAGAGGTTTGTGTGCCCTGATGAACCTGGGGGCTGTGTTGTCTGGAACCTTGTGTTCCTGGTAGGGTCGCCCATGGCAAATTGGTCTCAGGCAAGGGGCCAGACTAAGATTGGTTCAAAAGACCTCATGAAAGACGACACAAGGAGTGAGGATACCCGGCCCGGAGGAAGCCCGGGGTCCCCTTCTGGAGCCAGGCCCAGAAGGAGGACTCGTCGGCGAGCGTCTGGTGGCCGGGCTTGCACGGAGCCCGGTCGGGCCCAGCCCGAAAAGGCAACGTGGGTAACACCTCCGCTTCTCCGTCCCGCGGGCCCACCACCTACGGGAAACAGCGATGGGGTCGGGTGCGCTGCCAGAAGGGTGGCAGTGAAAGCGGAGGGTCTCGACGGACCAGACCCAGGCGACAGAAGCTGGCTTTGGGGACGTGGAACGTCACCTCTCTGGGGGGGAAGGAGCCGGAGCTTGTGCGGGAGGTGGAGCGTTACCAGTTGGATCTGGTTGGGCTCACCTCTACGCACAGCATCGGCTCTGGAACCTTACTTCTGGATAGGGGTTGGACTCTATTCTTCTCCGGAGTTGCTCAAGGTGTGAGGCGCCGGGCGGGTGTGGAGATACTCACAAGTCCCCGGTTAGGTGCTTCGTTGTTGGAGTTTACCCCAGTGGACGAGAGGGTCGCCTCCCTACGCCTGCGGGTTATGGGGGGGAAGACTGTTGTGTGTGCTTATGCACCCAACAGCAGTTCAGAGTATACAGCCTTCTTGGAGACCCTGGAAAGAGTCCTGTATGGGGCTCCTGAAGGGGACTCTTTAATCTTGCTGGGAGACTTCAACGCACATGTGGGACAAGGATGGAGACACTTGGAGGGGCGTGATTGGGAGGAACGGCCCCCCTGATCTGAACCCGGAGTGGTGGTTTGTTACTGGACTTCTGTGCTAGTCATGGATTGGCCATAACAAACACCATGTTCGAACATAAGGATGCTCATAAGTGTACGTGGTACCAGAGCACCCTAGGCAGAAGGTCCATGATCGATTTCGTTATCGTATCATCGGACCTGAGGCCGTATGTTTTGGACACTCGGGTAAAGAGAGGGGCGAAGTTGTCAACTGATCACCGTGGTGAGTTGGGTCGAGTGGCGGGGGAAGCCTCTGGATAGACCTGGTAAGCCCCAACGTGTAGTTCGGGTGAACTGGGAACGTCTGGAGGAGGCCCAAGTTCAGGAGGCCTTCAACTCACACCTCCGGCGGAGCTTTTCGGGCATTCCTGTGGAGGTTGGGGACATTGAACCAGAGTGGTCGGTGTTCAAAGCCTCTATTGCCGAAGCCGCGGCGGGGAGCTGTGGTCTCAAGGTCCTAGGTGCCTCAAGGGGCGGTAACCCTCGAACCTCCTGGTGGACACCGGTGGTCAGGGAAGCCGTCCGACTGAAGAAGGAGGCCTTCAGGGATTTGTTATCCCGGGGGACTCCAGAGGCAGTTGCAAGGTACCGACAGGCCCGAAGGGCAGCAGCCTCATCCGTGGCCGAGGCAAAGCAGCGGGTGTGGGAGAAGTTCGGAGAAGACATGGAGAAGGACTTTCGGGCGGCACCAAAGTTGTTCTGGAAAACTGTCCGACACCTCAGGAGGGGGAAGCAGGGAACCATCCAAGCGTCTTTGGGTCCAGAAAAGCGCAATATAAAATTAATATATTATTATTATTATTATCCAAGCTGTGTACAGTAAGGATGGGACGTTGTTGACCTCAACTGATGGAGTGTTAGGGCGTTGGAAGGAACACTTTGAGGAACTCCTGAACCCGACAACTCCGCCCTCTATGTTAGAGGCAGAGCTGGAGTATGACGGAGGATCAACACCAATCTCCCGGGGGGAGGTCACTGAGGTCGTCAAACAACTCCACAGTGGCAAAGCCCCGGGGGTGGATGAGATCCGCCCGGAAATGCTGAAGGCTCTGGGTGTTGAGGGACTGTCATGGTTGACACGTCTCATCAACGTTGCGTGGAAATCGGAAACAGTACCGAAGGAGTGGCAGACCGGGGTGGTGATTCCCCTTTTTAAAAAGGGGGATCGGAGGGTGTGTGCCAATTACAGAGGCATCACACTACTCAGCCTCCCCGGGAAAGTTTACTCTAAGATACTCGAAAGGAGGGTCAGGCCGATTGTCGAACCTCAGATTGAGGAGGAACAATGCGGATTCCGTCCTGGTCGTGGAACAACGGATCAGCTTTTTACTCTCGCAAGGATCCTGGAGGGGGCCTGGGAGTACGCTTATCTGGTCTACATGTGTTTTGTAGACTTGGAGAAGGCATATGACCGAGTTCCCAGGGAGTTACTGTGGGAGGTGCTGCGGGAGTATGGGGTGAGGGGGTCTCTACTCAGGGCCATCCAATCTCTGTACTCCCAAAGCAAGAGCTGTGTCCGGGTCCTCGGCTGTAAGTCGTCAAGTTGTCCCCAATCCTGTTTGTAATATACATGGATCGGATTTCGAGGCGTAGTCATGGGGGAGGGGGGCTGCAGTTGGGTGGACTAAGGATTGCACCACTGCTTTTTGCAGATGATGTGGTTCTAATGGCTTCATCGGTCTGCGACCTTCAGCACTCACTGGATTGGTTCGCAACCGAGTGTGAAGCAGCTGGGATGAGGATCAGCACCTCCAAATCTGAGGCCATGGTTCTCAGCAGGAAACCGATGGACTGTCCACTCCAAGTAGGGAATGAGTCCTTACCCCAAGTGAAGGAGTTCAAGTATCTCGGGGTCTTGTTCTCGAGTGTGGGAACAATGGAGCGTGAGATGGGCCGGAGAATCGGAGCAGCGGTACTGCAGTCGCTTTACCGCACCGTTGTGACGAAAAGGGAGCTGAGCCAGAAGGCAAAGCTCTCTGTCTACCGGGCCATTTTCGTTCCTACCCTCACCTATGGTCATGAAGGATGGGTCATGGCCGAAAGAACGAGATCGCGGATACAAGCGGCCGAGATGGGTTTTCTCCGCAGGGTGGCTGGTGTCTCCCTTAGGGATAAGGTGAGAAGTTCGGTCATCAGGGAGGGACTCGGAGTTGAGCCGCTCCTCCTTCGCGTCGAAAGGAGCCAGTTGAGGTGGTTCGGGCACCTAGTTAGGATAACACCTGGGCGCCTCCCTAGGGAGGTGTTCCAGGCACGTCCAGCTGGGAAGAGACCAAGGGGTAGACCTAGGACCAGGTGGAGGGATTATATCTCTTCGCTGGCCTGGGAGCGCCTTGGGATCCCCCAGTCAGAGCTGGTTGATGTCGCCAGGGAAAATAAAGTTTGGGGCTCTCTGCTGGAACTGCTTCCCCCGCGACCCGACCACGGATAAGCGGGAGAAGATGGATGGATGGACTGTCATTCAGATTGATTAGTACTTCTGTTTCTTTTGAGAGGGGACATGCTGACATGTGTCACAATACCAGCTTCCTTTGGGGGCAACTGTTATACCAACACATTCAAAATGAAACCAGGTAGTTTCACAATTTATCACATCTTATCATGGGAAGCTTTTCCTCTCCACGACAAAGGCACCACTTTGGTATCAGTGGTTGGGTATTAAAGATTAAAGTTAATTTGTTTGTTCTAAACTGTAAACTTGTATTATTTTAAACTGTATTGAAGTGAACATGTATTATTTGGGACTGTTTTAAAGTAATCCTATATATATATATAACCTTCTCACTTACACTCACTGATCCAGATACCAGCACACACATATATTCTTTTCAAGGTTCTTTCTGGGGTCAATATAATCTCAAGCACCAATATATCTGTGTACTATGTTTGATTGTCTGGGAAAGAATAATTTGTGTGAAATAATCCTTGGGAAAGTAAAGGAGTGAAGTCAGGTGCAAGATAAAGATTGACTCCGTCCTTGTTTACTTCCGAAGCTGTCACGCTCTGTTCAGAAGTAAAGCACCAATATATCTGTGTATAATGTTTGATTGTTTAGGAAATAATAGAGTTTGTGTGAAATATTCCTTGGGAAAGTAAAGGAGTGAACTCAGGTGCAAGATAAAAAGTGACTCTGTCCTTGTTTACTTCTGAAGCTCTCACGCTCTGTTCAGAAGTAAAATAATTTTTCCCAGAACTCTGATTCGCTGTATTGGACCTGACCAGAAGTGAATCCAACCAGTAAGAACACCTAGGGGAGTGAGCAACCGACACAACTCCTCCCCACGGACTCTCTGATTTGCTTAGGAGTAAAATGGGACGGAAGAGCCAACACAACTCCGCCCCAAATATGTCTATATATACTGTTGTTTATTCATGCAAAATTCCCCCTGTTTCTGACTGGCTGGTCCCGATATCTGTATCGCACAGCAGTATAACTGGGAGTCCAGAGTACTTTGTAACTTGTATTGGTGTTTTTTACCAGTAAAATCAGATTATTGTTATAACTTTTATTCCGGTGTTTTGAACTCCTTTTATTAATCTGACCACGCTCATCTAACGGACGCCGCGGAGCGGAGGTGGGCTTTAAGCCACCACCACTGTGTTTGCTCCTACAGTCTCGGTTGGCTGAGTCAGAGTGGCACATAGAGCAGGCTCTGGTATCAGGCAGAGACGCCTTTTTGGTGCAGTAATGGAGACTGGTGTAGTTGCACTGGAAATTCTGGTGAAGAATTGCCCACTCAACTCGAGGAGAATGACCTTCTGAAAGAATTCATGAGCTTTGGGGTATACCTTCTCCCAAAAGTCAATATCTGGGGTTATGCGTTCAAGATTAATCTTTCCATTCACCCACAGAACAAAGTCAGCATATTCAACATCACATATAAATAACTGGGTCTGCACTTGATAGAAATAGGCATGGGTCTTCTTCAGACTGTCCTGTCCATCACCTGATTCCAGACATGCATGGTCTGACGGTGCAGCAACACAGTAGGGGCATTTCATTTCCAAAACACCTACACCACAGCACTTGCAGGACACAACACCATCTGGAGTAGCACCTAAATATGGAAATGTTGGCGATAACACGAGCCCAGAGTCCTGGCAAATGAAACCGTCATGTCGATTCATAATTGTAATGTAATCTTCACATGCTGATTTCTCGTGATTACATCCCCATTCAGTAGCTGCAGTTTTACGTTTTGTGGCTTCTGGGTAACAAATAGCTTTAATCAAGCTAAGCGATGGTTTAGTTGCACTTGTTGAACATGCTGCCTTCATACGAGATGCTGTAATACGCCTTTTCCTGGGTAACTGTCTTGGCTTCACGTATCCATAGATGTTTCTATGTAGAAAAGGAGAGATGCAACATGGGTATATGTTGATCCCAAACCAGCCTTGCAGTTGCTGTAAGCTGTGATGACTGCACCATCCTTCTTCATCAGTACCCACGGACATGTTGGCGGCAGCCCAATACTCTGAGAATGCAATACCTGAAAAATAAAATACAAAAATATTATTGGATTGTTGACTATTTAGAACCACCTTGTCATATGCTAGGTAGCGCATAACAGAAGCTGACAACCAAGAATAGGTTCACAACTTTTGTAATTTAAATATATTGCAATATATAATAAAGCTTTATTTATAAAGCCCTTTTCATAAAGCACGTGTAGCTCAAAGTGCTTTACAAAATGGCACACATCACAAGTTAAAAATAAACCACAAGAAATTCCCCTCAGATCAGATGTTAAGACCTTTACAGGTACATGCAGCATAGCAACAACATATCACATTTTAATAGGTTAAGAGACACGGCGAGTTAAAAGGTATGATAATAAAAATAAATAATAGGACACAAGACTAAGTTAATTGATGCAACAATATAAAACCCTATAAAATAAAGTAAACATATAGATATAGGTACAACAAAAATAAAAGCTGGTGTTTAAAAATGTCCACTGAGTTGGCCTCTGATATTTCTTGGTAGCGTAGTGGATAAAAGCAGCCTCACCCATTTTATTTTGGGGGACTTTAGGGATATTTAAAAAAAACAGCTGAAGAGGACCTCACGAAATATTTACTCACTTTTCCAGCTATTACAGCCACATCTCCTTGATGTGCAACGCAAACGTTGCGGATCCACCCGGATGTGAACTGGTTATGTGCCTCGAGTCCTTTGTACGCCTTCATTTCCTCCATGGTATACAATGGAATAGACGAAAAAACCAGGTAGTTCACGATCAAAGTAGGAAAGTGAAGGCCATGAATTTATATCGGTGCTGTAATCCTTAACAGGAATCAAATAAGGATCCAACGAACCAATCGACGCACATTTTTCTCTGTAAACGGTCTTATCCTCCGGGTTTAGTGATTCGTAGTAGCCTTTCATTTTCGCCATTTTTGAACGCTCCCGCCAGTAGAGTGGTACTCCAAGATGTCTGACGCGAAATCCGGTGAGATCATTCGGAAGCCTCTATTGAAGTCAATGGAGAGAGAAAGATTATCTTTCGATCCCGTTTGAATTGTGCCACGAATTACATATATGATGTTTGTCAATTTAAAAGATAAGTCAACATTTTTTAAATGTGTCGTAAAACTGTGAAGTAACACATTTGTTTGTGTGAAACGCTTAATGAACTACATCTCTGGTCTCGCAGACTCTCACAACAACACATGTCACCAAGATGGCCGTCACTACTGTCTTGTCAACAAAACGATTGACTACCCTCACTATCACCACAATGAAACACATCCAGAAGAATGTCATGCAAAGCGAGCTGCCTTCCTTCCTTCCTTCCTTCCTTCCTTCCTTCCTTCCTTCCTTCCTTCCTTCCTTCCTTCCTTCCTTCCTTCCTTCCTTCCTTCCTTCCTTCCTTCCTTCCTTCCTTCCTTCCTTCCTTCCTTCCTTCCTTCCTTCCTTCCTTCCTTCCTTCCTTCCTTCCTTCCTTCCTTCCTTCCTTCCTTCCTTCCTTCCTTCCTTCCTTCCTTCCTTCCTTCCTTCCTTCCAGAACAACACACGTCACCAAGATGGCCGTCACTATTGTCTTCTTGTCAACAAAACGATTGACTACCCTCACTATCACCACAATGAAACACGTCCAGAAGAATGTCATGCAAAGCTGCCTGCCTGCCTTCCTTTGATTCTCTCTGAACTTCCTGGTCTTTTTAATATTTAATGTCAACCATTTGTGCAGATAGCATGAAGTAGAAAAGATCGGCGATCGCCGATGCTAGCGTTAGCATTTCTCCCCCGGGCTTAAATTGTGTATTATAGAACGATCACACCGGTGACAGTACTCATCATCATCATCATCTTTATTTAAAGAGACTCTTGGTCCATTATTACAAAAACATACAACACTCAAATATAAATTAAAAAAGGCAGTTATACCAATGTTTCCACAGAGGTGACTGGTATCGTACAGCACTGAAACACGGATTTGACAGCAGCATAATGACAGAGTTATGAGAAACATTCAATCGACAGATGAATTTGTACATTCGATTTCTCAAAAGAGCATGGAACGTGTTGACTCGTGCGTTACAGAACATTTCACTTGCACTGCACCACCTTGGTTTTTTAAGCAGTATACGCAAACAGTCATTATATGCAACCTGGAGCTTCTTGAGGCTCGCCTTCTTATACTTGACCCACAAGGGGGCAGTATAGAGAGGAGTGCAATAAGCTCTAAAGAGGTTCACCTTAACCTTATCTGAACACCAAGAGAATTTTCTAGCCAACATGTTGGCTTGCATATATAAGACACGCCGCTGTCTATACATGTCATCATCATCAGCCATTTCATCTGTGATGATGTGTCCCAGATACTTAGTGTTACAGCAAACAGACAGCACCTGTCCTGACAGGTAGAATGTTGGAAAACAAAGGTTCTTATCCCCTTTTGCTCTGCAGATCATTACAGCACTCTTCTTAGCATTGTATTTAACGTCAAATTTGACTCCGTAATCAGAACAAACATTTAGCAACTGTTGAAAACCAGCACTGCTAGGAGAAACAATAGCCAGATCATCGGCATACATAAGATGGTTTACAATCACATTACCAATCACACACCCTGTTTTACAGACACTTAAATCATCTGATAGATCATTCATATAGATATTAAAAAGGCATGGTGAGAGTCCCTGGCGGACTCCATTACCAACAAAAAATGGCGCAGAGACTGCATTCCCCCATTTGATCTGCATGCTCTGGTTGGCATACCAATAAGCCAGGATCCTAATTATACTGTTAGGGACACCCCTTTGTCTCAATTTTAAAAACAGTTTATGGTGGTTAACTCGGTCAAAAGCCTTAGAGGCATCAATGAAACCAATCAGAACAGTGGAATTCCGTCTTCTATATGTTTCTACCATTTATTTCAAAGCATAGATGCATAGCTCAGTACCATGCTTAGCCTTGAAGCCAAACTGGTTATCTGAGGTACATAAATAGGAACATAGTCTAACAAAATTATTTCCAGGACTTTGGATAACACACTGGCTAGAGCAATTGGTCTATAGTTATCCAAGCTCCCTACCTTGCCCGCTTTGTCCTTAATGACAGGGACCAAAGTAACAGTCAACATGGAGTCTGGCAACATACCATGAGTACTCTTCAAAGAGTTCACGAAATATGACTACTACACTTACTGTTTAACATTTTGGGTTACTTAATGTTACTTCATATTAAGGCTAATAAAAATGACAAGGCTGTAATGCTAACTAACGTGCTAGCTACTAGCTAGGTAGCTAACTTGATCCAGCCACTCCTGGTCCTTTCATCAGACGGGAAGCGAAAGAACGAGCAAGACCCATTGCTGGTATGATAACAACCTGGTACTAAGCACACAGGCATCAAGTTATCTTATCTTAGCCAGCACCATATAGATCAGGGGTCTTCAACTAAAATTCAACGAGGTCCAGTTAGAGAAAATCTCCCCATGCAAAGGTCCGGAACTTCAAAATGTCTAACTTGCTTCATGAATTAGTGTGATATATATTGAAGTGACCTGTAGCTTTATCAACGTCTGCATGTAATCAACAACTGACTGCCAATCAAATAAAGAAAGTACAATTCAAAACAACAACATTTATTGTCAATTAACATTACTTAAATACATTATTTTTCCGAAATAAGGTCCCATGGACCGGAAGTAGATGGGCGTGACTTCGCCACTCTTCCGGGAGCCTCCATGGGACCTTATTTCGGAAAAATTATACATTGAAGTCAATGGACAGTAGTGCTGGGGGGAAACGATTATTTTGAAAACGATTAATCGGGCGATTATTTGATCGATTAGTCGACTAATCTAACGATTATTTTTCTGTTGTTCAATTCATAAAAAACGTAATGTAAAAAAAACGTAATGTAAAAAAAAATGTGTTCACGATACTGTGTCTCAGGGGATCTTAATATTTAAGAACCTATTAATGTGTTATACCAGATTAACGGAAATAATCTCAGCTAATTGACGATACAAACCATGTTTACCAAAACAAAACACAAGTCTCATAAGAAGCATCTAAATGACCCCTGAGCGAAAAATGCTAACGGACATTGGCACAGAACTCAAGATAAAAGTACCCTTATTACTTATCGTAGCTGCACATACAATATATCCGATTAAAGCTGAGACTCCACAGATTATGTAGGTATATAGTATCATCACTGAGTGATCCGGACTCGCGACAGGGGAAGCAAATACAGTCATCACAACACGTACCTTCACAGAGCTTCTAGGGAGATCGTCTTACCACCGTAGCTGTCAATCTGATCAAAAGACGTGTTCAATGGCATTAAAATGAGAAAAAACGCGGCTGAATCGGTTAATCCATAGGTTTTTAACGTCTATGTATAAAAAAATGATTGAATTTATAATCCATAATTCCATTTTATGTAAAAAATCGGAGAGCAAATGCTAGCTGCTAATGGTAGCCACCACAGCTAGCTGCTGCTTCTGCTAGGCTATGCAGCAGTCTCAGTGAGATATAAATATATAAATATCTTTGCGTTTTGGACTAACTTTAAAATATTCCCATGCTTTTGAAGACCTAGGGCGAGATGTTTTCGTTTGGGGGCTTCGTGCGCAATCCTGTGAGGAGGAGGTGGTAGCCGTTTCAGTCTCCATTGTGTTTGAAGTGCGATTGCGAACTGCTTGTTGCTTTGGGTGACCCACGTGTGTGTAGCGACGCGTCGACGCGGAAATATGTCATCGACGATATTTTGAAGTCGACGCGTCGCTACAGCACTAATGGACAGAGAAAACGTATATTTTGATCCCGTTTGAATTGTGCCATGAATTACACATATGATGTATGTCAATCTTAAAAAAATAGGGTTAGGGTCCCATCTTTCAGGCTTCTATTGACACGCACACCATCCCTCTTTCATGGAAAACCTCACACATCAAACCGCTGCCCAAAATTCCATGTCCAAAAGAACACTACAGACCAATAGTCCTCACATCAGTGATTATGGAATCACTAGAAAGAATTCTGCTCCGATTTCTTATCAGTACAACACAAGACAAACTTGATCCATACCAATTTGCCTATAAACAAGGGTGCGGTACGGAAGACGCTGTGGCCACTTTGGTTCATATCATCATTACACATTTAGATAAACGTAACACCTATGCAAGAGCCCTCTTCCTAGACTTCTCATCCGCATTCAACAACATGACCAAAATGGAAGTAAATCCATACCTGATTTACTGGTATGCTGCTTTCCTCACTAGTAGAGAGCAACTTGTGAAGGTTAACAAAACCCTGTCATCTGCCATCACAACCAATGTAGGGGCCCCCCAGGGCTGCGTGAGTTCAGCTGTGCTCTTTACTCTCTACACTGATGATTGTTGTACCAACACACCAAATCAAGTCATCATTAAGTACTCTGATGATACTGCAATAATATCTCTGCTCAGTAACACAGACGACCCTGAGCTGCACCAACAGGCTGTAAATCAGGTGGTCGAGTGGACTGATAGCAATGCTCTTGAGATCAACACCAAGAAAACTGAGGAAATCATTTTGGCTCAGCATCTGACTCCCATAAAGTCCCCATTGTCATCCATACAGATGAAATCAAGCAGGGAGTTTCATACAAATACTTGGGTGTAATGATTGACCATCTGCTGTCATGGAAGGATCACATTGAATATCTGTGCAAAAGGACAAAACAAATAATTGATTTTCTCCGCCGTCTTAGGTCTTTTGGGGCGAGCAGAGAAATTCTTCTGTTGTTCTTTACATCTGTGATCATGTCCATTCTACAGTACTGCAATACTACCTGGTACAATTGTTTGACAGCAGCTTTAAAATCAAAACTGCTCCACCTGTTAAAAATCTGCTCAAAGATTGTTGGTCAACCTTGTCAGAGACTCTATGACTCAGCCTATCATAACAACCTAGTGAGGCTGTCCAACAACATAATCTCTGACCCAAACCATGTTCTGAACAGTGAACAGGGTTCATACACTTTTTCACCAATGATTTTCAATGACTTCTCAATGACCGTTACCTAATTTTCCATGACCAAAAAAAAATTACCACTGAAAATGGTTTATTTGAACATGGAACAGGAAAATAAGGTCTGCATATGAAACATGTTGTGCCTATCTAAAACAAATCAAATGCTAGCTTACTAGCTTCTACACGCTAAAGCAACTGTAGTCAGGGATGCAAACTCATCAGGTATGAAAAAGGTAACAAGGACCCGAGCCCCCCGACCCCAC